>NC_142387.1:6840160-7440160 GCF_059441005.1 Hippichthys cyanospilos
ACAACCAATGCAGATGGAGTTTTCTTGGGCTAAAAAACGCCAAGTATTCATTCAGCTTGCAATGCTTACGAGGCACTTTTGATTTCTCTTCTCCCCAAGAGTTTGGCCTATAAGGAAAACAGAGTACTTTAACAAAACTGCTTTGAACAAAGTATTGTAATGTTAAAAGTACTAGTTGACCCAAACAGACGTTATCACAGAACTATTCCATTTATCTTTATGAATATTCTTGCTGTTATTCACTATGTATTTATTTGATTATTTATTTGTGTTTCAGGGTACAGCCAATGTAAAACCAAAATCTGACAGTCTGATATAGTGCGTTCTGCAAACAATATCTCGGTCATATAATGCAGTACAAAGAAGAATATTGTAAAAATATTGTTCTATAGCCATAGGTTATACCTACACTATGATTATCTAGATATAGCTTTATTTTAAATGAAAGTTCTGATGAGAGCATTTTAAATGTATACCATACAAAGATATTCACTCTCGTGGGTATCGTGGAAGAGTTTAAAGGAAATTGGAAAACAAAGAAATTGCTTTAACAGTGACCCCTAGTGGATATAAATAGGACTAGTTCAAAATGTTCATACAGCGCCTAATCAATTTCTTTCAGTGCATCAATAAATCATACATCAATCAAATATTTCTACTGTCAAAGAGTTTTGTGTGTGTGTGTGTATATACATATACATATATATATATATATATATATATATATATATATATATATATATATATATATATATATATATATATATATATATATATATATATATATATATATATATATATATATATATATATATATATATATATATATATATATATGTTGTTATAACTTTTATATATGCGTGAGTTACAACAATGAATCAGTGCTAAAGAAACTGCCTGAGCAAGTGGGATGTTTTGCAAGAATTGGATTCACTTTGATCAAATGTTTGTTCTTCTAGTGGTCAGTAGCTCATTAACAATAGATAGGAACCTTACCGTCAACAAATGCGATTCCATGACAGTCCAATAATTGGACTTTGGAATAATTGCTCGAGGGGAATTAGCCCATAATTAAAAGGCATCTGCTTTGGCTAAAAAAATATATTCATCTTACAACAAAACTGGGCTGTTCTGTTGTGTGGACTTTTGGCATTTGTGGGTGATGCACAAATTCCCAAGCACATGATATCCGCACAAACACAACTTCATACACATCCAAGTCCCCGCCGCCCCTGGGAGACCAAAGGCTGCAAATGACAAGCCTGCATTGAGGTAATGACATTTCCGCCTGCATAATGTGGCAAAAGTCATCTTCCTCCAGCCCAGACAACAAGAGAGATATCAGGGCGGCACCGGTGACAAGCTCTGTTCTAATCGGCAGGTAAAGCTTTCCTTGCAGCTCAGGGACGAAGCAGGCTAACAACTAAATAATTGAACAGGAGCAATATGTTGAGGAATGGTGGGGTGGGGGCATGGTGAAAGAAAAGGGGGAGCGCAGGTGGATGTGAATTCTCCAAAATCATGTCTGCAATGTCCAGGGCTTGGGGTAATAGTCATCAAAGGTTGGGTTGGTGAAAATGTCAAAGTACTTGGCTCACATTTACTGGTCTAGAAACATGCTAGCGTCTACCTAATTTCTCAAAGTAGCCCCAAGACACATGCACAGACAATAATCAGCTGCTGCCACACTGTTCCTCATATTGTGGACCATTGTGGAACACAGGGGTCAAAAATATTTAATACTCAAAGAGCCATTCTGACAGCTCAAAAAAAAAGCCAACAACAACAATACTGGGAGCCTCAAAATCTGTTCTGCATCTTAAATAGAGTGGCTGAAGAAGGCAGGAATGGGAAAACAGGAATGAGTCAAAAACAAACAAAAAAGCAACTACAAAAAACATAAATGAATGAAACGCAAAGAAATTGAAAAAAATGGCAACAAACAAGAGCATAAAATACAGAAATACAAACAGCTGCAAACAAAAAATGCTAACAAAATTCACATTGATACAGTTGCAATGAAACAATATGCTAGAATCTGACACCACACAAAAGTTGAGCGGGACACCCTGGTCATCTTGGCAAAAAGCTGCCTAATATGAAAACCTCAAACACATTTTGGCTGGAATAACATTTTTATATTTAATAAATAATTCATTGCCTGTTTCTGGATTTCTGTGTTGGTTTAAAAAGTAGGAAAAACAAAACAAAACATTGAATTGAAGTTGAAGTTGAAGTTTTCAAACTTTTGCAACTGACGTCTAACACCTAAAAAAAATATTTTAAAGTGCCTGTATACATCATATAAATTCATTTTTTAGACCTTTTAGTTTTCCCTCAACAAAAACACCCCTGAAGTGCAACGGCATCAGGCCCGTTTGATCAGCGAAAATGAGAGGGTCCTCACTTTGCTACATCACTAATTGAGGACCGCCCCCAAGCTGCCCAAGCAGACTACACACACGCCCACTTTTTCCTAGTCAGCAATGGCGAAAGCTGTTAGGGTACAATATGGTGCACGTTTGTTCTTTTTCAGCGGCGGTCCGTGCTTTATAATGTTGTTTGCCTTTTTGGGGATGTTTTGCCAGAATTTGCAAATCTCCATGTTACCATGACAACAATATTCTGGCATTTCCAGCATTTCTTACCTAATATGAAACGCTACTTGCTAGCAATGATCAATTCCCAATTTCACATGAAAATGTTGCCAACTTTGCATATTGAGAAGGGCAGTGAAGAAGCTAGCGTTCGGTGTGGTCTGACCTTGGGGGAGACTGTTCTCGTTCCTCCACAGGGTGAGAGATGGATCGTTTTTAGAGGGAAAGAGAGAGAGAAAAAGAGAAAGAGATCCTGTGAAGCATTGAAGTCACACATGGCAAGTGCCGCTGGGGCAGTCATCTGAAACAGACGCGGCCCCTTTATGCAAGCGAGATCATGCCCTTTGACACAAACAACAGCACGGAGCTGTACAGGTACGTGTATCTTACTGGACAGGACAATAGTTAAAAGGCTTTGAAATTTCTGAGGGGGGGGGCGTATCAAAACACATATCTAAAGAAAAAAATCACCATGAAAGTAGCAGTGATCATTGGCTTTTCTAAGTTAGACGTGTTTTTTTTTCTTTGCATGTATATCATTGAGGTTTTTGAATTTCACTACTGAACATTACACCGATAGGTGTTTATTTTCCCGCTCATGTTATTAACACTTTCAGGCTCAAATTAAGTTTCTCGCTTTTGTTTTCCAACATCTAAAAAAAAAATGCCTCAAACAATATTAAAGGTGCTTCAAGGATGTAACAAGTTTCTTGCTAAACGACGACATCTTTAGGCTTTTTGCCTAATTGCAATCTTAAAAGTATGTGTGCGCCTTGATGGCTATTAAATCAAATGTGCAGCTCGAGGATTTTATTTGTCACATAGTTCTCTTTCTCTTAGCTTTCAACTAAAGGTGAAGCCAATAGTGAGTTGTTTTCGAACAAAGAAGGGTTCCAAGCATTGTCAATTTGTCAAATGCCTTTCTAATGTTTATTCTTGTCATAAACTGCATTCTGAAGTCCTTTGACTCGGAAAATTGTACTCGAAAGCCTCTTTGAACTGGGAGGCAGAAAAAAAGGACCACAACTTCACAAAAAAAATGTTTGTTGTTGAGGTTCGCCTTGAACGCTTTGACACAGGAACTGGGACGTTCCGACTTCCCACCTTCCTTGATTGCAGCATTCAAGTCTGCGACCTGATTAACGAGTAATGTCGTCACAGTTTGGTAATACCAAATTAATTTAAATGAATGTTTAACTTATTTTGCCATATGCAGAGGTAAAAAGTAAATATTTTGCTGAATTTAATTACTAAATTGTACAATTAATTCCTTTAAAAACAAATGCTTCCACTTGCTGTTAATTTAAAAATGACATCACGTGCTCAAGGCCCAAGTAATGGCCAATCACGGCGTACATCTTTGCTGAGTTTGACCTTGTGATGATGACAAACTGAGCCTTTAGTGGACAGCAAGTGGAAAAATAATTGATTCATCATATTATTTATATACAAAATAACATATTTTTACTGTATAAAAGGCTAAAATGTTGTATCCCTTAAATTAAAGAATTACTTTGGTGTCATCTTATGGCTGCTTGGTAGCAAGGAACAATGCAAAAGTCAAATTAGGAGTTTCATTTAGAAAAAGTAGTGCTTTTCTGCCTTCTCGTGTCCTCCTGGCACTGAGGAACAGTATTAAAGTGAGCTAACTAAACTTTAGTTGCATTTTGAGCGAAAAAGAAAAGTGCAGCCATCTTACCAGGGCTTGTCTGTGCCTTTGTGCTCCATAAACAGCCCTGTTTTTCTTAAAAATCATGCTTCCAGCTGTGCAGTATTTCTCTAACAATACCCATCAAAGGAGGGATTGTGGTGGAGACCTCAAGTGGCCTCAAAGAGGTGTCACAGTAAGCAGGGGTGTCAGAGACTTGTCACTTCTGGGTGGTTGAAAGTATGAAAAATACCCTCTCTGGGGATGAAGGTGGTGAAGAAAGAGTTTTTTTTTTTTAAATGTGTGTGTTAGCCTTGACTCACTGTAGCCTGTTGCATCAGCCCTTGTCAATCCTCCAGACAATAGGTCTCCATCTACACAGCAGACAGTTTTCACCTTGAAGGTTGATGGCTATATTTTTCAGCGTGACAAATGACGCCAAGAGGAGATCAAAATCGTTGCTTTCACAACTGAACGCTGACAGCTTTGTTTCTCACACCGAAAGTTATATGTAGGTTGATTATTTGATGGATTATAAAGAAGGGAGGATCCCATTAAAAGTCATTTCAGACAATAGTGGGTTCCGATTGAATGTCATTTCTTTATGACAAAAGAAGACTGTATTGAGCTAAACGTTTTTTATGGTTTTATAACAATATCTTTCTAACAGACTTTTTTGAATGAATCGGTTGTCCTTAATGGATCACTGAATTCAAGCGTGGTGATATGATGGAAGGAGAAAAAAAAAAGACTGTCGTAACGAATGCCAAAGTGTGCTAACAAAGCACATCACATAAAGTCCCGCGTGTAGGCTTGCTTGCTAAGGTGCATAGTTGCCAGAACCTTTGCTGGCATTAACATCACAAAAAGCGTCATGGATGTTCACGGCTTTTGAGAAACTGCCAAGCCTCAGTGGACTAGTTTAAAGGAAGACACCCAGACTAGAGCAGTGGAATCATGTTCATGGGTGTGACAAATCTGGAGGCCAGAGAACTACACACGTGTGTGTGTGTGTGTGTGTGTGTGTGTGTATACATATATATATATATATATATATATATATATATATATATATATATATATATATATATATATATATATATATATATATATATATATATATATATATATATAAATAAATTTCATAAATTGTCTCACTAATTGCAATTTTATAAGCTTCAAGGTCAGTTTCAGCTACATCACAACAATAGAGCGGTGCAGTGCCTGTTGAATGATAAAATGATTCCAGCAGAGAGGCTCAGTCAGCCATTTCCCTTTCTGCACTTTCGCTGATGATTATTCTTGATATAAGGATTATTATCCAATTCCAATCACAGGCCCGGATGACTCTTTTGTTATTAACTTTCCTACAGGATGTACAAACTCTTCCTGGACCATTCCCATTCAATGATTGCTTTTGGCCGAGCAGGTGATATAGCAAATTGCACTGGTATGTTTACTTTTATTATTGATTTCCTTGTTAATATTGAGGGGAGCGCTCCCTCGGCTCACTGCCCAGCACTATCTTTCTATACGTTCTGCAAATCTTATTAAAGAAGACAGTTCACTGAGTACCATAAAGAACATATTTTGAATCCCTGTGGCATTTTGTAAAATAAGTTAGATCATGCGAAATATGCCATGAGCGTGGGCTGGGTCATCGCTTGCATGCTGCTGTGAAACTCAGAAGTGTAGAACCTCAAAAGTGGAACTTCCATCCTTTATCCATCCATCCAAATAACATCCATTTTCAATTTTCGCTTATCTTGTTGAGGGAGGCTGGGGCCTGACAATCATGGAGCGCACACTTCTACCCTCTAGATTTTGGTTGATTTCACAGTGGGGTGTTGTTGAACACTTAGACCACAAAATAGAGGGGTAACAGAACTCTGTTAATGTCAAGGCCACTGCTTTTTTTATATATATATTATATAGCATTTACCTTCTGAGTTTGAATGAACATTTGCATTTGTAACCAGGTCTGATGCAAGTGTAAAAGAACGGAAGTGGAAAAAAGGTTAATATAAATTAGATTTTCCAGAGGCCCAATCTATACATTTCTGTCCATTTTGTCTCATCAAGATGATACATGCATGTGAAAAAAAGACAAAGAGTCATTGAAAAATGTAAATACAAAATTCACAGCGGCCCTCAAAATAACACACAAGGAAACAAAACAGGCCTTGCCGTAGACAATACACGATCCATAACATCAAGTAGACTCAGCCAACAGTGATTGACACCAGGGAAGTAAATACAAACAAATTGAGAAGATAACAAGGCATACCTGCACAAGAAAGGTTGCTGGAAGAAGCTAATTGGTTGACATTAAAAGCAGGGTGATGAGAACAAGTACAGATGAAAACCTAATGAGCAGACATGACATACATAAAAACATGAAAAGAAAACTATTATGTCATCAAAACAATGTGTTGAACAAAAAAAAAACATACAGATAGGGTACTAATATACATGCTGCCTTTTAGCGGGTTTTCATGTTTGTGTTGTGTGGCCCCAAGCGGTTCCCGTGTTATTATTGCAGCTGGAAATCTGCACACGCCTCACAAAATGCATTTTAACATTACACAACATTTTACATTTACTTGATAATTGTATACCTTGTCACCACCGTAAGCCCCAAACAGTCTAAGACCAGGGTGCGAATTGTAGCGCGCGCAGCGACGGCTGAGTCGGGTCCCAGTTGGGTGCTAGCTAATGATACTAGCTCACGGTAGATGGATAGCTGGTCTGCGTCTCACTTTAGAGGCGAAGGCCAGCTTGGCCATTTTAAAAGCACAACAGTGTCGCTGTAACACTGTTTGGCATGCTGCTCAGCATCTGTGCGTTACTCACACAGAGTCACCCGGGGAATACTTTCTACCTCTACTGATCACTGGCCTGCACCTCCTGGCCCTGAGAAATCAACAACCAGGATTTATAGATTTGTCTTAGATTGGCTGTCCCACATTTGTACCCCCATAAATACTTTTACAGCTTTGCTAATGCCACTGTGGGGAATAAACAAGGTTGCTGTGGATGTGGGTGAAGATGAGAATTTGCAGGCGCCTCAGACAAATCACAAAATGGAAGCTGCAACTTGCATGGAGATGAACATCTAATCTCAATGCCGGAGTAGTTTTACAGAGCAACGTTCCATAACATCACTCCAAATATTTGCCAAAAGGCGCCTAAACCTCCTTAAACAAACTGAATAACGTTGGACTAAATTCTTATCAAAGAGATTTTGGATGAATTTTTGAAGCACGTTACTTTCCTTCGGCTTTAAATGCTTCTCATTTGGACAACTTCATTAATTTTGCAAGCATTCAGGGAATAAAATATGCATGGTGAAGCCATCGCTCTCTTCATAATGAATAAGTGTACCTTAGAATTGACACTTTTGCTCTCCAAGTGACTTTGACTCATCAGACTGAGGCTGGAAAAGAGATGTTGAGACATTGTGTGTCGATGGTTTGTATTTTTAAATGTACAAGTACAAAGTATGAATTCGTGGAGTGGATACACCTCACGAGTGCCAAAAGATACTTTTCTCGTGACCTCTGAATACATCTGTGGCCACCATTTTGGAGATCCATGAATTGTTTTCTTTCGTGACTTTAAATCCTTTTGGAGGTTGAAAAACTAAATGTGTTAGCCAGCATTGTAAGAATGTGGTAAATTATTTTGCTGTTCATCAGGTGAAGAAAAACTAAGATATAAATACTGTAGTTACTTAAAAAAAAACCTTTCAAATGACTTTAAAAATAATTAACATGCCAATAGTTGACCTACCAGTCGTCCTTCAAGCAACTCCAGTTGGTCCAAAATGCTGCTGCTCGCTTCCTAAACGGCTTGAAAAAGCAAACCCTAAATTCTACTTCTAGCTTCCCTTCACTGGCTCCTGCTGTAGTTTAGAGTTCATTTTAAAACACTTGAGCCTTTTCCGTTAATCTCATATTAAACAATCAGGCAAGAACCTTTTCTATCCACATTTAAAACTCATCTTACACATTTTTATTCTTTGGCGTTCAACTCAGTATGAAACTGATATATATATATATATATATATATATATATATATATATATATATATATATATATATATATATATATATATATATATTATGGTTAAGATAAACACATTTATGTACCTATATGTGTGTGGGGGGGTATTGATTTCTGATATTAATTTAAGTTTTCCACACTCCCGAAACATGCATGGCAGATGTATTGGGACGTGCTAAATTGCCCTGCAATTGGCTGGCAACCATCGTCCCACACCTCCTGGGATGGGCACCAGTAAGCCTGCAAACCTTGTGAGGATAAACAGCTGCAGAAAAAGAACGGATTGACTGTTTTCAGCCTTTAAAATATGACTGATTTTTAACCCCTACAGTGACTTGTATGCAGCAATTTTAAAATGCTATGTATAGTTATTTTGCACATGTTCATCTATTACCGTAACTTAAATATACTCAATAGATTATAAATTGTTTATGCATGCATTGGAGACTTTTCAACAATATTATATTAATAGTAAACTCCGAAAAAACATGTTATGACATCGGTATTATGGAGTGATATCATTATATGTACGAAGTAAGAAGATGCTGAGACGAAGATCCAGCACTTACAGTGAGCCCCTTGCCAAACAAGTTAAAAATTCTAATGATAAGAACACGTGCAGCTCAAGTATGAAAGAGAGCTGGCGCACAGCATTTATCTTCATCTGAGTCTACTTACAAAAGGTTAGCGTTCATCTTGCTCAAATCTTGCCTGATAAATGCCTTAGTAACTCAATATTTTCACGGCGGGGGTTCACATTTGTCATCGTTGGGATGGCGCGCAGTCGGCCACAGATGGGACCCCCCTCTCTCCTCATGCAGGAGATTCGGGCTGCAGGTCAGACCAGATGAGCTCATGTGATGGATGACCCCATTCGCTTGGATCTTAACCATCGAAATTTAACGTGCTAACATTTTTGTACACTGGGTAAAGCTGCAGTGGAATTGCTTTACAAAGAAATAAAAAGATTAATTGATATGGGTAATTTTAATAGATTAACAATCAACTTTGACTTTGTCACATGTAAAGTCCAATTATTTATACGACTTTTAGAGGAGCGTAATGTTTTTTTTAAATGTGGATAGTCGAGAAAACTGCTCCCAGCGGTCAGAACTAAAGGGAAGTGGTTAAGCCATCTTATCACAAAGACCACGTCTTCAAACTTGGATTCATATCTGACTGACATGCGCCCACTACACTTCTAGTATCACTCGCCCCCACAGGGGAGAAAAACAATTTGATTTCCAAATCCTCTGATATGACAGCTGCTGAGGGGGGAAAGTTCACTCTCGGAGGTTTACTCTCCGTAATAACGTAGGTGGGGCGAGACGGGATTGTAAAGGTAAGCTAAAGCGGCTGGAGCAATTTCCTACTGACTTCACTCTATTTGGTTTGTTTGCAATCTTTTTTTTTTTTGTCCTTTTTTCTTCGGTCATCTTCAATCTTTTTTTTTTTTTTTAAAGCCGCTGCTACCAACAGCCGACTGTGTTGATCTAATACTCTCTCAAGTACCCGCGAAATGTAGATATGTGAGTTTGTTTGCTGAACAGAGACATGAACTCATTTTAGTAAATAAAAAAAATATTTTTTATTAAATAAAAGATGAAGACAATCTCTGATGGTCATCACCTGAAATCCAGCCAGACGAGGTAGAAAAAAAAAACACTTTAGCAACATTTACTTAACAAGACTAAATTCATCAGATGAAGATAGAGAAAATAAAAGCTCTCTGTTCTTGTAAACGTAGATCAATGAATGTGCTTAAAAAGGGTCAATACTACATATTCCAATGGTACCACAAATACAACTGCCCACTTTAGAGTTATTTTCTCCAAAGGATATGTTCATATAAGGATACATATGGTTCTGCTGGCCCACAAATTCAAGCCTTGGCATCTTGAATGAATGAAGTATATAAAAGAAGGCATGACAATGTTAATTTTGTCACAATACAGGAAAAAAAATCATGTTGTTTTTATCTTTTATTTCATTCGTTATTGAAGGGATATTTCAATCTACGTTTCATTCATGTCTGTGACACATTTTGTACAGTATAAGTCAAAATATTTATATTATGGCCGCTTAGTGATTCCATTTATTTCCTGGTCGGGAAGTGGTCTACTTCAAGTGTCGTACTTGTTTATTCAATTCAAACATGGTTGATTAATTGAAGTATGGTGTAATTTAAAGCATTTTTTGTTTGGTTTGGCTGAAAAAAACAACAACAACAATGTTTTCTTTTAACAGTACTTACCTGTAAAAGTTATCATTTTGTTTTTTTCTTGGCATCATTATTGTCTTGTTTTGGCCTGGCTGATCGAGCGAATTGCTGCAATTATCAGTTGAGGACATTAAACATACAAAGGAAGTCAATGTTTACATTCACATTATTAAGCATTTTCTCATCAAATTACATGCCTTCAGTGGTCATGTGTATCAAGTCATTAGTTTTAAAAATTACACCGAGAATATACTTTAATTTATATGCATACAATATCCGAGGGGTCGGACATTCTACTTCACAGAATTTCCTTTTGGTGGGGGTTTTCCCATCCCTATTAACCGCGAAAACAAGGGAACACTGTATATCTGTCACGAGACAACCATTGTGTCTTTACTATGACCACCAATTTGTACATTAGGTCACTAGCTGACCACATTTTGGACAGATTATAATTATTAGCTCCCACAACAGGTCAAGTAACGAAAAGGATACCACCACGAGGGGTTTGTCGAAGAGAACGTAGCCGTTGGTTTCCCGCAAGGCTTTCTCGGCACTCTGCTCACTGGAAAGTCCGACAAAAGCCTGCCCTTTCATCCGCCCTTCTTTCATTAACACCACGTCAAACCTGGCGAAGGAACGGGAAGCAGGAGACCATCATTAGCACTCGTGGTTGCTGTGCACGCTTGAGGAAAAAAAATGCATCTGCTTAGTTCACTCGGCAAAAACAGCATGCATTAGGGAACCAATTGAGGCCTGGGAAATGAAAGAGGGGAAGAAAGAAAAGTATGTTTGCGCTCGAACTACAGGTCTTTTATGGCACTACAAGAAAGCCTAAAAATTTGGATCCAGGAAATGGAAAAGCTTTACATTTTCTCCTAATAAAAAAACAGCCTGCTGAATCCTAAACGACACTCCTGAGAGCCCTCAGACTCAGAAGTGATACTTTCAATTGCAAACAGAATGATGCTATAAAGCTTGTGATCACCACTACTGGTGCAGCATGTTGAATCTTCTCCGTTTTATGAAATTTGAAAACTGGGTCGCATACTCACATTGGACTTCTAACACTGACAATTGTGCTATAGAACTGCACTGCTTGAGCACTTCCAATAATATAAAACATCTCTACTAAAGTCGAGACTTCATATTTATTGCATTTTCATTTCTTAAATGCAGACATCCAATAATTAAAATAGCTGAAAATGCCACGCAAAACACACTAATTGTGCAAAACGGAGGGATGTCAAAAGAATAGATTAATTGTGATCAATGAATTACAGTCATAGTTAATCGCTCTAATGTAATGTTCTATCTCTACGATTTTTGTATACTGATTAGATTTTTTTTAACGCATCAGGCTTCTTTTGCATGAAATGTTGGGGGTTGAAAAACAACAATCAATAACACCCTGAAGCAGACACTGATTAGCTGTCGTGTTTGGCCCATAACCTGTTGCGCGCCTGTTGTGGTGGGGGAGGCCAGAAGGAAGACATGAAAATGGAAGAGCATGTGACATTTGTTGGGTTCGATGAATGGTAAACATAAATGGTAAATGTAACTTTAAAAATGGCCCAACCGAAAATTTGATTAAAGTAGAGAAATATAAATTCTCTAGAAGAGCGATCTTAGCACAGAAGCAGCTCAAGTCTTTAGATCAATTAATAACATCTGAATTATTCAATCTCAATTTTTATTTTTGGGAGGTGTGTCACTAAACCCAACAATTGTTCAGGTTTGAGGTCCCAGGTGAGGAATTAAAAGTACGGCTGGTGTGCGAACATTAAAAAAAAAAATCCCTTCTGATCTGCATGTCTGGTTGGATCTTTTTTTAATAACAGTGAGCATGCATTACTAGAATCTCTCAAGAGGGAATGTGACAAATTGCTCAAGTCAAAAATAGCTGATGAATAAGCCAAGGCGTAAATAAAACAGATGGTTACAAGACTCGTTACTTTAGCTGCCATTTCATCAAATCAGTCCTTACAACTAAAATAAATTGATGGACAGAAAAAGACACTTACATGTTTCTTTCAGTTTCTGATGAGGGATCAATATATCTCCCATAGATGTACTTGAGGTCCTGGAAGACAAAATGACAAACAGAGAGAAAATAACAGACAAATGCAGCAGAGGTAATTATGGGATGATTTTACTTGGACATTCAACATTGCAGCAAATGTAAGCACTTCAGCAATAAACATGCAACGGGACCAACACAAGTGGGTCGAGAGCCAAAAAAGAACCTACTTTCTCTTCCACTTGTTTTGCAATATTCTTCACGTACAGTCTGCAGGTCGGTTCACCTGGCTCATAATTCTTAAATACCGACATCCTTTTCATCTCTGTTTTCAAGGAGGAAACAGTGAGTTTGAGGTCATATTGGAGCATGTGTGCATTCCAACGTGTGTTTTGTCATATCCTTGCTTACCGTCTCTTGAGAGGCGACCTTTTTCAAGCTCTTTTCTTGAGATGACATCTGAGGGGAGATCCTGCTCCTCATCATTGTGCTCCTCACTTTGCTGGGACGGCGGGATGCTGGGGTACATCTTCCCAAATCCTTCTGCAGCCTCCGTTTTGTTGTTGAGGGAAACCTCTGTGCCATCCATTTCTGAAGGGTAAACGGGATCTGTTGAAGAAGTTCCAAAAAGGACATTAACTTGACTTTACTAGAACAATTAAAGGGTTTATCAAACAACTGTTGGATGCTGGAACAGATTCATTCAAATTTTAGTGATTCTCAACAAGAAATGTGGCTTTGAAATATTGCCACTCTGGTGATTTTTACCATTCAAATGAATATGTTCATTGGTAGACGGATTATTGTAATTATTTCCACAGCAGCAACTAGTTTGGTTGAGGTACTTTTCATTTTGAAGGTGAAAAAGAAAAGAGCCTACATCCACTATGTGCGACATGGTAGGGTGCACTAAATTCAAGTTTTTTGTTTTTTTTTGGTGAGTGTGTGTGTGTGTATATATATATATATATATATATATATATATATATATATATATATATATATATATACGTGTGTGCGTGTGTGTGTATTACACACACATTCTTTCCCAGTTATCTGCCCTTTTTCTTTTCATTTAAATGACTTGTTTATCAGACAAAACAAGACTAATCCAAAAAGCCACCTGTCGTCGTTTATCTTCACTCCTCGCCTTGAGGAAATCTGCCACGCTTGACTTTGAGATCTGTTTTACTTCTCTGGCGTTTGCTGGTGAGTCAAGTTGTAGCGAGAGATAAGGTGTCAAAATAATATAAAAGGAAAGAAGGGAAAGTGCACAGCCGACAAGTTACACAGACCCCCCTCCCCAAATGACATTTCCACACACTGATAATGGCAACACCTTTTCAGTGCGAGTTCCTGTGATATACAGGATTGCTATTCTGGTTTCCCCCACAGACAGCAAGCATCAAATGTTTAAGCAAATTCCCAAGATTAATCCAATAGTAGTTCTCTAAGGATTATACAGTAAATACTCAGTGACCAAAAAACTGAGTTGCTCATTTTCCCGATGAGGTGCATTACATTTTAAAGAAATCTGCTTTTAAGACAATTATGCTCAAATCGACGATGGCATGAAACAAAATTAGTCCTGCGCTTGTGATTGTTCTCAATTGACATTTACAGTGATTAAAAAAAAAACATGCAACAGCGATTGCCATCTGATTATTTCCAGAGCTGACAATTTCAGGAGTCAACTTTTCAAACACTAGTGATAAGTATTCCAAACTACACCACGCTTCCATGAATCTACACAATAAGGCACAAGACTTAGACAAAAAACATAAAAAAACATTGATGCTACTTTCAAAATAGCTTTGAATGTAATTACTTCCAACCCTTACAATTATGCAGAAAGCAAATTTGCTTGACCAACATATTGCGCGGAGGGCGTGCTAAGCGTTATAACTTGATTTCAACTGGTAAAGCCTTGTCCACTTATCTCCCAGAATTCAAATTCAAATGTATTTAATTTGGATCAACTGCTTGAGAAACCGTCAACCCGGCTTTTGATGAATATTATTTTTGTGGAATATGAATTACGCTGCAAAATACACTCATTCACAGCTCAAATGTTTTCAAAGTTTGGTAATGTAACATTCGCAAGCTAAGTTGTGGCAGGTTATTAGTGAGCCCTGAGCAGCTGTGATGTCATTTTCAGTTGGCATTAAGTAACAAAATGGCCACGTTCTGAGATAGATAAAAATGTGTCGATTTTGCTGCATAATTTTAGACAGATTTGAAATTAATCGGAATGTATTAAGATTAGATGAGATGGAGAACACTAAAAAAATGGTTGAGTTTCCCTTTAAGAGTAGTTGTGTATTTCGAAAATATCTAAATTACAAAAATGTTCGAGGATTTGATTTTTGGTTTTCCCATTTTTTTCTTCAACAGAAAATAGAATGAGTTTTCAAGCTTAAAAACACACTGCTCAAAAAGCTTTTCAGTCAGTTGGAGGGTATTTAAAATTCCAGTCTTGGGTCAACATAAAATCAAATTCTGATAACCAATTTGTGACGTAAAAATTAATCTTGCTTTCCAAGGGTAGAATAGGGAAGTGGAAGCCTTAGCATTACATACCTTCATCACACTGTGTCTGACTTCCCTCCATCCTGACTGCCACGTCAGGAACCGAAATATGGAATTCTATTTTCTTCGGTCCGGCAGGGTTGGGCTGCTCAAACACGTCTGATGGCTGTATGACTGGAGCACTGACGACAGCAGAGACAATCGCACATTTCTGAACAGACACTTCTTAAAATGAACCTGCAATAAAAAATAGCTCCTGTGTGGCGAAAAAAAAAAAAAGGTCTCCAGATTTTCTGGTTAACAGTTCCCAGTCCACCCACATGCGGCCAGGAGACAATGGGTACATAAAGTTTCTAAGAGACTTTGTGGTGTGTCGTTAAGTGAGCATATGGATGGGCAGTATCTTCCTCAACCAGCACCAAAAACCTTAGAGGCCTTTTTTTTCCCTCTTTTTAACAGTTTGTGAGACTGAATGTACTGTACATGGGGGGGCATGCCTGAATGCTTCTGGGGTACCTCTGAGAGTTTGGTTTGGCCACAAAGAGGAGATCCTTGATCTTGGGCTTTTTCCTTGTTGAAGATTTTTTTGGTCTCAAGGGTCTCTTGCATGCTTGGTTGACTAGACCCATCAGACGAAGAACCCTGAAACAAAGCCAGCATTGGAAATGGGACCATTATTCAGCAGTGCGCATTTGAAGCTTCAAGCACAAGTAACTTCAATACTTTATTTCATGCTTTCATGTCATATTATGGTGAAATTATTTCATGTTTTAAAGCGAGAATTGTCGTGTGATTAGTTACTATAGTCATTTGTGTCACCTTTGTATGATTGTTATAAAATTCCCACCTTCGTTTGTGTATTCTTGTGTCTTGCTGTAACTAGTTTGTTCCTTTCAATATTTAAATTTGAGTTCCTCAGTGGCATGTAATCAGAATGGCAAGCCCTCTGAAGCTGTCTTTCTAATTTTCCTTCCAGGTCTAGTTTTCCGATTCTAGTTTTCAAGATCTCAATAACAATGCTCATTGCAGTTATTTTTGAGTACGTGTACTGGTATAGGTCGTTAATAAAGTCGTTTCACACCTCTATTTATTAGTATGGTAACATTATTAGATACAGGCCATCTTTTTGAAAGTCAATTGAGTGGTCTCAAAACGTGAGCATTCAATTTTTCACCTCTCTTTGTCTTCATCGTCGCCACTCTCATATTCCGATTCTTCATCAGATGACATCATCATTTCCTCTGCTGGGGTAGGTGGGAGATCAGGAGGTAACGGCGGAGGCATGGGGATGGGTGGGGCAACAGGCAGGTGCCCATACTACAAAACGCAATTTGAAAAATAACAGCTCATACTTAAATGACATCAACCAGACACAAATTTTCTCTAGTTTCACCTAACGATCTCTTTATGACATAGGTACTTGTTTAATAACAAATAACTGACATCTGAACATCTGACAACTCACTAGGGGGGGTCTGGGAGTAACCGCTCCAAATGGACACGGTAAATTCATCTTGTTCATCAGATGCAGCACCTGGTAAATAGAAGATAAAAACCCTAAGAAGGTGTGGTTTGGTTTATGCAACACATGCAAATATTAAAAAATAAATAAATAAAAACATAGATTGCACAGCTTTTGTGCTTTCCATTCAGAATGCATGGATCAAGTGAGCTTGAGGTGCAAAGTGTGAAAGAAGTGGGGAGGGGGTGATGCTGTTGCTGCCGCGGCACAAGAGCGCCACCAAGAAGCAAAAGCGGCAAACAGCAGTCAGTGTTGAAAATCTAGCTCAGCTCCTCAGAAAATGTTAAACCCATAACTCATGCTTCCCACTTATGGTTTATTATTAACATGTACAAATTGGAATTTCAAAAGGTAAATGTTTTTGGATGATATTTAAAGGAAATGGATGCAGTTCAAAGACCCCATTTATGTTTTCATTTTATAATAGCTCAACTCCCAAGGCTAAACATGCAGAGGTCTTTTTGTAACATATGCGTTTTTGGTTTTTTTTTAAACAGCATGCAAAATTAGGGTGGGAAAAAATAACTTGTGCATATCAAAGACATGTGACAATAATTCTCTACAATTTACTGGGTGATGAAATATGAAAGGAAACAATGTGCTCACCTGGACATAAAACTTGGGCACACACAAGAGGGCATGTGTTATATTTGTCAGGACACTATTGGAAGGGGGTGGGTACAAATACTTCAAAGTGGGATTTGGGTGGTATTTCAACCTGGAATTGACAAAAGGCAGAAATGTATGATAAATAACAATATAAATGTATGACAAAGTTAAGTCAAGTCTCAAAGGGTTTCATAGGTGAAAACGAAATCATACAGAAACTCACAAACACACATTCATTTAACATATATTCAGAAAACCCATTTCTTGTATACTGTAGACCACATAGTGTGCAGTACAGGTGTTAAACTCTCACCCAAGACTCGGAGCAATACCCGTTTCTATGTGAGAAAGGTTAGACTGCTTAGTTTCTTGTTTGTTCTGCGTTTCCTTGCCAACCTTATTACTCCTATTAGAAAAAAAAGAAGAAGCAAATGACTCAGATGTCTGACTGAATTTCAACTGCAATGAAAATGCAATGAAAATGAGTCTTTCTTACTTATCTGACACAGGTGGATCTTTTAATACTGTGATGTTATCTTGGCCTTTTGCAAACTCCACAATAAGCTTTCGATTGAGAATGTCAAGCTGATGGAGCCGGATCAGAGCCTTTAACAAATGATCATCAAGTAAACAATGAGTGTAATACCTGTAGTATATGTATTATCGATAGCACATGTACATACTTATTTAGAGGCTCACCTTTTCTGCTGCTTTTTCACTGCGAAAAGTTGCAAATGCTGTGTGTTTCTGTGGCAAGAAAAGATTAGATCAGAAAAGATACAGCAATCATCCATCTTATTCAGTTTCTTAAACTATATCTGTGCATCTGTAAATTCTGAGGCTGAAATAAAGTAGTTAATTGAATTGAACTCACCATACGGCCAATGTTTGAGAAAACTCTAACGGATTGGGCTCCAAAATACTTGAGCAGGTCCTCCTTCTCATTCTCACTCAGTTCAGCTGGTAAATGGCGAACCAACAGTGTCTTGCTTCCACGCTTCTGGTTTGATCCCTCAGGCAAGTCCATTTTTTCTGCAGGTCAACATGGTAGCTTTACTAAACACTGTGAAAGCTTCTACATTCATACATTACAAAAACTGTTATTCATGACTTGTTAAAACCTGGAGTCAAGCGCTTATCTTAATGTGATGGTCAATCGTATATTATGTCTAACTTCATTCATTTGAGTCCATTGCCAGTTGTGATACACTGCAACACTTGATGCAATTAGTTTACAATTACAACCTGAAAGCATATAATGTTTACCAATTAGACAGAGGATTGTGTACCTGCTACCCCTCAACTCTGCAATATTAACCACACAGAATCTTTTGTGTTAACATTTGGAAGTATGGTGTAGACTCTCATCTCAAAACAAACTGGCGTTGTGCAAATATAAAATTATTAACAAATTACTTCGACTTTTGACGAGTCATTTTCAACTACATTTACATTCCGTTACATGTATGTCCTTTTATGAACTCTGGAAGCATGCATAATGATATTCAAAGCCCACCTTTAGTTCGTTGCTACATTAGCCAGCAGCAGCACACGATTAGAGTTAAACAACTTCCGCTCTGCTCTTCTTCGGATACGAAACGTGTGGTCGGTAAGCAGCAAGTGCACACAGCTGCCCTCATGTGTTCAGAAATGAAACATCACTGTCATGTCAGTTGTGCTTTTTTTTTCTTTTTTGATGTGGTTTTCGTATGGAAAGCCGTTTGAGTGTTTATTCGGCGTTTTCGCTCTTTATGGATACAGTACATATCAAAATTATTGAATACTTTCTAAACCTTTACATAGGTATGTAGTAGATTGCCTTCATGTAATTAACTTGTGATGTATATTTCAAATATATTATAATTAGAATCAAATACGTCCAATTGTATTTGACTTTGTGACATTATTGCTTAACGAATAAAAGGGGGGGGGGGGGGGATTCATGAAATAAATTTGAATAATGCATTTCTGCATTTTTAGCTATCTCTCCACAAAAGCAGAATAGTTTTATTTCTAATATTATGTGCAACACAAATCAAGAATTTGACTTTTAAATTACAATTCATAGACTCCAGAAATTAAAAAAGAAAAACAATTGAAACAAATGAACTTGATATAATGAATAAAGCGAAGCGAGTTGTGTGGCACCCTATTAATGTCCTGAAAATCGGCATTTTATGCACTTTTAATGTTTTTAACCACCAGGTGTCAACCTCTGCCCATAAAATATAAACAGAAACCGAGACGATACACTCGAGAGCTTTTTCAAATCAACGGACGCTAAATGAAATACAAACACGATCATCCGGTCAATCTGGATCATCAAAGTAAGATTTAAATATCACGCAATGTTTGTCAAATTTATGAATACATATTGATTGACTGTGAATCATTTTGTTTTAATAAAAAAGTAATCCGTGTGCATGTCTTGCAGTATTCTTGTGGGCAATTTTGAATTTGGAAAATATTGCTATTTGAGAATAGCAGGCCAATCTGTGCAGTCTTCTGTTTCCTATCACCAACCCAGAGAAAAACTCTGTAACACTTCTCAAGAAGCCTCCAAATTCCTGACCAAATGAAGCCTTTTCTTTGAGAAGCGACGCAAGGGCATTCCTCATCAGGGGGACACAATGCCCCCTTTCACCATGAACTGACTCAGAAATTTCACAGGTGATGGGAGGAACCGTGGACACTTGATCCTCCTTCTTTCTCTCCAACGTAACGGATTGAAGAGAAGAGAAGGGAGATGCTTAAGGGGTGTGGCTGTCTGGGAGAGAGAGAGGAAAACGAATCCAATTGAGTGTCATGGAAAAAAAAAATCTGAGGCTAAAGCTTTAGAGCCAACGGAAAATGAGGAGAAAATAGAAACTATTTAATGAGTGACAAAATGGTGGTAAATGACCCATGCAGCCAGAGGTTGTCAAGATAAGAAAAAAAAAGTAATAATTACATATTACAATAAATTTCATAATATTTCATATATATATATATATATATATATATATATATATATATATATATATATATATATATATATATATATATATATATATATATATATATATATATATATATAGTATTCATAAATAATATTACAACTAACACAGAATATTACCCTAATAAAGATATGAGGTGTGTTTCACAAAATCAGGCATATGTCCCTGAAAATGAAAACGGAGGTATTGATATGTTCCAATTCTGAACTGAATTCTCTTTAAAAATGACATCCAGTACATGGAGGTAGTTAAAACATGAATGTTACAGCAATTTGCATGTTGCCAATTTGAACTCTCTAATTTCACGAAAACCCATTTGAACTTTTGGCACATGTATCTTTCAATGGTTGATATATCGTCTACTAATAATTTCATACTTAATTTCATACACTGTGATTACAATTTGAACATTTTTGCTCCTGGAAAATGAAAGTCAAGACCTTAAGGAGGTTCTTTTTGTAATAATCCCATAATGGACATCTCTGTCGAAAATTTATAAATTATTATGTGATAAAAAATATAGTGACACAAGTGTCACACTGTGTACAAATATTCTGCTTGAACATGCTTGTTTGACTTTTAACTTTTGAAGTGCCTATGTCTGTCATTGTGTTTGACATACCCTGATATGTTTGTGGTTGGGAGGGCAAGTTCCGAAAAATAAAACGCAAAAGAATATGAGTTGTCAATCCAATAAATGGTAAATTTCACCTTAAAAAATGGCACCTTTAGCCTACTACATAAATGCAAAGCGCCAGCTGCACCTACAACCACAGCTTCAATAGAAACTAATATTTTTAAGTTGCAACTTAGAAAAGCTCTTTGCCGAATTAAACTCGAAAACACTTCACATTTGAACAAGCCTTCCACAGACAGAATGGATGATATTTTATTTTAATATTAATTTCTTATTAATTGGCCATCAACTCAAAAAAAAAAAAACAGCGCCATTCCTTTGTATGGTCAAAACTAAACCATCCAGCACTTGGGACAGCTCTTAAATATAGCAAGAGGTAAATGGTAAACTGCCATTTGTAAAGGAAAATAATGAAAATTTAAAAAATTTAAAAAAAAATAAAAAATAAAAAATTAAAATTAAATTAAATATTTTTACAAATTATATATATATATATATATATATATATATATATATATATATATATATATATATATATATATTAATTTATTTATTAATATATATAAAATATATATAAAAATTAAATACATTACAAAAATACCTCTGGGTGAGGGTTTTTCTTAAAAATGTTGATATGAGATAATTTAAACATCCAAATTATTAATCTCTTGACAACACAGGTGGTAAATTACAATATATCAGTGGTTGGCTGGTTTTTCTGAGAAGAAGAACGATCATATGTCTCTTTTTAAAACTTACTATGACATCATACAGGTCATGTGACACGTGGATATCTTACTTGAGCCAACTGGAGCACTTAAAAGTAACAAGTACGGCACTGAATTGGCAAACGTTACAAAAAGAAACTCCCTCATACACACACATTGACACACCTATGCATACTCTGAATAAAAAATGTAACAAAAAAGATATTTCATCATTTATATGACGCCAATATGTAAATAGTTTTCACTAAATTTGGGTCAATTTTACATCATTCATTTTTGAATGCATGTGTGGTATGTATAGAGCGTGCCCATGATATAAAAAGACGGCATGAATATCGTTTATTCTGGTCCATAATAATTTATATTTGGAAATACAAATATTGAATGTTTATAGAACCAAAAGTGTAGTCTTTCACAGTTCTGAAGAATCTCCTCCTGCTCTTTCAACAGGGCTCTGCAGTCTGTTTCAACCCCCTAGACAGTAAACTCAATTCGTGTCCAAACTCCAAGCTTTTAAATGGACTCTTTCACCATTCGGAGCTATGAATGTGTTGGGTATTTCCAGCAGCCTTCATGGAAACTCTCAGGTCCTGAATACATCATATCCATTTGCAAATACACTACAGAGAAATTGCTGTTCTCAAAGGAAGATGGTTTGCTCAGAGTGGAGTATATATAAGAAGGTTTTACCATCAGCTCAACACGTGCATATTTTACCAAAAGATGGTATGAATAAAATATACCATTGTGCCATCTGTCTTCAAATGCAACTAAACACTTTCTAAAGAAATGCACTCGAAAGAGACAGCCACATCCCATCCTCTCCCCGTCTGTCTTTTTGACCCTGTTCATGTGAGTGTGTGTTTGACAAAGTCGATGTGTCAGATTGGTGTGGAATGCCAATAAGTGCTTACCCGGGTCTCAAGTCTCGGCTTTCCTAGCTCACTGAACAGCTGTGATCCTCAAGCGCCATCAGTTGTGAAGCGGAAACATTCAAGTTGCGCTGATTGTTTGAAGAGGATATGTTTGGGAAACCAGGAAGTTGGGAGTTATTTTGCCATAGATGAGACGTTTTTAACATGTGCTTGCTATTTATGTTGGTTAATGAGGATATCCAAAAAGTGATTCATGAAAAAAAGGAAAGAACATTTGTACTGAAGCACTATGAAGAAGCAAGATAAACATATTTGAGTGAAAAGAAAAGTGTTGCTAATGTATTCATTCTTTATTAGATTTTTTCAAATGCATTTGACATTATTTTGTGAATACAATACTCATATTACATGTTTTTTTCCTGATACCATCCATCACTTTATTGATAACACTGGCACGTTTTAAAATCTGTTGTGTAAGATTTTTATGATTTTTAAAGCGGAAATTGGCATGCTGATTACAAAATTAGATATTTTTTATCTCGCAGGTTGAGTTTGTTTGTTTGTTTGTTTGTTTTTTCTTAACAGATTACTCTCAAGATAAGCACAGTAAAACGGCCTTAAAAGGATATCTTTTCAATTTTCACTGACGATATGACTGTAAATCGGTGGTTCTAAAAGTGGGGTCCGAGGATCCCCAAGGGTCCATAACTTAACTGGAGGGGTCCGTGAAACAATTTGGGTGTTATGGAGCTGATTTAGTTTATCTTTCCACATTTATAGATTTGTGCCTTGTTTGTGTATTTTTGACGCCCACTCTGGCCGCTGTTGATCATGCAATGATAGTGTGTTGTCTGTCTACCATGTATGTCATTTTATTTTTATTTCTATCTATCTATCTATCTATCTATCTATCTATCTATCTATCTATCTATCTATCTATCTATCTATCTATCTATCTATCTATCTATCTATCTATCTATCTATCTATCTATCTATCTATCTATCTATCTATCTATCTATCTATCTGCTTGCCTGCCTGCCTACCTACCTACATACCTACCTCTCTCTCTCTCTCTCTTTCTCTCGCTCTCTCTCTCTCTCTCTCTCTCTCTCTCTCTCTATCTATCTATCTATCTATCTATCTATCTATCTATCTATCTATCTATCTATCTATCTATCTATCTATCTATCTGCCTGCCTGCCTGCCTGCCTGCCTGCCTGCCTGCCTACCTACCTACCTCTCTCTCTCTCTCTCTCTCTCTCTCTCTCTCTCTCTCTCTCTCTCTCTCTCTCTCTCTCTCTCTCTCTCTCTATATATATATATATATATATATATATATATATATATATATATATATATATATATATATATATATATATATATATATATATAAATATATATATATATATATATATATATATATATACACAGAGCCGTGTATTTCATTTTATTTTATGTTAAATTGTGAAAGCATTCACGACACTTCAATCGAGCAACCAAGTCAACTAATTTAATATATTTGAATTAGTCAAATTAGTCAAAATGTGTTTTTGTTTCTACAATCACTTGCTAACTAGGCGATGAAGCCAGCAGAGCTAATGCTGTTTTTGACTAATTGGCAGCAACTTTTTTTCGGGGGAAATTGATGTCAACGATCTGGGCAGGCATTGAGTAAGTTAACTCATTCACTGTCAGCTCAGGTAAAAGGCATCTATAATTGTCAATGCCACCGAATGGGTTAATTTTATAAAGAAAGAATTCATGTACAGTATAATTAATACCTTTAAAAAGATTCCTTCCTCTTGCTGTCAACTGAAAATTACATCACATGTGCTCAAGGCTTGGGTAATAACCGGTCATGGCTCACCTGGCTTCTGGGTTTGGTCATGTGATGCTCGCAATGTTACAACATTGGTTGTTATCTGAGAGTTGAGCACATGTGATTTAGTGTCATTTTTGGTCAACAGAAAGTGTCAAAATGTGTTTTTAAATATATTAACTAACTTGAAAAATAATCTAGTTATCAAAAACCTTACAGACAAAACCGTTTTTTTTTTTGCTATAAGTATGACAATTTTCTTTTTGCTAAGCATTTCCCAGATGATCGCTGTATTGAAAGACAGACCCTTTGCTGAAAGGGAACTACAGTATTACATGCTCGTGTGAATGTAATCCAGTTTGATGCATGCCAAAGGATGTAAACGTTATAATACTGGAAAAAAAAAAACATGTGAGGGCATCTGAACCTCATCTGGCCTGCAGATGTTCCAGATTGGCAATTATCATTTCATTATAATTACTACATTTATTGTGGGATTCTACCAAAGTTAAAAGCTTTATTGCATGTTCACATCCCCTTTATGCAAGTTTGTGCTTGTGTTCTTTGCCAGACAGAATGAGTCAGAAACACTGCAGGGACTATAGCTCAATCTTGTTCTACAAAAGAGGGAAGAGCCTGAAGCTATATCAACATATTGCATATTTGAGAAATTTTGAATTATCATGCTAAAGAGTAGATTGTCACCGCACAACTTTGGAATTCTAGGATGTTTTGTACAGAATTAGACCAACAAATGGGCAACATATATCAGCATGCTGTGTGTCTTCCTGCAAGTATAAGTTGCTATTTGTCAAAAAAAAAAAAAAACAAGCATTAAAAAGTGCTTGCATTCAATGATTCGTAGTTCAGTGGAGATTCATAATGAGAGTGAATACTGTACTGATGTATGCAATTGTCCGGAGGCGGATCAGTGACCACATACACCGTTGAACTTTTCAAACATTCATAGAAACAGCTCAGTGGAGAGATATCCTCATTTTGTTTTTTTGTGCGATTCACAAACAAGCAATGTGCTAAAACGTTGCCCCTACTAGCTTAGCAGTTTTATAAGCACACCATTTAAAATACATCCACACAAGTTGCATACAGTACCATTCATATCTATTTTCTGCAATCACTCGGAATGCCAAACTTGAATGCCTCAGCTGGCATCCTGACTTTTAACTTGAGGTGCATCTCCCACCTTGAGCTTCACTACACGACACTAATGAGGACAAGCAGTACAGATTATGAAGGATGGATGTAAACAGGTGTCAGAAGACATCATTTACTTCTGTCCAGTGCACAAAACAGTGCCTGAAGCTCCCCTCAATGATTCATGGTCATGAGGGGCCCCAGTTATTGCAAACACGTTTCTCATTAGGCAAGTTTAAACTAGTTCACATTTGCTAGCCTCCATACCAATTTCAACCATTTATATTTTTTCCATAACACTATTAAATTAACTATCTAAAAAAATATTTGTTACACAATATCACCAGCATCCTTTCATAGATCCAACTTCACTTATTTAACTTCACATACAACTCATTATGTTTTCATTTTACAATTTACAAGTTTGCATAAGTCTACTTCTATAAGTTGCCTAGAGTTGAGAAGAACAGAAGTTAAAGACCTGCACCATTACAAAAAGGAAAAAAAAACAGTGTAGCAATTAAACCGTCCATCACTGATCCTACAATTCACATCATGCCTCACAGCTGTGAACTTCCAGGCATCCCATTAACTTGACATATTTGACATATCTGAAACGTAAGGAATCTACTGTGAATGACTGGAGTCCAAATAGTTATCAAGAAAACATGCAACCATTAACAAGGGCACATCAAGTTTAACTTTATCCAGTAGTATCATAGAAACATTTTTGGTTAAGTGATGAAGCCACCATTTTAGAATGAGTTCCAGAAGCAGTGTCCTCGCACAGTAGGACATTCCCCACTTTTGGAGACAAATAAACAGCTTGTTGCATGTCTGGCAGCTGGACCGCCTTTTCCTTTCATGGCTTCAAAACTAGGCTGCTTTCTATTACAAAAAGCTGCGCTCCAGCTCTATGGTACCTCATCCTTAAAATCATGTGTCGTATGTGACAAAGGAAGGCTGGTTTTCATTTGTGGGACCAATGAAAAGATACTTGACATACAGTCGTGGTATGTACAAGTATAAGATATTTATTAATAGTATTGATGCAGCACCAATGAATTATCAATACTGTATTGTATAATAATTTAGAATGCATCCAGAGAGTAGGCCATTACATAAGGTATTTTGTGTTCTATCAGATTATGCTAACTTTTATGCATAATATAATGGATGTAATGGGTCTAAAATGGAGTATAGGAATATTATATATTATATTATTATAGATAGGCTCCGCCTCCCTGTTTCAGGATTTTTAAAACCTCAATTATTGATCCACACAACGGAAAAAAATCCTATGAATATACATTATTTCTTTAGGATTCAGTCTTGTGTGATCTGCATCAGAGATATTCTTTGTGGCCAGGTTTTCCCTATCATACCTTTAGTCCCAAAATGATATGACCAAACCTTTACCTGCCACCACTAGATTGTGGACTGAATCAAGAGCAGAGAAAGAGCTCTTTATATTCTTCCGTGGGCAATGTGTAAACACTGACAGACAGTGACCGGTGACTGGCTTGAGCGTGCCTGTGAAAAGTGCTTCTCCTGGAATACCCACACTCTGAATGGATGACTATTTACAAAATAGTACAGTAGGAACAATTCATCCATACGTTTTCTATAGCCGCTTATTCTCACTAGGGTTGCAAGCTTGCTGGTGCCTATCCCAGCTGTCTTCAGGCAGTAGGCGGGGAACCCCCTGAACTGGTTGCCAGCCAATCTTAGGCCACAAAAGGACAAACAACCATTCGCGCACCTAATCACACCTATGGACTATTTGGCGTGTCCAATACACCTGCCATGCATGTTTTTGGAGTGAGAGAGTTCCAACATGGGCTTGGGTAGAGCATGCAAACTCCATACAGGAAGGCCGTAGCGACCTGGAATTGAACGCTGGACAGCATACTGATAGGCGGACATGAACTGTTAGGCGGACATGCTAACCAGTCTTCCATTGAGCCAAGCCAGAAGAATACTGACATTTTCTTAGATCTTTTGAAGGGACACATGTACTCATCTTCTTAAAAAAACAGTCGCAAATGACCCCACCCCCTTTGCCCTGACTGCACCATCCATGTTTACACACACATCCTTTCCATCTTGGTGGTCTTTAAGGCAATATACAGTATTCAGTTGGCTTTTCTTCTATGTGGAACATTTTGTAAATTAAGTTAACAAGTACCATTCAATGACTAAGACATCCATTTATTCCATTCTGACTATTTTACTTATTATAAAGGAAGCATTTTAAGTGTGCCAGTTGAAATTTGGCTACCGTTCATGGAAGACGGAGAGGAGGAAGTTGTGTCCGCAGGAAGAGAGACAGGAGGAACACGAAGAGCTTAGAGCTGTATGTGGGAACTATGACTGGAAAAGGTAGATATACCGTGTGTCCAGGAAAGCAGGTGGAAAGGCAGCAAGCCTAGAAAACTTGGAGTAGGGTTCACATTATTGTATTGTGTAGATGGGAACAGAAATGGAGTAAGAATTATCTTGAAAGAGGAGTTAGTTGTGAATCTTCTGGAGGTTAAAAGAGTATTCGATAGAGTGATGAGTTGAAAGCAAGAAAACTAGAAGGTAATAAGTTCATTGTTGTTAGTTTTTGGAGCAGATTGCAATGGACATGTTGGTGCAGGAAACAGGTGATGAGGAGGTGATGGGCAGATTTGGTATTCAGGAGAGGAACTCAGAAGGTCAGATGGTGGTTGACTTTGCGAAAAGGACAAAAATGTCTGTAGTGAATACTTTCTTTCAGAAGAATCATGAACTTTGGGTGGCCTATAAAAATGGAGGTAAGAGTACACAGACAGACTACGTCTTGTGTAGATGTTGCAATTTTAAGATCAGTGACAGCAAAGTAATGGTAGGTGAAATGTTGGTGGAGTGATGTATGATCTTTAGGAAGGATTTAAGACAGGCTCTGAATGTCCAAGAGGCACTTCAAATCAACTGGACAAATACACCTAATGTCATCAGGGAGACAGGTAGGAGAGCATTTGCTACCTCATTTGGAAGGAAAATAGATAATGGAGACATGGGGGTGGATTGAGAAGGTACAGGAGTGTATACAGAGAAAGAGATAAGATCAGAAGAAATGGAACACTGAGAGGACAGCAGAGAGAAGATAGGAGTACATGGAGATTCAATGCAAGGCAAAAGTTGATTCAATGCAAGGTAAAAGTTGAGGTGGCAAAGGCCAAACAAAGGGCTTATAATGACTTGTATGCCTGGTTGGACAGCGTCAAAGGACAGCCTGACCTATACAGGTTGGCAAGGCAGAGAGACGGAGTTTGAAAGGATATTCAGGCTGTTAGGTGATCAAGGATAGAGATGGAAATGTCCTGACTGATGCCAGTATTGTGATGGGGAGATGGATAGACTACTTTGGAGAGATGACGAATGAGGAAAATGAGAGCAAACAAAGGGCAGAAGAGGTGAGTGTGGTGGAAGATGAAGTAGCAAAGAGTAGTAAGGACAAAGTGAGGAGGGCATTAAAGAGGATGAAGAGTGGCAAGGCACTTGGTCCTGAATATATATTTATATAGGTATGGAAGTGCCTAGGAGATGTAGCAGCAGAGTTTCTGACTGTTGTTAAACAGGATCTTAGTGAGATGCCTGAGGAATGGAGAAGAAGCGTGTTGGTGCCCATTTTGAAGAACAGTAGAGATGTGTAGATTTGTGTTAACTACAGGTGAATAAAGGAGATGAGCCATACAATGAAGTTATGAGAAAGAGTAGTTGAAGGCAAACTAAGCATAAATATTTTTGAGCAACAGTATGGTTTCACGCCAAAAAAGAGCACTACAGATGCAGTATTTGCTTTAAGGAAGTTGATGGAAAAGTACAGAGAAGGTCAGAGGGAGCAGCACTGTGTCTTAGTTAAAGACAGTGGTGAGATGTTTTACCAGAGGAGTTCATGGTGGAGGTGAGACTGCATCAGGGATCCGCTATTGCTATTGTAATGGACAGACAGACAGATGAGGTTAGAGAGGAATCTCCAGGAACTGTGGTTCGCAGATGACGTTGTGATCTGTACTGAGAATAGGCAACAACATAGAGGAAAACTGATAAACGCTTGAAAATTTGATCGTCGACAAGGAGACAAATGGGGAATATAAAGTGCGCATAAAATATGAACTCACTATTTACACGAACCTAAGAGGATCCCTCAGCTTGTTCCTTGGGTTGTTTTCAAAAATATGGGACATCAGATGTATTGACAAAACTTTTGAGGCTGCTACCATTTGCAAGCTCATTTGGTTCTGGAAGAAAGTGCTAAAAAATGGGATTACGTTTTATCAGATCCTTTTTATGTTACTGACAATGTGAGGCAAGGGGTAATACTTTCTCCCATTTTATTTAATGCCTACATGGACAACCTAAATGGATGTAATACAGGTTGTTTTGTGGGTAGTACAATAATAAGTCATTTTATGTATGCTGATGACTTTAGGAAATCAAGTTTTCCGATTGTTTTATTTATCAAACAGCTCTTTTGAATTATGTATGGTACTATAGAAACTAAATATCTGGGACATATTATCTCAGAGACATCTTGATAAAGACATCTTAGACAGTGCTGAAAAATATATTCTCAGGCTATTTTCGGAAGTTTTTGATGTGCTCTGATTATGTGAAATGCTCATTGGTCAGAGCTTATAATACACCACTGTATACTGCTTAGTTGTGGTCTAAACTACAAAAAATCAAGTCTATGAAGGCTTAAAGTTACCCACAATGATGCTCTGAGGTTCCTTCTTTGAGTTCTGGGATGCAATCGTGTCAGTCAATTGTTTGTGTCTAAGATTTGTGTCTTAGATTTACTTCTAAGGTTTGACTGCATTGGTGCAGTACTTTGTATCAATTTCAGTTTTTATTTCCACTTTGTATCTTTTATATGTGTATTATTATGTATCTGTTGTCATTGTGGTGTGTTTTATTTCATTTTTATGGGCCTCAGTCTGCAATAAAGGATTGATTTATTGATTGATCGATTGATCACGTTCATTTTGGGGGGTGTTATTTATTTCATTGCTGTCTCTTGCAACTGTGGCAAAGTTTGATTTTAATTATTGTTTCAAATAATAAAATTATTATTCAAGAGACAAGTGTTCCAAAACATGGATGCAATCCTGTTAGCATAATTTTTTCTGCTAGACTTGACATTATAAAACCGTTTTCCAAAAGAATGAGTTGAGAGAAGGTATGTTCTCGTTTCTATTTATCATATTTTTATAAGATAGTTAGCCTTGAATGTCTCTATCCCATGCAACCTCGTTATGCATATAATGAGAATAAGACAATGATTTTATTTGTGTTATTAACATAAGTTAGTTTGTCCTCTTGGTCAGCAATAACAGATGACTAAACAGATAGTTTCTACTCCTGAGAGAATGCTAACATTAGCACACATTTGTAACTGTTACATGCAGCCATGTTACTGAGATTCTGTGATTTACTGAATCATGTGATGAAAGTTGTACCATTGATCTATAAAATGAACTAATCAAGCCTATGATAGTTGATTGCCTATTATTAAAGAATGTGAGGTAGAAAATCAGAAAAGTGAAGGTTTATTTTTCAAGAGCTTTGAAGCCCATATGCCCTCAAATTTTGGAACGTCAGCAGACAACAAGAATTAAAAAAAAAAGGCAGGTTTGGTTGTTTTCAAAACAAGTGTGCAGTCGTGTACACGCATATTTTAGAAATGCAGTACATTTGATGCTCTACTCTTGACAACTTTGTCCATGTTTGTCTTTCCTCTTTCCTCAGACGCACTGGCCGAGAGCGCCCTGCGCGCTGCGAGGCTGATGGGTGGACCCACAGGAGAATTTGCAGCCCCGTGATTTGCTAATCAGGGGCTGGTTCCCTTGTCATTCCCCCCTCTGTAAACGTAGCTCTGGTTTGTGGATTTTGCCCAGCCCTCCTGCCCGTGCACTCACCAAGTGTAGCGACTGCACTCGGTGCGCTTCGGTTAAAGCCCGACTACCCTCACTGGGAAGCTGGGCACTGGCAAGGAGGATCGGGGGGCCTCGTGGTGGCTGAGAGAAGAGGCGTAGAACTCATCACATATGGCTTCTTTGTAGCACGGTTTCCGTCATCACTTGGGATTGTGGAAGGGTCGTCACTTAGAAATCACCTTGAAGTCGCCCCAAATTTTAATTGACGACTATGGAGATGCAGAGGTGGTCCACAAGGTGGAAAACGAAAAGGTGGCTTATGGATTCCTCTGTAACTGCATTTGTTACGTTAACCCTGGTTCTACAGACTGCTAGTGTCTCAGCAGGTAAGAATACAGGCACCTTTCAAAAGAAAAGTAAACACAGCCGGACCGCCTGAGAGTTGATGATGGAGATTGGGCAGTATCAGATTTAGCCTGACGCTGCATGCGCACTTAATGTTGTTTTATAAAGTCGCACCTGAGGCATGCTAGTGCGCCCTATTGAAAACCCACTTTTTGGTGCGTAATGCTCAATTGAGCGCACGTAGTTGGTTGGATTTTAGCGAGGGCCATTACACGCATGGATGGAACACCTCGCTGAATTAAGTCATCCTCAAGCATTTGGATGTGTTTTTTTAAATTGATATCTCAATCGCAATTGGTGTTAATGTTGTTGATATTTGTCATGTTTGATTGCTTGGCGATTGCTTGGCGATGTGCACACGCGTGTGAATGAGGTGTGTGTTATTCAAATGACTTTTATTTTTGCTGATGTGACCAAATATAGGGAGTTATGAATTGAGAAGTGTAACTTGTTATCAGAACACAAAGCTCCAAAATGTCTGCAGGGGGCTTATTGGCAAGGCAGGTTCACCCTATCACCACACTGGCCTGGTCCACACTGAAGGCCAAGAGCTGGCTCACCCTCCACCCCCACACCCCCACCCCGGTGCCCAGCTCTTCTCAACTTTGCACTTAGATGTTTTTTTTTTTTTTTTTTTTTTGCTTGGCCTACTGGACGATGTGTGTGTCTTGTGTGGGAATGCTTCCCCTCTAAGTAGTGAGCCCTTATTTGATGATGGTCCTTGCTGCACTTCCCTATGATTTCAAAGTCTTCAAAGAGGAGGCATCTATTCAGGGCGAGTTGAATCTCAGGATTCTGAAATATTGGCTTCCTACACAGCGCATTTATGGATAAGTTGTCAAGTTTGCTAGTTTGGTTTAAGTTTGGAGTCAATATTGACTCTGTAGGTGTGAAAATAATAGAATTTAACACATCACTAATATATATATATATATATATATATATATATATATATATATATATATATATTGCCTCCTTTCAGAATTTATTTCAGAATCTGTTTTTTCTGTTTTTATGGAAATGTTATCAGGGCTCTCTACCTTTTGGAGGTCTTCATGACAGTCGGAGCTGTTTCTGCAGGGTGCCCTCTCCATCTAGCAGTGTACTGACACGTTTTCTCAGCCCCCGGGGCGCAGGTTCAGATGTGCATTCCACAAGACAAAGCTAGCATTTTCAGAGTACTCCGCACATAATGTGCTGAAGTGGGGAAACAACGGCTAATCGGCTCCTCATTTTACCTTTCTTGGAGGTGTTACCCAAAACAGTCACGATGTGACTTGAGCATTTGAAAATTATTGGAATTTTTAGATAAGTGAAAATTACATTTGATTTATTTAGCATTTCAAGTAAAACGGATGCCACTTGAAGGTAATAAAATGTGAAAATTTCCTTGGTATAATACCAGCAAGCTGTCTTGTTTGAATAGTCAGGATGGCAGTTTGGAAGTGTAGGGAAGGTAAGAGGGAGAGTGGGTGAGGAGAAAGGGGGCTATGGACAGAGGGACATTCTTGCGGGAGATATTATTAGAGTCTCAGGGAGCTGCAGGTGAAAAGGTCCGCCAGCAATTACTAGCCAGTTTTTGTAAAGATGTAGAGGCTGGAAATGACAGTACTACATTTATGATAGATGATAATGTTGATCGCAGTCAATACACCTGTCATGGGCATGGTATCAAATTGGTCCAAGAGTGATGCGTCATCTCAGCCCTCCCCTTCTCAACGTGTCTAAGATCTGCATACGGATGTCAAGACTTCCTGTCTTGCCATTTGTATTTTTCAGAGAGTCTACCCTGAAACGCCACCTGAGCTCTAGTAGTCGCTATGTGGCCGTGTTTGCCTAGTTTCCAACTCCCCCTTCAATGCAAACTCACACCAGTGCATCAGATGCACTCTTAAAATTTCAGCACACTCTTTGTGCCACCTAAATACTGTAGAGAGGCATTATTGACATTTTCTCAGCACCCAAGTGTGAGGGGTTGCAGCCCTGCCAAATTGCCACATCTGGAATAAGCCAGCAGTGGAGTTTGAACGGAGAGCTACTCCGCAGGAGCTCACAATAACTTCCTCAGTTCACTTTCCAAAGTAAGTAAATAGTACGTCCTCAGTTACGATCTTCAGTGATGACATCCTTCTATTTGACTTGAGCTGGTGTGTTTTGCTTTTGTTCTCGATACTGGGGTGGGATGGTTACTCTTTTGGTTTGAGAATTTGTCTTTTGATCGGCTATCCATCCATTTTCTGTTGAATGTTCTGCTCCAGTATGATTGATCATCAGCTACAGGCTGATTATAATGCCAAGCATAGAGTAGCAATTGATTCCACAACAGTTGTCTCACAGTCAGTTATGCGAATCACGACAATTTGAATGAATTTTTCGATTCACTCGGTTCTAAAATTAGCCAGATTTGGTTAAAAGGAGACTATTTAACTAATTGAATTTTACCCCCAAAATTGTGTTTTTAGCACTCTAAAAACAATTTTATCAAAAATAAATCCAATTTGGGACAAACCAAATTTATTAGGTTTTTTGTTTTAGACAATACATTGGATAGGATCATTTTATTTATGTATTATTTTTTCTTAGCCAAGTTGCATTATTTTTAATCCAAATGTTTTGGGTGTATTTTTTAACCATCATTTTTTACACACTAAAAACAACTGTCAAAAAAAAATCCAATTGGGTCAAAAAGGGGCCAATGAACTTTTTATGTTATTCATTTTGACCAAAACATCGATTAGTTCCATTTTTGACCCAGTTTGGGGTCATTTTTAACCTAAATGTTTTCAAGTGTAATTTTTTTACCAAGATGTTTTAACCTGTGAAAACAGAAAACAAAAATAAATCCAAATTGCATCAAACGGGGACCAACACAAGCTTTTGTGGTTATCCATTTTCCCCCAAAAGTTGGGTCATCCATTTTTTCTTACCCAGTTTGGGTTATCTTTAACTGAACTCTTTTAGATTTTTTTTTAAGCAACATTTTTATTTTACACTCTTAAAAACATTCTGGTAAAACAATAAATCCAAATTGGATCAAAAGGAACAAACCCAACTTTTTAAGTTATTTAATTTACCCCAAACATTCCATGCTGAATTCAATGTGGGTTATTAGTGTAAACAAACAAAAAAGCAAAAAAAAACAATAGTTTTGGTTGGGCCCTTTTTGACCCAATTAGAATTTATGTATGACTAAGTTGTTTTTAGGGTGCAACACATGTTTGCAAAAGAACTATACAGTAAAACATTCCATGCTGAATTCAATGTGGGTTATTAGTGTAAACAAACAAACAAACAAAAAAAAACAATAGTTTTGGTTGGGCCCTTTTTGACCCAATTAGAATTTATTTATGACTAAGTTGTTTTTAGGGTGTAACACATGTTTGCAAAAGAACTATACAGTAAAACAGTTTGGGGTTAAATTCACCCAAATTTTGTCAAAAATGGCATGACTTAATTTTCTGGACTTTCTTATAAATTTTGGTTGGTCCCCTTTTGATACAGTTTGGTTTTATTTTAAACTGTAAAAAATAGTGTGTAAAAAGATTACACTCTAAAACGTTTGGGTCCAAAATAACCCAAATTAAGTAAAAAAGCCAACTTATGGACACATTGAATAATTGATCTGCTCTTGCCCTGATTTGGGTTATTTTTGATCCAGCTATTTTTGGAGTGTTGTAGCCCATTTTCCATCAAAATATTTGCATGTTTAGAATTGGATGGAATCTCTTTGTGACAATGTATTGCATCTGACTAGTTGCTAGGTACAGTTAAGGATCATTTGATGTGCCTGAGTCATGTGCTCAAATCTGCAAAATCTCAAATAAGGATAATGTGCATTGACTATGCCTGATCCCATTCTTTGAGAAGTGCTTGCGGCACCCGTCATATACACCGGGATTAGATTCATGTTGAAACAGGGACTTGTGCCCAAACCACATGCTTGTCTGAAGAGAATAGCAAAGATCCCCTTGTATTCGGTAGTTTAAGGGATTAAACCTGCACATGGTAACCAAAATGAGGGGGGCTTTAGCTTTCCCCTGTACAGTACTATAGTAGTGAGGTGGTTGTTTTTTTTTTTTTTTTTTTTTTGAGTGGGTATGGTGTTTTTCATTGACTTGGGAATTGACTACATTCGAACATAAAAAGTCATTCAGCCGAGAGTGGTTTGCATACGGGTTGGCCTACCAACTTTATGTTTGCACAGAGAGGTTGTTTTGAAGAAGAAGCAGGGTCATAGTGCTTTCACATGAATCTCAGTGGGCATGGCTGTGCCACACAGGATCCTTTATGTGCAGGGCATCAGTTGCAAGAGAATGAAAAACACTCGGAGACTCTTATCCAGGTAAACCTACACTGATGCAAGAATGGAGCTCAGTTGGCACATTGTTTATTTTGCTCTGTGTGCCTTTGCAGTTTTTCAGAAAAAAAAAAAAAAACAGGAGTGAGATGTTTCAGGGTGTTTTTGCCCTCTGAGAAAAGTCTTTATACAATTCATCTGCAACAATGTAACATTTTAAGTGCAGTCTTATGTTAGTGTCTGTGATATTGGCTCAGTGGGACACTGTGCGGGTTTTATGATGTGGTGTAATCATAAAAGACAGCTGCGCTTCACGACGGGATGATGCTTTGCTGATTCTTTCTTTGGTAGTAAAGCGTTGTTTTCATCTCATGACCTTCTCATTATTCCCAATACCACTTCAATGTGTATCAATTTTCAATTATAGATCCACATGGCGGTTATATAACACAAGCAGTCCCAAGACCCTAACAGATGTTTTGTTTGTGTCTTTTAACAGCACAGCAAGTGGATGTGCTAAAAGTATTAGGATTTCAAAATTACCCAGAAGGAGTGACTAAAACATCAGGATTTTGCACAAACCGAAGAGCATCAAAGCCGGACGCTGCTTTCAGAGTGGGCAAGCAGGTCCAGATCAGTGCCCCCACCACGCAGCTATTCCCTGGTAAGATTCACTACTAGTCTTGCAACTCTTTCAGTTACAGTAACTCTTAGTTTCCTGACACTTATTTTCATTCATATACATTTCCCTGTGGTCCATTGTCCATGTTTTAAATTTGTTCACAATTTCAATGTTACATACATATCACAAGATAAACATTTTACAAGTAAATTAGAAACTGTTTTATCTTGTTAATATTCCAACATTTTTTTACACTTTTCACCTTTCAGTGATTCTCTTTCAATTGCTTTAAGAAAACCACAAACGTAATAAACACCATTGAGGGTTTTGCATGTTGCAGTTCATCTTGAACACAGCATTATATATAAAGAATAAACCATAAAAATACACAAATTACTCAATACATTTTTAAAACATTCTGACAAGGCACTTGTAGTAAAAAATAATATATGAGCAAAGTCCAAATACACAACTCAAATTGATAAACTAAAACTAGGAATAAACACAACATGAGAAGAGAAATGTAACTGATGATAACATCAGAGCTAAATTGACAGGATGAAACCAGGGGACTAAATACAAGCAAAATAATGAGACAACAAGATACACCTGGACAAGACAGGTGAATGGCTAGAGGAAGCCGATTGGTTGACAGAACAGGTGGAAACAAAAACCTAATCAGCAAGAAAATACATCAAATAAAGGACAAAAAAATATGAGTCAGAATCGAATAAAAATAAAATTGACACGGCATAGATCATCACACTTTGTGGCGTAAAAAAAAACACCCATAAGAGCAGGGTGTATATTTTGTTTTTTTTTCCCCACTCATCCCCCAAATTATAAATAACTTGTCTTTCCTTCACCATATATGAACTTGGGCAATTGTGGACAAACAAAAAATTTTACGGTTGAGTAAAATTTTGGACTCTGTCTGACTCCCTGGATCTCGTCTCCCTTTAGGTGTTTTCCCTGAGGACTTCTCCATCCTGACCACAGTGCGCCCCAAGTCTGGCCTCCAGTCCTTCCTGCTGTCTATTTACAATGAGCAGGGGGTCCAGCAGCTGGGGATTGAAGTAGGACGCTCACCCGTCTTCCTGTATGAAGATCAGCATGGCAAGCCAGCCCAGGAGGACTATCCTCTCTTCCGTACGCTGAATCTTGCTGATGGAAAGTACGTCAAATCTCGAACGTTATAATCGGACAACATCTGATCAGTGTAAATATGTATGTAAGGGCTGTCCAATTTTATAAATCAATAACAAAAAAAAGACAAAAAAACTCTCATTTAACTATGATCTGTTTACTCCATTTACTTCATGTCAGCTGAATTCTGCTGTCTTTCCATCCGAATTTAGAGGACAGTTAAGACACAAAGAGAGACACAGATGGCCGCTTATGTAATTTCAATTTGTTTTTTACAGAAGGTTGCTCAATGGCTCATTAGAAGAGAAAATGAAAGAAGATTTTAATGTTACAAGCTTCATAGAAAAAAAAAATAGTTGTTGAAAAATGTGGCTAATCATGATTAATCATACAACAATGCAATGAAATATATATAATATATAATATATAATATATAATATATAATATAATATATATAATATATATATATATATATATATATATATATATATATATATATATATATATATATATATATATATATATATATATATATATTCCCTTTGTTTTTCTTTATTTGCGTTATGCAAAGAGTCTCAGACACTTTCTGATCCCCGCTGGTTTGCCTTTTTGAACAATAGCAAGAAACCAATGCTCTTCTTCCCATTGATGCACCTTAGGTGCCCAACACTGGATTATCCATCTCATCGGGGGTTTTTGGGCACAGAGAAAGGTGAGGGACTCTTGATTACAGTGGCACAGCAGGGACTGCAGTGGGCAACCTGACCTCAAGCATGAACTCACTGCCTCTGTTATTTTAGAGGGAGTGCTGGAGGAGGCCGTGCTATACCCCCCCACCCCCTTACCTCTTGGATTACCTCACCCAACCAGCAATGGTGCTTATAACCTTTTAGCATAAAACTGATTATATGCTCCCAGGTTCAGAAATCCTCTCGCTCTCACAAAGAGCTTTGCCTTAGCTGACATGAACCCTTGTGCGGGGATAAAGGGGAATAAATAAACAAAAAGGCTTGTGAGAAATTAATACATTTAGTGGCTATTGTATTGTATGTACCTTACAGTGTTTTTGTGAAGAATCGCATACCGTTCATAGTACTTGATCCGAATCTTTGATGTCGGTGGTCGTCAATGGCTGTGGATGAGCTCTTTGAAGGGACTGCTCGATACAATTTTCTCAAACCCTGCGTGACTTGTCTGAGTTTAAAAATTGCATTTTAGTTCAAATGGCACGGAAACTCAGACTTTTGGAAACAGTGACACATACACACTTGCTTACTTCCTAATTTGGAAAACGATCCTCATTTGGAACAGGAGCCTCCATGTAATGACCCGAAACTATCCTAGCAGTCAAAACATCTTTCATCAAAGACACCATTTTTCAGTCAGTTTTCGGTCAATATCTATACCGTTAGCAGTATAGCTATTATGCTAATTTACTCATTGAGTACACTTGCTATATAATGCAACAGTTTCTCTCATTCGATTCAAAGCCATTGAGGTTAGCCTTCACTTTTCTACCATATAATGTGACAGGTAATCCTTCCGGCTGCACAGCTAAGCCCGGAGAGTGCAGTGCAGCACGTTTATTTTCCTCTAAGCTGTGTTGCTGGAATGTCTGTTTGAGTCTTGTTCAAAAGAAATGAACATTGTGTCTGCACGATTTATGGGAGGAAATCAACTCATACATGATCAGATATGTATCTGTGATTAATGTCTGATGTACTTCGGTTTGAGCTTCATTTGATGCCAAGTCTCATCTTCCACCTCGGAACAATGTTTTGACTGTATGCCTCCTGCTCTGGCGAGGCAGGTCTTCCTGGCTTCTGACACACACTTTCCACAATGTTCACCGTGTCTGTCATGCCGAGTAACCCAGAAGGAGGATTAAGTTTGGAGTTTAATGAGTGTAATCCTGTGTTAAACAAGGCCAAAGTGTGGGGGCAAGAATGTGGTCCATTGCTGCCTGGTATGCAATAGCTCTTAAGCGCGCTGGTAAATGGTCCAAAGTGGAAGAAGTTGTCATACTCACGTGCGGCCCCAGTTAGCCTGTTGTATATCGAGATGTTCCTCACCAAAATAAATTATGTTTGTTGATTGCACATTGAGAACACGTTTTTTGGTTTACTTATTAGATTTTTTTTTTTTCCATACTGATCTTCGATTCCGTTTTTGTTCTTTCGAACAGGTGGCATCGTGTTGCTATAAGTGTTGAGAAAAAGACAGTCACCATCATTGTGGACTGCAAAAAGAAGATCACCAAGCCTCTCCTCAGAAGTGACCAGGCCTCCATCAGCACTAATGGCATTACTGTCTTTGGCACCAGGATCCTTGATGAGGAGTTTTTCCAGGTAAACTTCTTGGTAGCAAGGTTTACATACAACACGTAAATATAGAATGATTTCAAGCTTGTGGCATCCTTTCATTGATAGAATTACATCAATTCCGTTGCCAAAAAGATGTGAGAAATTGACTGTAGTAGGTTGTCTACTTCATAGCTGTCTTACCTAAGCGTGCCAGAGCAGGAATTCTTAATCTTCATTTTTCATAGTTTTGCAAAGGAGCCATTATAACACAATTTAGCATTGTCACCTCATGTTCCAATTAATTTGTCCTTAACTAGAAAATAAATGTGTTCTGCAAAGCATTACATTTGATTTTCTAATACCTGCAGGAATGTTGTTTAAAATCTCAGATTGAAGTGTCGCTATGTACCCCCAGGGTTACTTGTATTAAGATTTGGGCCACTGTTTTCGATATTGCAGCAAAATATGGAGTTTGGTGTTTACTGTTTTGTCTTAAAAGTCACTGTTCATTAGCTTTTGAATGGATGATGTTGTTTTTCAGTATATATATATATATATATATATATATATATATATATATATATATATATATATATGCTTGGCCAAGTGGTTGGCCGCATATGCGTTTGCGATAATGACAAAAGCTGTTGGTAAATTGCTAATCTAAAGTTTGGCTCTACATTATAATGAGAAATACTGTTTGCAGCAATATGTTCAATGCAATTCATTTGTCTAAACACAGTATTATGATTAATATTGTGTTGTGGAATATGAATTAAGTAACAATATCCACATATTTTTATCCATCTCAGGGATTGGCCTTTTTGCCTCTTACTGTCGAATGAAAATGACATCACAGTTGCTCAGGGCTCGGATTATGACCAATCACAGTGCAGCTTGCGAAAGTCACATGATCAAGCAAAGAAAAGGTGACCCGTGATTAGTCTTTACTTAAGCTCTGAGCAACGGTGAAAGGTAGAAAAAAGATGCTGCTTAATTCATATTCTAATAATACAATAATATGCAAAATGCCATCTTAAGGTTAGTGTGTTGCATAGAAGATTATAGTTTGGAAGATTATGGTTAAGAACATTATGAAGTTGACTTCCCCTTTAAGTACTGTTGGGCTGTGTTTCATCAGTTTGAAGCGCTTGTGGATGAAGCGGATAAAGTGAACATCCAATGATGTGTTAACTTAAAACATCTTATTCTTATGTATATTGTGTAGTTTATGATAAAATACAAAAAAATCGCTCTTTAGTGTAAGAAAAATTTAATCCAACTGGCTATTGAGTGTTGTCTTGTGATTTTATATATATATATATATATATATATATATATATATATATATATATATATATATATATATATATATATATATATATATATATATATATATGTGTGTGTGTGTGTATGACAAGAAAGACTTATTGGAGCTGGCCATTAAGCTGTTTATGGAAAGTTGTACAATAACACTGTTATTGTTTTGAATGGAAACGTGTACGTAATTTGAAGTGGGACGTATTATTTAAATCATCTACATAATTTGACGTTTCCTTAGTGTAATAAGGTAAATCAACGTTTTAGTGAATTCTGCATTGAAATTTAGACAATAAACACAATCTATATGTCAGTGGAACAAAAAAAATAGTGTTTTTAGTTTGACACTTCATTTTTTTTCTTTGACAAATAGTTTGACATTTTAGTGTAAACTTTTATTGCATCTTGCTTCCTCACATTAAACTTTTACAGTACACCACAGACAACTATGTATATTATGAGAGAGTTTATCATGTTTGGCTGTCACAGTTTTGGTAACTCTTTTGGGTTATGTGAGGATAGAGGGGTGAAGAAAAATAAAATAATGAAAATGACACCCTTGGCCATCTCCGGTGAGAAGGAAAGGTCACACAAAGGCCATGTTTGCTTATGGGACACTGCTGGATTGTTTATAGGCAGTCATTATTAGGATGCCGTTTATGAAAGAATGGCTTGCATCTTTGTTTCACAAAAAGCCCTACATATGCTCTTTACTTTTATCCCAATCAAAAAAAATAAAGATCAGGCATTTTTAAAAAAATAATTTTTTTAATGAACAGATATACAGTGCTGTTCTTGAATATCCCTGTCAGTTTTGATTAGCTTTACGAGCGGTCCCTGAAGGCTGCATCTGTATAACAGTGTGTGTAGTCAGAGGCCGACAAAGTGGACGCGCTGAAAATAGGAGCCATAAGTCCACCAGCAGGGTCTTCGCTGTGTGGTTTTTGGAACAGGTTTCCTGTCTGTTCTCTGTCCCTGCTCTTTGCTCAAATCCACCGGGCCCTTTGCATGCTGGGATGTAAAGGGGAAGGAAATACCAAAGTCTTAAGCATACACACGCTTACAATGAGAAAATAAACAGTCAAACTAGTTTGCTCGAAGTATTTTTTGTGTGTCTGAGCCACAGTGACGCTTTATTTTCAATGACAAGTGAATACGGAATAGCCAGACTAGCGTCCCTCGTTTTGTACTCTCCATCAAATAACATGAAACATTCAAATTTAAACTGACTTTTTTTTTTTAAACTGCCATGTATTTTGCATAGTCGTTTATTCATGCCATATCTGGCCCAGGTTTGAGGTGACCACCTTTGGAAAGGAATCCGCTTGAGATGAATGGAAGTCTTTCATTCCCCCCCATCACTTCCTCATCTCCTCCCCTCCCTGTGTATTCTGCCCCTTCCCTCCACCACCGCCTCTCTCCCCACCTTGAGGCCTCCTCACCACGCCAAAGCAATGAGACCACCTATTCATGCAAGGGTGACATTACTTGGCTGAACTGAAGACATTAGTATACATACCTGCCTGTTCCTTCGTTTCCTGGTTAGAACACACTGATCTTTGCTCTCAGTGGCAGGAATAGATATCAAATAGGTGTTCCATTTCACTGAGTCTGTCACCTGTATTAAGTCTGGTGACTTGGCTAAGCGTATGTTTTCTTTTTATAATTCATCCAATTTCAAAAGCCGCTTATCCTCAGTGGGGTCACTGTCTTGCTGGTGCCGATCCCAGCTGACGCCCTGAATTGCTTGCCGGCCTCTCGACTCTAGAGTGTCCAATACAACTGCCATGCATGTTTTTGGAGTGAGGAGAGAACCCGTGCAGGCATGGGGAGAGCATGCAAAATCCACACAGACAGGCCAGAGCAAGCTGGAATTGAACTCGGGCCTCTCAAATGTGAGGTGGTGTCAACCACTGCCACTCTGCTGCTACCTTTTACTTTTTAGTATTATTTTAGTAGTATATATATATATATATATATATATATATATATATATATATATATATATATATATATATATATATATATATATATATATATATATATATATATATATATATATTATTTACATATTTTTCTATGCAGTATTTTATATTATTATTATTACGTGTGGTAGACAGGCAGTCAAATACTACATTCCTCCAAATTGTGTTGAAGATGCTATAATTAAAACATTACATAATTGGGAAGTACTTTTTATGTATTGCACAATAATCAATTTTCTCTTGTAGCATGGAGTATATTTATAAGAATTGATAAAGTAATAATAACCTTCTCCAAATATCATTTGCATGATTGTTAGTGACCATGTTGTGTTATGTTTGTGTGGGTGTGTTTGTATGCGGGGGTGTGCGCGTGTGTGTCTGTTGACCTTTTAAAGTTCTTGGCTAATTGTTGTACAGAGATGTCTAATTATAGCTGTCTACGGTCGGACAAAGGGAAGGTTGCCCTTGGCTGACATCTAACGTAGCCTGAGGCAAGGTTACGTCAAAGCATGTTTTTTTTTTTTTTTTTTTTTTGAGGGTTGGGGGATCATAGAGCCTTTTTAAGACATTAGTTGCAACTGACAATGGCCAATTCTAACACCTTTGACTTGTGCCCTGTTTATTTATATCCATGGTGCCTTGTTGTCATTGAGAGTTTAAAAAGCAAAAAAAAAAAAAAAACGCAAAAAAAAAAAGAAAAGAAAAAGTGCTATGCCAGCCGTGTCTGATTTGTTTAATCTTGGAACTACATTAGTAGTAGTATCCCTGGGCGTATTTTATTTTGTGCCCCCTGAAGATTGAACGGGAAACTTTTTTTTTTTTTTCTGGCTCATATGGAAAAATTGTAACTATTGACAATGTGCTAAAATAAAACAGAACAAAGGCATACAATGTTTTGCGAGGGTGTATCTTGACACTATTTGCCAATACGTTGCTTCATATTCCAATTAATTTTCTTTTAATTTAAAAAGAAAAATCTACTGATCATTCAAAAGATTAAAACGTTTTCAGTTAGATTTGCTGATAGCTGTGTTAAGTCAGCGCAACAGGATAATTGGACACCCACACAGACCGAAGTCTCTCAATTCCAGAAATGTTTATTAATAAAAGGCCCACGCAACACGTGGAAACAAAAACACAAAAATCTAACGTTCAACTGAAACCAAAAAACATGACACCCAGGAAAAATGAGCATGTAAAGAATTCTCACCCGAAAGATGGAAGCGGAGCCAAAAGGGGAAACGAGGCAAAGTAACAACACAAAGAATACACAAAAACTCTCGGACTATAAAAGTAGCAACAAAGACAAAAACTAGACAGCAAAAGCAGAAAAAACGGGAGGAATACGAGCATGGAAAAGCACAGCCAGTGGCATGGAATAATCCAGTGTCTTCCCCTGCTTCAGCCGCACCTGATAAAGCCCATGATGACAAATGAATGTCAGGTGTGCAGTATGTGGCTCCGCTCACGGTCTCTGCTACTGCAGACAAACAAAAAAACAAAACAGTAAGGCGGATACATGATAACCTGCAAAGACCATGTTAAAACACAAGCAAAATTGCTTGATGTTCCAATTAATTTGCTCTCAATTTGAAAATATAAATATAATGTTGCCATCCCAACATTAACAAGCATTAAATTAGATTTGCTGATACCCAGGGAAACCTTGACAAAATGTCATGTGTGTTATTTCCAAGCCAAATAGAACAGGATCACAACTATTAAAGTAGATCTTTATTTGCTGTATAGCAGTGCACCAGTGTGCATTTCCGTTTTATGGAATTAGGTGCCATACTGTTTAATTTTCATAGAGGTTCCAGGCTGTCAACACAAACGCTACTAAGAGTGCATCATATAAAAACCGTGTGTTTATAAAGAGTTGCAAATGAGGTTCACAAGTCTTTGCTGTTGAGCAAGACCCCATTTCAACCCTTTTCTCATTGACCTTTTGTCCTGTAGTCATTAACAACTCAGCCCCATGAGATGGTTTCTATGCAGTACTTTGCAATGCTTTAGCCAGGAGGGGCATATTTTCCGAGATCTGGTATTACTCCAAGTTGCCCAAGGCTTTTATCTCAGCAGTCCACCATGGAAGACAGACCCGAAGCCTCGGCATAACCCTCCGCAGGTGTTAACCCTGCACAAAACATCTTTTGCCATGGCAGCTGCTCTTGTTTAAAACCGCTGCCTGCCTGTCTGTCTCCTGGCTTCTCTTGGTGTTCCCCCCTCCTGAGTTGGCAGTTTTTAACTTGCCTGTACTTGATCTTGTGAATTGGCCCACATTTGCCAAATGGCACGGCTACAATGTTATTTTTCCCTGGAAAGAAAGGTCATTGTAGCCAATGAATTTCCAAGAAGCAAGAAGAGTAGGAGTGTATTTTTTTTTTTTTTTTTTTTTCCTGCTTGTTGTCTTCACTTCACTTTAATTGTGAAAAATAAATCAATGGAATTATTCAATTGTAATAAAATAGAAGGTTTAACGTCATGTTTCCACGGTGTATTTGTGTGCAAAGGGGTGGCTCACAGATGTAGACTAATTAGAAGTGACTCCAGGCCAGGTTCAAGCATTCACTGTTGGTCTTAGGGTGACACATGAGGTAATACATGTCAACTTGAGTCAGGGCAAAGCTTGATCTATCCTTTCCTTTCCAGTTTTCACAAACACACCTCAAGATGGCGAGAGCTTGTCATACTCGCTCTTGAGTTTTTATTAGTCATGTATCGGTTTAGTCCCTTCAAATGGCGCATACTTTTATTTTTAACAAGAAAATGAGATTAGTCATTGATGAAACAATTATTTGGATGGCATATATTTTCGTTATTAACCCACTCCGTGCCAGCTTTTTCCAACCCCCATATACCCTAGTGTATCTATTTAGAAACTACTTTAAATAAGTACCTGGTACTGGATGTTTGTACTCCATAAAGGCACATAAAAACGTCTTTGAGATTGATGGAGTTAAATGCATCAATGATTTGTTTTGTTTTCACTCAATGTGTATGCTATGTGTGACAATTTGATGCACAAATATGTCTGTCCTGTTTAATATAGCATGAGCTACATACTGTCACTGTGCAGAGGCAGGTTTGGTAATTGGCTCAATGGTCATGGTCAAAACACCTTGTCGCTCAAGACACACACTTTTAGAGATTTTTCAAATGACCATGTGTTACTTGGTACAAAAAGTAGTCAGTATTGATGTTAGTTGCTGCTAGGCTCCATCAGAATGGTGTTTTTTATTGTCCTTAAAATAAAAAGATGTCTTGTGAAAAAAGTGAGGTTATGTTCATATTACACTAACTGTTGTGGCATTATGTAACAAATTATGGAAATTCCTTTGATTTTTTTTGTCATAAAAGAATCAAAGGGAAAAAAAACACGAAGGAGCTGAAATTTCCAGCAGATGACTAAAACATGTAAAATTTAAAAAGGCAATGATTCTGACATTTCTATGTGATTGCAGCTGGACATGTGAGATTTTGTGTTCACAATTAATCATTGTCCAAATTTTGGAGCATATAAAACCATTATAATTACAATTTTTTAGATACATTTTAATACAATTTATGACATTGATTTTCCTGTGATTTTTGCTTTATTCCGTTGAGCGGCACTCAAACTATGTTACCAAATATAAAATTATTTGTTGACTTTTGTTTCATCTCAAGACAGTAGGTGACACAGACTACAAACATAAGGTCATATCATTTTTCAATATTTTTGTGCGTGTTAATAAAATTAACCAACGTATGTATGGATAGAACTTGATTCCACTGAACAATTTGAGTGGTTGAAGAAAAAAGTATTCATAAATAATTTGAATTATTACACCTTTAAAAGCATTTACAAAATTAACAAAAAAGTGCAACGTGTATACAGTAGTGTGTGCCTAAGCGTAAATCCATTGATGCAGAATAAGAATATTTGGCATTGAATTGCCCGACAATGCAGTCAGCAGGCAAATATGTTTTTGTAAACACAGTTTGTTTTGATTTTGTGGCAGTTATCCCTAAAATGGCCAGTACCTTAATAGCTGCATCTTAAGAAATCCAGTCCTTTTTAAAAACAGCTTTACACTGAACGAAAGGCATCCAATGAGGAATCTTGAGCCTTGAACTGAAACGGTCCATGATGTTGATGGATGGTTGAACAAAGAGATTTTCAAGGGGCTCTGCAAGTCTTAGCAAATGGATGTTTATATGAAGGTACATGTTCAGGATCCATAGATCACATTTTTTATGCAGGGGGAATACATGCTCACATTCTCCTGGCAAGTTACAGCCCGCTTCACTCCTCTCATGTTTGACTGCCAATCATCTAGTTGGCCCATTGACACCAAGATTTGCTCAAGGTTTGCAAATAGCATGCCACATTTAACTCTTGAGGAATCATATTTGATGAACATTTAAACCCTTATGAATCATCATTGGTCCATGTTATAAAAGTATCGAAACAAAAAATACAATAATACACTATAGATCTGAGTTGAGTTATGAAGTTGTAAAAAAAGTGTTTTTATTCAGTTGTCAAAAAATTCTACAGTTTTTTAGGCATAAACAAAATATATGTATTTTCCCCAAAAAAAGTTTCCAAGTCGAATAATTGCGATGATTGGATTAGGTCCTTTGGTAGGTCAATAATTCATAAAATCAATTATCCGAATACCTTTTTAATTTTGGTACAATCCTCGTGTTTTCAAAAAAATAAGGAACAGTATCATAAATGGTCCCCATAAAACAATGAAGTATCATATCAATAATCAATATATATTTACAAGGTTTGTATTTATGTTGTTTTCGTCAGAACAAATACTGTGCTTTTTCAAGAAAATAACAGAAAATATGTATTTTGTCGCCCCCACAAAAAGTTTCAAAGTCGATGATTTTAGTACAGTTTTAATTTCCTAGCAATGACAACGTTTAAAGCATGAATCATCCCAGCTATAAAACCGATTTTTTTTTTGTTTTTAACTAACTTTGGGTCATTGTATTCCACATCATTCTGGCAGCATTTTAGCCAAGTAATGGCATACTCCTGGTAGTGTGATAACTCAGTGCTCATACCATGTTAAACTCTGACATTTTGTCACCATCTGAGTGGAATCCCAGCTTCCTAGTGTCTTCTGTCAATGTTTTCCCTTTGAGGTGAAATGCCCTTGATGTAAAGATCAAAGGATTGGACAAAATACCGCACAAGATTCACACTCACACTTTAAACTGATGAGAGAAGCTGCAACTTAGCTAGTTGCCATGATCAAAGTATCCGTGTCATGTGTTTATTTGCATATTCTTGCTTTTGATTTGAGGACACTCACCTTTTAGTTTATATAATTTCATCATACTGTGCATGCCAAATTTTATTCATATTTAAACAACAGTTGAATAAACTCCATGCCCCTTCTGAGCACCGCCCTAAAATGATTGGATCGCAAAAGCATGCGAGGAGAAAAAAGAACACAGCTTGCAGTGTATGTATCAAAAATGTAATTACTGCTGGAGCAACTATTTGAAAATAAGTTAGGAGAAGACAAAGAAGATTTGAGTTTTACATTAACATTTTTGACGTTTCTACCCATCAATGGCAATGAATGAATAACTCCTACGGGCAGTTCAGGTAATAACAGTATAATAATAGATTTTGCCAGTTGCCCCAGTGTATATAGGAAATCCTTTCTTCATTATCGTCTGCTGATTACATCATTATAGCGTATATTTATAAAAGTTCTTGTGTTAAGCCTCCTGTGCAAATAATAATAGGTTCCCAATGCCTCAAATTCCAAGTTGAGAAGTCTATGTGTCCCTGTGTGGACCTAGTTTTTTTTTTTTTAATTATTATTACACAGGGGCTTCTGTTTATACTGCCAGACTCCATAAGCGTAAAGGTCCAGTGAGATGTCGCCTAGAATTTTTAATGATACCACCCAACCCAAGTCCATGGGCAAGATGAGACCCGAGATCACTCATCACTGAAGATTTAGTCTCGTCCTGTCTTGCCTGTGTTGTCATTTGTTAAGTAAACACTTTCATGAGCTAACCTGATTATATTTTTTCTGCTTTCCACAGGGTGACATCCAACAACTTCTGATTGTTGCTGATTCCAAAGCAGCCTACGACTACTGTGAACATTACAGCCCAGACTGTGACACCCCCCATGGTGAATCCCTGCAGGCCCAGCAGCCTCAGGAAGAGGTCAGCCAATCAGGGAGGGTGGGAGAGGTTCTGCAATGTACTTCTTTAAGTTCCTAATTTGTTTTTATACTCCAGTGAAGACACTTTTATTTTCAACATGTTTTTTTTCAGCATCCACACGTTTCACTTCAACAGAAACAAAATCTTACATATATGCCTATACCTGGATTAAGGTGTTTCCAGATGTGCTTAAATAGGCTGAGATGTGAACAACTGTGCGGTATCTGAAGTCAGTCTGGAAAGCTGTGTTAACGGCATTGTTAAAATGTTAAGAGAGGACCGGCTTCATATTTCATATCATCATAAAGAATCATTTGGTTTCAAAACAGATTACACGATAGGTCTTCCGAACTGTTTAATCATTATTTTTTTTTCCTCCTTAATGGCCTTTATATGCTTAAGGACGCGCAAAAAAACGTAATAATCGTATTTCTCCAAGTACAAGTCGAGTTTTTTCTTTCCCTTATTTTTAACACTCATATTAGGGGGGTCGACTTATAACCACATAACTCAAAACAGACCAATTTTTTCCACATATTTGTGTTTTAATAACATTAATTTGAATGTGAAATAAGTAACATCTTTAGAGCGTTTGCACAGAACATAGAAAAAATATACTTTCGTCAAGCATCGCCTAATTGCCTCTTTAGGCACAAGGCTGCATGGATAACGTTTTCGGCGGACTTTGACACATTATGAGAAGGAAAAGACTAGTTGAATTGTCTCCTAGAGCCCTTAGATGTGTGCTTGAGCAAGCCGGCATGAATGTCGGCAACTGGGGGGAGAAACAGTGAAGGGCAACCTTCCATGCTCCGATCTCATAGCAGTCGTCACTTGAGTAAAAAACATCCCAAGTAAAATGATTAGTAAATCATCTCTGAAGACCTCCATTTCAAACGAATTGGTCCGGGAGTTAAATGGAAGGACCTATTCGGTGTGTCAGATAGTTATGGTATTGTATTATTATATATCCAGCTGTGTTGAAAATAAATAAATAAATAAAGCATTTAAAGAAAATTCATTTTATTGTTGTAACATTAGTTTCAGCAATTGCGTCTACATGCATGTGCACATTGCCTCGCACTTGTAACAACAGTTGTACGTACTTGGAGAAATATGGAAACCAAGTTAATCTTAATCTTTATATCTATGGGTGAAATGACCAAGCAGAAAACATTTGTAGTGGATTTTATTTTTTAACCCTCATTGTAGGTTCATAGACATATACATTGAATTGGAACACAATCAATGAACTGCACTTATTTGCCCATATTTTGCCCATAGATGGTTCAATATGTACACTAAACACAAGTACTTAAGATCAATTGGAATGTATATTTTTGAGCAACATTAACTTGTGTTTACTGTATAAAAAGCAAACTGCTAGTACTTAATGACTTTGGCAGATAATTGAGTGAATTTATTGAGGATTTGAATGCTCCTCTTCAACCCATCTTTCATTGAGTTGACCTTAAATGCCCTTAAGCATGTAATTATGTGCTTTCTTTGGGAAAGTTCCATTACAATGTGCCTAAAAAATGCAGCTTGTACATATGACTTTGAAGTTTGGCTTTTTGTATTCCTCCACTTTATGAGCTTTTAAACATCCCATCTGTTAGCATGTTTGGAGGCTAATAACAGCAAAACGTGTTTCTGTACTCCGCTCATATGCTCGCCACATTCAAGCCGCTACCTTATTCAGTAACACTTGATTTTCATTATTGTGTGAAGGTGGAACCTTCACACATATGTTATTGTGCTCGGCCATTTTCTTTATTATTGTGTGAAGGTGGAACCTTCACACATATGTTATTGTGCTCGGCCATTTTCTTTATTATTATTATTATTATTATTCTTATTCTGCCTGTTTTTCGACGGGTTTCAGCTCATTCCCAGTTTATCCGATTCACACCGTTCCAATTTCACATTATTCCAGTAAAGCGCCCGAAGGGCGTTTCCATTTTTGGAATTCCAAGTATTCACAGTTTTCCCAGAATTCCCGGTTTTCCACCCCAAAAAGTCCCATTGACTAACATTGGGTCATATTTTGTTTCATTATTACAGCTCTCCCTTTTCATATTTTCAATATTTAACTTATTCATCTCGTTATAGGGATCCTTCCTATCATTCCAGTAATTAATACATTCCAATATTTTCCCATAATTCCATATTTTTCATCCTTCAAATATTCATAGTTCATTTCCAATGGGAGGGCTTCCCATTCATTCCCAATGGGAGATTAAACATTTCACATTTTGAGCTTTCCTATTTCATATTCATAACATTTAACTCATACATTTCGCCTGTTGGCTCATTCCCACTATTGTAACAATTAATAATTTTCAATATTTTCCCATAATTACATATTTTTCATGTATAACAATTCATAATTCATTCCCAGTGGCGGACTTAACATTTTTTATTTAAAGCTTCTCCACTTCACACTCACATTAATCAGTTAATACATTCCCCAATTTGAATACTACTCATATTCACACCTTCCAGTAATTCATAACTATTTTCATATTTTTACCCATAATTCCTCATTCCCATTTTCCTCATCCAAAACTTTGTAACCTTCTATCTTGGCCATTCCTGCTCCGATTCCCACCGTTCCAACTTTAATGGATTCCCCCAATTCCCACCATTTCATTTGTGTATCCCCTTTCCTCTTCCCATGATTCAAAAATTACCCACAATTCCACTTTATCAGTTTTTCCCCTCTATCTTTTCCATTCTTTATCCGATTCTGACCATTCCAACTTTAATCAATTCCCCCAATGCCCGCCACTCCATTTTTACCCACAATTCAAAAATTACCCATAATTCCACTTTTTCAGTTTTTCCCTTCTATCTTTGCCATTCTTCATCCGATTCTGACCGTTCCAACTTTCATCAATTCCCCCGATGCCCGCCACTCCATTTTTACCCACAATTCTAAAATTACCCATAATTCCACTTTTTCAGTTTTTCCCTTCTATCTTTGCCATTCTTCATCCAATTGCGACCGTTCCAACTTGAATCAATTCCCCCAATTCCCGCCATTACATGGTGGTATCTATTTTCTTCTTACCTGAATTAAAAAATTACCCACAATTCCACTTTTTCAGTTTTTCCCTTCTATCTTTTCCATTCTTCATCCGATTGTGACCGTTCCAACATTAATCAATTCCCCTGATGCCCGCCACTCCATTTTTACCCACAATTCAAAAATTACCCATAATTCCACTTTTTCAGTTTTTCCCTTCTATCTTTGCCATTCTTCATCCGATTCTGACCGTTCCAACTTTCATCAATTCCCCCGATGCCCGCCACTCCATTTTTACCCACAATTCAAAAATTACCCATAATTCCACTTTTTCAGTTTTTCCCTTCTATCTTTGCCATTCTTCATCCGATTCTGACCGTTCCAACTTTAATCAATTCCCCCAATGCCCGCCACTCCATTTTTACCCACAATTCAAAAATTACCCATAATTCCACTTTTTCAGTTTTTCCCTTCTATCTTCACCATTCTTCATCCGATTTTTACCGTTCTAACTTTAATCCATTCTCCCAATGCCCGCCACTCCATTTTTACTCACAATTCAAAAATTTCCCACAATTCCACTTTTTCAGTTTTTCCCTTCTACCTTTGCCATTCTTCATCCGATTGCGACCGTTCCAAGTTTAATCGATTCATCCAATTCCCCCCATTCAATGGTAGTTTGAATTTTCTTCTTTCCAGAGTTCAAAAATTACCCACAATTCCACTTTTTTAGTTTATCACTTTTATCTTTGTCATTCTTCATCCGATTCGGACCGTTCCAACTTTAATCAATTCCCCCAATTCCCACCATTCCACATCATTCAACACCTTTGCCTTCAGAGGTTACACCTTCACACGCAATTTCTTCAGAAATTGCAAATATTCTAGTTATTATTATTATTATTATTCTTATTCTGCCTGTTTTTCGACGGATTTCAGCTCATTCCCAGTTTATCCGATTCACACCGTTCCAATTTCACATTATTCCAGTAAAGCGCCCGAAGGGCGTTTCCATTTTTGGAATTCCAAGTATTCACAGTTTTCCCAGAATTCCCGGTTTTCCACCCCAAAAAGTCCCATTGACTAACATTGGGTCATATTTTGTTTCATTATTACAGCTCTCCCTTTTCATATTTTCAATATTTAACTTATTCATCTCGTTATAGGGATCCTTCCTATCATTCCAGTAATTAATACATTCCAATATTTTCCCATAATTCCATATTTTTCATCCTTCAAATATTCATAATTCATTTCCAATGGGAGGGCTTCCCATTCATTCCCAATGGGAGATTAAACATTTCACATTTTGAGCTTTCCTATTTCATATTCATAACATTTAACTCATACATTTCGCCTGTTGGCTCATTCCCACTATTGTAACAATTAATAATTTTCAATATTTTCCCATAATTACATATTTTTCATGTATAAAGATTCATAATTCATTCCCAGTGGCGGACTTAACATTTTTTATTTAAAGCTTCTCCACTTCACACTCACATTAATCAGTTAATACATTCCCCAATTTGAATACTACTCATATTCACACCTTCCAGTAATTCATAACTATTTTCATATTTTTACCCATAATTCCTCATTCCCATTTTCCTCATCCAAAACTTTGTAACCTTCTATCTTGGCCATTCCTGCTCCGATTCCCACCGTTCCAACTTTAATGGATTCCCCCAATTCCCACCATTTCATTTGTGTATCCCCTTTCCTCTTCCCATGATTCAAAAATTACCCACAATTCCACTTTATCAGTTTTTCCCCTCTATCTTTTCCATTCTTTATCCGATTCTGACCATTCCAACTTTAATCAATTCCCCCAATGCCCGCCACTCCATTTTTACCCACAATTCAAAAATTACCCATAATTCCACTTTTTCAGTTTTTCCCTTCTATCTTTGCCATTCTTCATCCGATTCTGACCGTTCCAACTTTCATCAATTCCCCCGATGCCCGCCACTCCATTTTTACCCACAATTCAAAAATTACCCATAATTCCACTTTTTCAGTTTTTCCCTTCTATCTTTGCCATTCTTCATCCAATTGCGACCGTTCCAACTTGAATCAATTCCCCCAATTCCCGCCATTACATGGTGGTATCTATTTTCTTCTTACCTGAATTAAAAAATTACCCACAATTCCACTTTTTCAGTTTTTCCCTTCTATCTTTTCCATTCTTCATCCGATTGTGACCGTTCCAACATTAATCAATTCCCCTGATGCCCGCCACTCCATTTTTACCCACAATTCAAAAATTACCCATAATTCCACTTTTTCAGTTTTTCCCTTCTATCTTTGCCATTCTTCATCCGATTCTGACCGTTCCAACTTTCATCAATTCCCCCGATGCCCGCCACTCCATTTTTACCCACAATTCAAAAATTACCCATAATTCCACTTTTTCAGTTTTTCCCTTCTATCTTTGCCATTCTTCATCCGATTCTGACCGTTCCAACTTTAATCAATTCCCCCAATGCCCGCCACTCCATTTTTACCCACAATTCAAAAATTACCCATAATTCCACTTTTTCAGTTTTTCCCTTCTATCTTTGCCATTCTTCATCCGATTCTGACCGTTCCAACTTTCATCAATTCCCCCGATGCCCGCCACTCCATTTTTACCCACAATTCAAAAATTACCCATAATTCCACTTTTTCAGTTTTTCCCTTCTATCTTTGCCATTCTTCATCCGATTCTGACCGTTCCAACTTTAATCAATTCCCCCAATGCCCGCCACTCCATTTTTACCCACAATTCAAAAATTACCCATAATTCCACTTTCAGTTTTTCCCTTCTATCTTCACCATTCTTCATCCGATTTTTACCGTTCTAACTTTAATCCATTCTCCCAATGCCCGCCACTCCATTTTTACTCACAATTCAAAAATTTCCCACAATTCCACTTTTTCAGTTTTTCCCTTCTACCTTTGCCATTCTTCATCCGATTGCGACCGTTCCAAGTTTAATCGATTCATCCAATTCCCCCCATTCAATGGTAGTTTGAATTTTCTTCTTTCCAGAGTTCAAAAATTACCCACAATTCCACTTTTTCAGTTTATCACTTCTATCTTTGTCATTCTTCATCCGATTCGGACCGTTCCAACTTTAATCAATTCCCCCAATTCCCACCATTCCACATCATTCAACACCTTTGCCTTCAGAGGTTACACCTTCACACGCAATTTCTTCAGAAATTGCAAATATTCTAGTTAATTAATATTATGCATCCCATAACTACAGTATATCATTTTGTTACACATAATGGATGCCTGTAATGTCATCCAAAATGGAAAAAAAATACACTGACCGTTTTTACTCCTTTTTTCAAAACACAAATAATGCAATTATTTGGTTTGACCTGTTTAACATGCTTGTGATGTTTGCATTAGATGCAACATCATCTCGCTCTGTATTAATGTTGCTAATGTTAACACATTCATTCCCTCCCTTTCTCCCTGTTGTCTCTCTTTGTCAATATCTGTAGTACACTACTGATTTAGATTACTCTCAGTACTATGATTATGCTGTGGGAGCCACTGACGTCGTTCCCACGGATGATGAGTATTCTGTGCCGCAGGTAAATGAAAAAAGGAAAATCGATCTGTCATCTTTTATTTTACAGTTCGTTATTTGGTTTGTCTTGTGTTGTCTTGTGTCTCAGTGTTATGTTTATATGCACATTGATATTCAAATTACTGATTTTTATAAGGCCCGTGACGTGAGTTCCAAGAATGCCCATCTATACAAATATGTTTATAAAAGACAAAAGATGAATAATAGCATAAATACCATAGATATTAAAATATATTAAAATATATATTAAAAGCAAATATATAAGCAAACATCCTTGGGTGAAAGAGTCACTTTTAAACAATTTAGCAAGCGGGTACGCATGCGCCACAGTAATTACTGATGCGTAATGTGCTTCACTCTTTGCGTTTGTGGACCCTACCTAACTTTGATCCATACAACAACCGAGCCTGAGCTGAACAAACTTTTTTTCTCTTTTCTGAAAAGTGGCTTCAATATGTGCCCTGGATTTCGGCACACTAAAATGTGGTGCAAGATTTATCGCTCATGTCCTCAGCTGGCACTACATTTGATACAGAATAAAACTTTCGAATCAAAAGTACAGAAAGGGAACGTGAATGTTGCACAACTTATGGCTAACAAACAAGCTAATTGAGAAGCAGTAGCTAATTGCCCTCTTGCTAGATGACGAGACCAACTGCAGGAACAACGTGGGCTCGAAGTAACAGTTTTCTCCTTGCCTTTGATAATGCTAAAGACACACATCCCATGCGTTCCTATTCTGAGGAGATGTGTTTGTTTATTGAATCTGCTTGGCCTGGCTGTCGGGGCTGCGTATCATTCACGTGAAAGTGTGAAGGAGATCGTTAATGTTGTCATCCTACAGTGACAGATAATTTAAAGGGGTTGTCGGGTCTTCGAAGGTGACTGTCATGGGTCCCATTCACTTTGAAGTTGCGAATATACAATTCTGAGGTGCTAACTAGCATTATCTTAAAATCTAAATTTGATAAGAAAAATGTATTATTTCTGTTATCAAAATCCAACTATGAATACGCACTCTGACATGGCTGTTAGATTTTTTTCATGTGCACTAAAAATCACATTAAAATACCAGCAGAAACCTTGTTAGAATTTCACATGGACCCAAGTGTTTTCACGTACCACAGAGGTACTTGTATCCCCATTTTATCCCCATTTCAGAACCGATTCTCTAGTGCTATTTTTTTAATGACGCTATGCATCATTGGGAAATATCAGATCATTTTTGTACAATAGTTCAGATCTCCACCAGTGCTAACAATAATCACAATCATATAAATATTGTTGAATTGTTAATGAAAATCGAGTGTTATCACATTATACATGCACTTTTGTTCGATCTCATTAATATTTGCAGGTGTACATAATAAAATCTATTATATATCAATATTTTAATCAAATTCATTCGGAAGAGTGTTTTTGAGCAGTAATTTTGGCTGTGATGTGGAGATGTGGAGGTATTTAATGTGCATGTAAACATAGTCAGTTTGTCAAACATCTTTTATGAGGTTTCAGCCTTCCCAGACTGAATCTCATTTTTGCATTCCAGCACGTCTTTAAAACGTCTTTATATCTCTGTGATTTTTTAAAAAGTTCAGCAATAGCAGATATAATGGCTCTGGCTATTTTATTGTGCTGCAATAAGGGCTGCTGAAAGGCAAATAATTATGTCTGCATCTGTCCCAAAATCATACGATTGACTCAACATGGATTCTGTTTCATGAAAGGCACGATCTGTGATTGTTGCATTTTAGTGTGCATATTTCCAAATGCAGCCCAAGTCTTTTTAATGGTGTATATGGTCGAATCAATCAAGCACCTAATGGGCTGTTATTGGGAAACAATATTCACATTGTGCCTTGAAATCATTCCCACTCTTGAATGTTTGTCTTGGTGTTTGTTTTGTCGCCGCCCCCTCTTCCAGAGAACCAAACGTAGTGTCTCCATGAAAAAGAAGAGGACCCGAAAGTCCCTTAGTAAAACTAAGGCCAAGCCCTTAAAGTTCTTGGCTGCCAAAAAATCACCGGCTAAAAAGTTTGCCGCTAAGAAGAAGCGACAGATGCCTGGCTACCAAGCCACAGCTCCGGCGCGACCCCGAGGCAGTTTTAGGGTAAACGCTGGAGATGGGAACAGAAAACCCATCAAGATTTTGAAGAGAAAATCTGTGATGGTAGCCCGCGAGCTCCTTAACCTCTTCCGTGTAGCAGTAGCAGAGTCTGTAGTCAGCTTGGGAGGACCCCTAGAAAAAATAACCCCCACCCCCACCCCCAACCCACCCCGGTGCAAACCTTTTGTGTTAACCCTTGCTTTATTCTTCTTTCCTTTTTTCAACATGCCTCAGCTAAACAATGTAGAAGGAGATTACAATACAGGCATTGACTACGGAACTGTAGATGATTCTCAGACTCAGTCCCCCTTTGCCACGCATGGACCCATGGAGGTAAATTTTATCTTCATTCTCATTGAAATTAAATTTTAAAAAAAGATTGGGGAAAATTTGGCCCAGGAGGATTTGGCCCCTTGCCCAAGCAGGTACCTGGTATGTAGAAAATATGCATTCTACAAAAGAATGCACATCTTGAAGCTTGAAGTCTAAAGATTTTACCCAACTCGTACTTACAGTATCTTTGGTTAGTTGGTGTTAAAATCTTTATTCAGTCCTTATAGGCTGTTAGGTTGAATTTTCTTTTCACCCTGTACATCAATTTGCCTAAAAAATGATATTAGTGTCCAATGGAAATCATTTTCTTGAAGTCTGAATGACTTGCTGGCTTTTATTAGCTAATATAAGGTTGCAAATGATACACTAAGTTAACCACCATAGAAGCTTGGTTTTGCGTGTTCTGCTCAGAATTACGATCAACAAAAACCAAAGCTTCCCCACAGCCAGCTCTAAACTTTCTTTGCTTACCGCAGCATTTGATTATGTGAATTACGTGAATGTGAAAACTCAGGCACCTTCAATTCTATCATTCGGCTCCATGGATTAGTGCCAATCAAACCTGTGTTATCACATTCTTTTTGTTGCTCCATAACATTGAGTCTTTTACATTTGAATGAAAGAAACGATTGGGCCAAATCATTGTGTGTTATCAGCAAAATCCAAATTTGTGAATTTGGCTACAATCATATGAATGCTTGAGCTTGGAAAAGACATTTATTCCAGCCTTGTTTTTAACCATATTAGTAAATGGTATGTTATGATTACAAACAAAAGAAGGCTGAAATAATATTAATTCTGTTGTGACGTACCGTATTTTTTGGACTATAAGGCACACATAAACATTTTTCGCAAAACAGCAGTTACAGTCAGGTCCGCCTGGTGTTAAAATGAAATTAAAAACATTTGCTGTCTTCGTTTGTTTCCCGTAACTCATTCACTACCATTGACGACGCTAGACGTCAAAGATCTATTTTTCGTCGGCTGGTGGTGAATCAGTTAATGTGTAGTAATGCACTGTATAACCCAGTGTTCTTTATAACTCAATGCTACCTATTAGTGAAAATTTTTTGAGACTGCATCTTTGAATATGGTGTGCCTTAAGGCCCTTGCCCACTGAGGGGCCAACGTTGGGGAGTGCCCACTAACCCACTGGCTCAGTGTTGTTCAATGTCTTAAACATTTGCTGAAATTTCAGCAGAGGTCGCCAAAATGTTGCCAGAGGTCCCTAAATGTTCAACCGCTCGTCACAATGAAATTTTGAACACTTTCAAAATGTTGTTGCGACGAGCAGAAAAACAAAAAAATGGTGACTTTTTGGCAAGTTCTGGTGACGTATTAGTGAACAATATCAATTTTAAATGAACACTGAAAAGCTAAAAAAAAAGACGATAAATTTGTTGACACTTGCCAAAGCTTTTCCCTCAGTGGGATTAATACAGTACGTACTAACTCACTCTTGACTCTCTGAGACTCTATAATGATAACACCTTTTGTATTATATAGAATTGTTACATTTGACGTTGAGATATTGACAAGTGAAATAAAACCTCATGAAATATTTCACAACAATATCTTTTTAAATACTAAAGGTGTTACCATTGTTAATTATACCAAAATATTTGCATATCACTGCCGTCGGGCCAAAACCTTGTAAGTCATAAATTAAACAACAAAAAATCTATACTGTTGTTCAGTCTACCTATGTGGGATGTTAAGTCACTTACTGATCAACAGGATGCAATGCTAGTGCAATGCTAACAAACAAATTGGTTGGGGGTCTCCTGAAAAGTGCTGATTTTGGAGATACAAGGACTCCGCCCGACGGCAGGGATAAACTTGCTTTGGTAACTTCTTAAAAAGTCCAGAATTTGCTTAACTAACAATCTGCTGGCAATTGTTTCCTTCCTTGGCTTTTTGTAACAACCCAAGGCTGTGGAGGAGGATGTTGTCGGTCAGTATGTCACCGAAGCCCCTCCTGTTACTCCGGAGCCCGCCGTTGTCCCAGAAACAGCGGAAAATGTGGACACTGGTGTGGAAGCGTATGACTTGAAGGAATATGATGACCTAAAGGAGTATGACTTGGGAGAGGTTGACAACAGGTTGTATGATTATGGGGCATATGATGAGTATGGCCCCGCCCCCTCTAAACCTTCTGCCACCTTTGACGAGGAAGTGGGGCCTGGGGTAGCTGCTGAACTGGACTTTTCTGAGAGCGCCGTAAGTATTCGCACCCTGATTTGAAGACTGAGGGTGTGTGCATGCGTGAGGGGTTTATTCTGTCTTCCCTAGTTGGCATGAGTAATGAATCACTGGCATGTTGCGTCTGGTTGGTCCTGTAGATGGTTTGCTGGTGTTTTGATTGATATCTATGAGGGATGTATGTTTGGGTTTGTTCTACCGGAATGCTTCACTTTATAGATTCTGACCCTGATATCCACATCTCACCGCCCCTAACTATCAATCAATGTAACAAACTAACTCCACCTTCAAGCAGACTTTATGATATATTCCCTTCCAATCGATTACAATTAGGCCATCAATTAAGTGGATCACCAGCCTCTAAGTCTACACTCTTAATGTCTGATGCATTTTACATTTTATTGAATATCCCCACCCAAAGAGTTCCGTTCCTGTGGTTGCAAAGTAACCTGAATTCCGGCCTTAGTCGGATTTTACTGCTAAAATTGAAATTCCTCTCAAAATTATACAATACTAGAGTGGGACCCCGGCTTACGAGATCAATCCGTACCACGGTTAGGATCGTAACGCAAATTCGCTGTAGGGCGGGAAATCCAAACCTTAGTTAGCTAATGCGTGTAAAACCCCATGTAAAAATATGAAAATTGTACACACAAATTAGAAATTTGTATCAAAATCGTATAATAAGTGCTGCTTGAATAGCAGTGAACAATTACTGTATTTTTAAAATTTCATCCATACTACTTAGTATGACACAGAATTAAAAGTATTAGTATTATTTTAAAAAAGAACAATAATTTATCTACCACTACAGTATCACCTGCTGAATCTGTTAGTATACTGGACCACTTGTGCTTTAAAATTTTCACAGAAGGCCAAATTTGTGTCAGTGGGCACAACCTTGGCCAGCAATTCAAAGGTCTCGCTCTATATATGAATGGGTTAGAAAAAAAAAAAAAAATCATCTCGTCCATTCTACCCACCACTTCTCCAGTACCAGTACAACAAGAAACGAGACCACTGATAATGGAATCCAAAATATACAGCTCACAAATAACGATTATGCATTTCTCTTTATATCTCTTTGTCTTTGGGGTTTGCATGTCAGCAATAACTTTTTCTCATTGAATATTGCTCTAGTAGTGGATTAGCATTTGCCATCCCACACAGTGTCAATGCAGTGACTGCATTGCTCCACTTCAAGCACACTCAGTCTGGGTCCACTCCTGCTCCAGATAACTAACATTTGCCTGTTTAGTCATTTTTAATCCACATTGTTATTCCTAAATCTTCCCTATGGCTCCTACATAAACAGCACATGACACCGAGGATACAGCATGATGGACCAAGCACAACGTGTCACCTCTTTGCTGTCTTTATAACCACAGGTTGCTGGAGCTGGAGGAGCTTTTGGCCAAAAGGGAGAGAAAGGAGAGCCTGCGGTGATTGAACCTGTAAGACCCTAAATTTGGTGCTCGGGGATTTGTTTCCAGAAAGATTTTACTCTCTAAAATGCCATGAATTGGAGTAAATCTATTTGCTTATTCACACGGTTTTTCTACTGCCAGTGTTTGTGGTGTGAAACAGTATTTGTTTTTTTCAAGGGCATGCTGATTGAAGGACCGCCAGGACCTCCTGGCCCAGCTGTGAGTCTTGAAAAAAATCATGATATTAAAAAGAACCCTCTGGGCTTTATTTTATTGTCACGTGAATTGAGTGCCATATTTTGCTAATGGTCTGCTAACTTACTGTTTTTTGAAAAGGGTCTTCCTGGTCCCTCAGGCCTTCAAGGACCCCCTGGTGCTGCTGGAGATCCTGGTGACAGAGTGAGTACTTAATATAACAATTTGACTTCCTGAGACCAAACTTATTCATGTGTTATGTTACATTTGCCTTTTTGTCTTAGCAAGACTGCAAAGTTAATTGCACTCAAACCCATTAGACACCATCAGGAAGGACAGAATGTCTTTTACTGGGTAAACTAGGACTATTAGGGTAGGATGAATGTGTCAAAAAGATATAGAAGAAAAACAGACATCCCTGTGGAGGATATTTATAGTTTGCCAATTTTTGGCACAAACAAGCTGAGTGTAAGTTTTCAGTTTGGTTGTTTTTCGTCAGTCTTTCTGTCAGTTATGAATTGTTGTGCTTGTAGTGGAATGCAAGCAAAAGGGAACCCTATTACGGTCATGTGAAAAAAAAGAACAAACAAGGTCCATCGATAAATGTAAATACTGAAAATCACAAAATAATGATACTCAATAGTACTAAAATCACAAAAGCCAGAAAAACAAGGAAACAACAACGCTCAACTGACAAGACTCAATACACCAGGGAACAAAATACAAACCAATTCACAAGATAATAAGGCAGACTCACAGCACAGTGCGAGGTGATGTTTTTTTTCAAGCTCTGTATATGTTTTTCAAACGATGTGTTTTATGAGCCTTTCTTGAGTTCATATAAAATAAAGCAAATTATATTTGTATACTAGAAATTAACATGGACGTTGATATAAGGTTACTTTCAATTCTAATTTACAATTGTGACATACATACCGAGGTTTCTTTAGAAAAATAATATTTCATCTATTTGAATGGGTAACGTAGTTCCTTCAGTGGTCAAAAGAGTTGGCAAAAGTGACAACATTAACCTCATGAGAATCGGCCTATTAATTTGTGTCCACTGTAGTGGCCGTTAGTTCTTAGTTTTTTGTCTTTGACTCATTGGAGCTTCTCTACTAGGTCAAGTACCCTGTGTTTGGATGATTATAAAGTAAATGTAAATAGTTCAATGAAGCAAAAATGCATTCTATGCAGTGTACAGCATGCTGATACCTACCTGCAATAACGATGTGGAAACCGTTACGGGCCATCCAACACGAGCTGGAACGCATGCCCACTAAATTACATAGGAAACAACAACAAATTGCACTCCTGTAAAATACTTTTTTCTATTTTATTTGATGTATCCTTTATATAATATTTATTCTATTTATTGTATAGTTATTACTCGGATCAGCGCTTCAAATTCCAAATAAAATAAAAATAAAGGTATTGTCTTCTGTTTCCACCCAAATTGCAACTCTCCAAAGAAGTAAAAATGCTAACGCCAAAGGCTATGCCCGTCATCAATTTGCCATGATGTGTGAAGTGCATTTCTTACTCGAATGTTGTTTTAAGTTTATTATGATCTCAGCTGCAGCTAAAGTTAATTACATCAAGCACAGGATTTCATTTTGTGTGCATACTAATCACTTAATCGGTTAGGTGACCTGGAGGTTAAAACTGCTGTGTTTGCACAATACCTGAAAAATGTCACCTCATGTCAAATTCTTCTACTGTAAAAAGTCTTTGTTTGGAAGCGCCAACTATTGACCTCATTTGAATTCACCTGTCTAATTTCCCTCACTTAATATATGGCAGTTGAATTTAAATTTTTCTTTTCTTAATCAAATAATGAAATGATTATTCTGATATTTTAGGGTCCTCCCGGTCGTGCTGGTTTGCCCGGTGCAGATGGCCTGCCTGGGCCTCCTGGTACCATGCTGATGCTGCCAGTAAGTTCTACAAATATCAAAAACTTAAACCAGAGTTATTTTTGTCCTACGGAAATAATGAGGGACAATTACTAACGCGCTGAGGAACCTTTTCATGGCCTTTGTGTGTGTATATTTGTATCTAACAGTTCCGCTTCGGTGGTGATGGTGAGAAGGGTCCGGTGGTGTCGGCTCAAGAAGCTCAAGCTCAGGCCATCCTCTCCCAGGCCAGAGTAAGTGGACCAGAACAGGCATGGAATAGAGGAAAAATAAAACAGAACGTTTTTTGTTTTGTTTTTTTAAAATCAGAAGTGATATAATCGCTTCTACTTACCTTGCAAGGGTAAAAAGATATATGCCAAACAAGACTTCTTTGAACAAATGGATATAGGAGAGGCTGTTAACCCTTTCACTCCTGTTGGGACAATACGTCCCACATATTTCCAAAAAAATGCAGTGGGTATAGGAATTTTAGCAATAATATGAAATTGCATCCCAGTGGTTTATTACACACATATCTACAGATCCTAGTGGCATTTAGCAACTTTTTTGTACACAACAAGCCAGTGCTAAGACGAATGTCAACAAGGTGGGTTGCGTTGTACAATTTCTCGTGAATTAACCAGCTAGTACTGTGGAACTATATAGAGAAAATGTGCTATTTATATATATATATATGTGTTGCTAATCTATAGCAACACATTGTAGGAACTGATTGTAGTTGTTTGGTGATAATTTTCACTTCTCTGACATTATTATTATTATTATTATTATTATTATTATTATTATTATAAAATACCAACAGTACACAAAAAAATCTCAGAGCCTGTAACGTAATGTATAGAAGTGGAAAATATTTTAAACACGTTTTCCAAGTATCCTAGACTTATAAAAATATAATAAAAGTTTTATCCCCCCCCCCAAAAAAAAAAAATAATATGTAGTGAAAGGGTTAAAATACCTCCAAGATCTTCTAGCCTGTGATGGACGAAATTGACCGGTGCAGATAATTCCTGTGTGTTTGTTTGGATTCAGGTTTGGCCTTAAAAATCATAAACCTACCCCATAATAGAATACATAGAAACAACCATATGAACTCATTCATTGCTAGTCCAATTAAAATCGGTTTTTGACTATATAGCTGACTAGTGTAAAAATGCCAATTTGATTAACATTCTTTTAATACGAAATATGACTTAAGCAGCAAAAGCCACCATCTCAGGGAGCAGTCAGTTTGCTACTTGCTGTCAACTGAAAATGACATCACATTTTCTCAGCGCTAAGGTAACGACCATTCATGACTCATCTTGCAAATGTCACATGACCAATCCCAAAAAAAGGATAAAATCATACTGCTGTGTTTAGACCAGTTGGAGCACTAATAGGTTTTTGAAGATATGTGTTTGAAAATCTTTACTTTCTTTATGGATTCAGTACATAAATCAATGTTACTGTTTCGCTTTTCAATTTACCTTGCAGTTGGCTATGCGGGGACCCCCGGGGCCAATGGGTTTGACAGGAAGATCGGGGCCTGTAGTGAGTAACTTTTTTCAACTGTTCACCTTTATGATTTGTTTTGTGCATCTTGCATCTCCTTAAAACACACACTCAAAGAAAACATCTTTTATGAAATGTGTTTTTACTCTGGCAAATGTTGACATGATGTTTTCCTTTTATTGTTCATTCTGATCATTAGGTATTGTTGCTGTCACAAAGTTCAAACCAGATCATTTGTATAGAAATGTTGTTGGATCACCACTATGACACAGTGGCAGTGTGCTTGTTACTATCTTGGTGGTACTTTCTGCCTAGGAAATGTACTTCTGTTTACTCCCTCTGCCTTTTATCTTTTTGGACTTGTTGACACACGATCTACTCATTATCTGCTCAAAAAGCACACTGACAGGGCTTCTGTGAAATCTGCCTTTCACTGGCTTCAGTCCAAGAGTAATAACCTAAAAAAAAAAAAAATCTGTATTGTGTGTGTATTCTGCTCTGAATTGTCAGCCCCCTAAACATTCTATTTGTCCATATTTTGTTGCGTTTGAGACATTTTGGACTTTATATATGACATGAATGCAACAACCATTGAAATACACATATTTTAAACAAGTACAATAGTTTCAATGTTATATTTTTATATCACTGGTTGCTAGCGGTGTCCCTAATTAGCTCTTGGACATCTTTTTGAGGTCGTACAGAGGGATTTATTGTAGCTAAATACTTCCCCCTAGTGGTGATATTTGAGCACCTCCTGCCAGTTTTGGGAGAAATGTTAAGGATGACAATTTTCGAGACAACTTTGAATTCTCCTATCTCCTGTCAAGGGTCTTCCCGGTTCAACTGGATTGAAAGGTGAAAGTGGTGATCCCGGTCCTCAGGTGAGAAGAATATATTAAAAAAAAAAAAAAAAACAAGTAAATGCCACATCCAATGTCACTGCTGTTCTTATGTATCAACTAGGGGCCCCGTGGTGTCCAAGGGCCACCAGGTCAAACTGGAAAATCTGGCAAAAGGGTGAGTGAACTCAATGACCCCTGTCCAACTCTTAATGTAGCAAATGTTAGAATATCTCTGTTTGTTGTGTGTAGGGTTGTTTGTACCTGCTGCTCAAACTCTGAGAGGATTATTTACAACCCAACAAACATTCGCTTGATAAGTACTTAAAGACCCGTGCAGCTTTCAATCCTCGGATCAATTGCCGGCTTGTTTAAGCTGTCTGAAAATGTCAAAGTGAGTCAGAAACCGAATAGGGGACGTGTGGGCCCATGTGTGTCACGGGCCAAGCGCCTTGACCTAATTGGTCAATAATAAACATAAACCAATTGTCGGCAAATCAGTAGTAATCTTAATTTGTGCATCTCTATTATCTTGATTTTAACCTGCATTTTTTTAAACATTTTTTTTATATAATGGTACAACCATAATCCAACGGTCATTTTTATTTTTATTTTTGTTGCTAAATTTAGTTCGTACTCTAAATCTTTATGATCAAAGTGACGTGTTTTTTTTCTATCTAGGGCCGTGCCGGAGCTGACGGTGCACGTGGGATGCCCGGAGAGCCAGGAAGCAAGGTATTGTGCAATACATTTTTAATTTTTGCTAAATAAATAAAAAGCTATTCACTAATTCTATGAATGTATGTATTGATGTACAGTATGTATGGATGAATGAATGTGTTTATTTATCTTATATTTTTTTTACCGTGCTTTACATTGAAAATACTTTTCCTTATAAAACAGGGTGACCGAGGCTTTGATGGACTCCCTGGGCTGCCTGGTGAAAAAGGACATAGGGTAAGTAATAATAACATTTTATTTCACAAAATAATTTGTAATTTGTTCCCCAAGGTTTTTTTTTTCTATCTACCTTTTTTCTATCTATTCTCATTTGATCATGTTCAAATTGCATTCTGAGCCTGAACTAAAAAAAGAATATACTTCGATTTCTTCTTTGTGTTACATTTAAAAATGATGTGAAAACTAAATTTCATTTTGACTGCTCGTATGTACTACTTGTGCTGTAATAGATTTCATTATCTCAAAGAAAATTAAGAAATGCCTTACATGAAATAAGTGTAATTCCAAACTATATCAAACCATGTTAGATTCTTGATGACTTGTTAAAATGTACTAATATACTTGATTACTATAATTATGTAAAACAAAGTACTGTGTACATTGTGAATTAATCGTAATCTTCCATTTCCCATTTTTTTGCAGGGTGAACCAGGACCAATGGGACCCCCAGGTTCTCCTGGAGAGGATGGACAGAGAGTAAATACTTTCTGTTTTAGGGGAAAATACTAAACTGAAATCATCCAATTATATTTCTCCTTATACTTATGTTTTCATTGAAACTTGATTTCAAGAATCTACTAAAGTGTCTATTTTTCTCCAAAGGGTGAGGATGGAGAGATCGGACCAAGAGGGTTGGCTGGCGAGAGTGTAAGTCCCCCCCCAAAACTGTATGTTTTTTTTTTATGTTGCAATACCAAAAGTATCCATCAGGGGCATGTGCTTTTCAAAACCATCAGCATGTTTCAAACTTTAATAATAATATCATTATCTCATTTTGTAGGGTCCAAGAGGTCTGCTGGGACCTCGCGGTTCCCCTGGACCTCCTGGCTCACCTGTATGTACCAACAGCATTGTCACTTTACTGATCTAACTCTTCTTGATATCACTCAATCATATTAATCCTCTTTTATTTTTTTATCGCAGGGTGTCGCTGGAGTTGATGGGCCTCCAGGTCCAAAAGGCAACATGGTAAGAACATGTTTTTGTCTCCGTGTATCTTTAAAACATTTCCTTTCAGCTTTTAAAGCACCATCGTTTGTGACGGTAGTTCTTTGACTGTTCCTGCAACTTTGCGGTATCTACGTTGAGCTGTTAACATTCCTTTGGGATTCACAGATGCGAGGTCAGAGGTCATCCCAATGCCTCAAAGCACCTACAGAGGAGAACCGTCATTTGCTTACATACTACCATGTCATCATGATGTTAGATCATAATTGTTATGACATTTTCCTTAAATAACATCAGAAGGATGGTCTTAAAGGAGAAAAGTTCACTTGAATCCCTTTATATATGTGTATTTACTTTCATTAATATAAACTCTTTTGTTGATGCGCAACCCAAGTGCCACTTTTGGATTGCATGCAGGTTTTGTTTTGTATTTATTTTGCCCACTATTCTTCATTTTGTTTAGGGACCACAAGGAGAACCAGGACCACCAGGCCAACAGGGTATTTCAGGGACTCAGGTAAACTCATTAATCATACTTGCAAACTCAAGTCAAAACAAAGACTGTGTCAAAGCTTCAATTTGGTACCATCCCATTCATGATAATGGAATCCCTACAAGCGTGGCACACCTCCTGGAGCAAGCTTATGTGCTTTGAATGACAATCCTACTGCAGATAAACATGCACAAATTTTCATCAAGCTGTCCCACATAAATATTAAATTCTAATATGCCTCCTGATCCCCTCTTATTTAAGACACACGCACAAGCTTAACATTCATTTTCCAGCTAATTCACAATGCCAACAGACTCGACTGCTGATTCTATGACTATGTTGTCATGGCGACCATTTCTGTGTGTCTATTTACTTCATAGGGTCTTCCCGGTCCCCAAGGCCCTATCGGACCACCTGGTGAAAAAGTAAGTTCTGATTATTTGTTAATCACATGTATACTGTTAGATGTGCATCATTTAATAGGGAAATTGTTTGTTGAAGCTCTCTTATAACAACATACTTTATTGTAAACCATACGTTTTTTGTTTTTGTTTTTTGACAGGGACCCCAGGGCAGGTCAGGGTTACCCGGACTGCCTGGTGCTGACGGACCCCCTGTATGTGCTTTTATTACCTGTATTCATGCAGAAATTTAATATTAGATACACATAATCTGGAGCTTCTGAACAATAGAAAATAATTTTTGTGTGTACTTAAGCAATTTAGATGACATATTTTGAAGAGTGGTAGTAAACAAGGGTAGATCGTATGTTTCATTGATGTATTTAATGTAGTTGATGCATAGGGCCAGGGTTAGGGGTTGGGTTAGGGTTAGGGTTAAATTTCAATTTTTTCTTCACATCTGTAATATCTGTAGATCTGTATTTGTATTTATAATGTGCATTCATAACTTTTATATCATTCCGTATTGTTCTCAATTGCATTGTCAGCTCTTTGAGTGACATTGCCTGATGTTCACAGAACTCAAATTTGGTGTGTAAACAAATTATCCAAAAAACAAGATGCCCTGCTGTAATCTTGCAAGTTTCATATTGGCTCTCATTCTATGAGGATAGCATTACATTGTAAACATCAAGGAAAAATGTGCTATTCCATTTTATCTCTCCGATGATTTACTTATAAGGATCCAATCTTCGTCTTATGTTTTTAGCCTCATAGACCTCTTGCCAGTCCGCAGAGATATTTTGTTATTTTACTGTTTTATGTGAGCTGTTATATCTGATTATGTTTTTACAGGGTCATCCTGGCAAGGAGGGTCCCGCCGGAGAGAAAGGAGCCCAAGTAGGTACCTTTGGGAAGTTAGTTGATTTTTTTTTTTTTACCAAGATGAATCAAAATAAATATCAAATACATGATTAAGATGCAATCAAACATTTCCAGTTTTGTTATATAAAAGATAACATGCATAGTAGGTGTACTGGACACGGCAAATTGCCCTTAGGTGTGATTGTGAGTGTGAAGGCTGTCCCCCACCTTCAAGAATGATGAATGAAGCTGCATTATAAGAACATCTAATGGGTTTTTATCTCAGAAAGTTACATCTTCATAGAACTACATGAATGCAAAGCCTTGATGTTATTCTTCTTTCAGGGTCCAGTGGGTCCCCAGGGTCCAATCGGCTATCCTGGTCCTCGTGGTGTCAAGGTAGCATCCTTGAGAAATTTTCTTGCCCAGTGATATTTTTCAATTGGTGTTTTGTGTCGAGCCAAGCTTCATTTGATGAGATAAATAAAGTGGTTCCTGTCCAACAGGGTGCTGATGGTGTGAGGGGGTTGAAAGGCTCAAAAGGAGAAAAGGTAAGATCAAGATGCTAAATGGGATCAACAATATATTTTAAAGCTGTGCATTTTCAAATCAAATCCTAATCCCACTTTGTTTTTCCACGTTCAAATGTTTCACACCACAATAAAGAAGACTTATTGCATTTTCACAAAACCAGGTTGATGAAAGTAGATGTCCATTTTGAATTTCTACGAAAAAAAAACATGGTCTCAATTTTAATTTCCTAGCAGCCGCAAGGTTCAAATTGTATAAAAGTGTATGAAAATAAAGTATTAGGAGAACATGTGCATCATTGAAAGATTTTACCTCTGAAAAGAGTTGGATCCCAGGGATTCTAACAGAAATGGTTCCAAAAAATCATGCCGTATAAAGGACAAAAATAAAGGTTCAAACTGTATTTAGAAAATGTGAGCAAAAACCAACAACAGATATTAACAAATGTCAGTTAAATGTCTTTAAAAAAAATAGAATGAACTTACATGTGCCTCCGTAATCATTTTCTTCATAGATTTGATATAATGGTCTATTTTGATAGAAAAGTCTGCTCTGCTTCAATATGTCAACATATATTGTAAAAATTGTTTGCCAGTTGGCAAAAACTAGGGATGGGAACCTGAGAAGTGTGTGTGTGTGTGTATATATATATATATATATATATATATATATATATATATATATATATATATATATATATATATTGGCTGAATCGTTTTCAAAAAATGCCTTTAAAAATGTTTTGATAAAACGATACCATGGCTTTTGTAATGTTTCTGAAGTGAATTAGACAATCGAAACAAAGTTTGAGGAGCCCGCCTGTTAACATATTCAAACTAGAGCTTCTGTAACTTGAGCCTGTCTTTGCCCTCCTCACGTCCGTCTGAATCCTTTGAGCTATCGCCTGGCAGAGGTCAGACGATGGCCTCCTCCGGTGGAGACAAAGGCGGCGTGCATGCGAAGCTGTCGTGCTCAAGGCATCTCACTTTCAAAGAACCGTTCACTTCATCTCGAGACGTTTGAAGTGTTTGCGTGCGTGTCACTACGCAGAATTTCAACGCATTCATCTGTGAAGTATCAAGAGATGGTCACTTGAGATCGATACAAGTTATATTGAATGAAGTACATGATCTGACTGTGTGATGCTGTTGTTACCATAGGGACAGGTATGCATGTATGCATAGTTCCTGAATCATTAAAGCTTGTGGTAAAGGGTTTGGCATGAATAAGGGATGGGCTTTACCTCATGCGTGTGTGTTTGAGCATATGTGATGTAAGAAAGCAATGCTAAATAATCTTATCAAATAAAATGATCAAGGACAGGAATTGAGTTTAGGCTATACGCACATTTAAATTAGGATTACAAGTTTTAGTGTTGTTTGCGGCTGTGCTAAATCAATTGCTGCATGGAGTCATACAATATGCAATGTGGTTTCACAATATGACCTGCAGGTGGAAGCATAAATTATTCCATGTATAGGGTAGGTGTCATAAAGATCGTGACTAGATAGCATAACTCATCTGATTTTTTTTTTTTTTTTTTTGCTTGCTTGCACAGACGCAATGAGCAATTCTAGAAACATGCTGTAGGTTGTTCTTGTTTTCTTATAGGGTGAAGATGGTTTCCCGGGTTTCAAAGGTGACATGGGAATCAAAGGAGATCGGGTGAGGACGAGTTCAGACTTCTCATAGAAAAGCTTCTTCTTAATCTTCATCTTGACCATTTTGCTTAATATGGCATCAGGGTGAGGTTGGCATGTTGGGGCCCCGTGGAGAGGATGGTCCTGAGGGTCCCAAAGGAAGAGCAGGCCCCAATGGAGAATCAGGTCCCATTGGTCCTGCTGGAGAAAAGGTATAATCTCAGGTGGTAGTCTGCACCTTTTTGAAAATTATTTGGAGCTATTGTGGTTTCATGGTCTATTATTACTCAGGGTAAACTGGGGGTGCCAGGATTGCCAGGATATCCAGGAAGACAAGGACCTAAGGTAATTACTCATTTTATGTTTTTTAATAATTCAACAAAATGACGTGAAATAATTCAACACATTTGCGCTTCATGTTCCCAATGCAACTTAATGTGGATGTCACATTCTGGTAAGATGGTCATAAATCGTCTGCTCATATAATTAGCTGCAGCAATTCTGCTATCCTGTCTTTTTTTTGGCTCGTGGCCCTCTTATGTAGTTGTGCATGTGTTTCTAATATATTCATTTAACCCTTGAGGCAATTTAACATTTGGTGAACGTTTAATTGCTTAAGCAGCATAAAAAGTGTTGAAACAAATAATACAATAATGTATTTTATATTTTCATCACATTAGCTTTTTTTCAATAACATCTGGTCTAACTATATGGATAAAAAGCCTGTAAAAAAAGTGGTAATAATTCATACTTTTTACTGTTGGCTTTCAACATATCATCTTTTCAACAATGTCAGCTATAACAATATCCAATTAATATAAAAAAAGTTGTATTTTATCAATTAATAGTATATCCTCAATCCTCAATTAATAGTATATGTAAGTTCACATGTGATATATAGTTGACAATCTCAATTCCCAATATATGATGTAATAATAGGAAAAATAATTATTTCACAACAGTAACAATATTAATAACAATATTATATACAATTGTTATTATTATTACTATGTACATAAAAAGTATAGCCTGACATTTGTATTCATTATGGAAAAATAGAGGGTCATAAACTAGTGCACATCTAAGACTGCATAATTTTTACACCAAAATAATGTTATTCAAGAAGAACATGTTAAATTATAGTGAGGAAAGTCATGTGTATAATGTGAATTCAGATTCATATTAAAACAAAACTACCACTCATTATATACCAGGAACAAACTCCTTTTCTATAATAGGTAGAAGTGTTCCAAAAAAACTTCCTAAATGCATGTAATTAGGGATCATATCTGTGTGATGCCCTTTGTAATATGTCCTTTTCTTTGAATTTTTGATAGGGCTCCAGTGGTTTCCCTGGATTCCCAGGAGCTAACGGAGAGAAAGGTGCCAGGGTAAGAGACACATTTTCTCCTCATGCGTAGCTATAGAATTTTATTTAACTGAGAAAACAAACATTAAAACATTCTTATTGATTCTATAGGGCTAACATAAGATGAACAATGATGAAGAGTGACAAACAAGCACTGTCTCTTCTGTCTTTTTTTATTGTTGGCTATCTAATAGGGTGTTGCAGGCAAACCTGGTCCAAGAGGACAAAGGGGTCCAACGGTATGTAACAATCAACCCATCATTTCTACTTTGTTGTATCTACTTTGGTTATGTTATGACTATACATTGCTTTTTCTGCAGGGTCCCCGTGGGGCCCGAGGAGCCAGAGGCCCAACAGGAAAACCAGGCCCCAAGGTATAATATTTTAATATTATTTATTTATATTTTTTAGCCTGAGACATTCTGTTCCATTTATTTATTTGTTTGTTCATTTAAATTCAAATTTTTGGCTCAAGGGGGGTCTAAAAATGGTACTAATTAACTAATCAATCACTTTAGTACCTTGTCGATTACTTTAGTGCTTGCGTACAAAAATAATGACTTTACTGCCGAGAGCAATGGGGCGGGCCCCCCTGGGGGGTCGCAAGGTAATGCCAGGGGAGGCGTGGATGACCCCATGTCATGTGAAGTTTAATTGCAATCAAATGAGAATTATTATATTTTTATTATTTTTTATTTCAGGCACTTTGATGCACTTGGTTATTTTTTTATTGATTATTTTTTATGAAATATTTTAGACTAAGCTGTCACCTGTATAACACTGTAAAAAATAACTAAAAGTTGTTGAAAGTTGATTCATATTGTTTTTCTTTGTGTTAATTTTAAAAAGGATACAGGTTTAAGTATACTTATACAATTATTATAGATAATAATCGTATTTATAGTCAGCACGTTGGGGGTGGGGGGGGTGGGGGGTTCTAAACGCATTAGCTATTTCACATAGGTTTGGATTGCCCGTCATACGGTGAATTCGCCTTACACGAAGGGTTACCCTAAACCCTAACCCTAACCCTAACCCGGATATATATATATAATTTTGGGCTTGAATAACATCAATCAGACATATGAAAACTTCAAATAATATCTTATAAATGGAGAGAGTTTGGGGTGATGCATAAGAAAGTGTAAAAGATGATCATATGTTGTTGTTCCGTCTTACAGGGAACATCAGGCAATGACGGTCCTCCAGGCCCGCCGGGTGAGAGAGTAAGTCCATGATGCATGAGTCTGATCAACAAAAAAGCAATTTGGCTGGACCGTTCAGTAATCTTACATTTCTACATATTGATTTGGAAACTAGTTGCTGTTCAAAACTATGTTTGGGCAGGTAGGGAATTACCCTTTAAATCCATTTACCTTTTACTTTTTTGCCTCTTTTTTTATACTGAATGAGGGGACTTACTATATGTATAATACTTTTGCAGTGTCAAGAAAAAAAAAACTTAATTAAAGAACCCTGCAAGCCTAACTACACTTTATGGTGGTTAAAATAAAGTCTAATGGAGTGTGTTGGCCGATCTGGCACCTTGCTGGTAATAAACTATTGATTTGAAAGTACTTTTAATGGACGGTTATTAATATTAAATTTAACACGTTTTGGACTTTAACCCTGCTCATATTTGACTTCCACATCTGCCTTATTTATTTGCTTTGACTACCTCTTCATAATTGTTCAGATTCCAACATCTTATTAACTACAACAGTGACATTATTTTTATGGCACTATTAAAACTAAACTGTATGAACTGCCTAATAAAGACTCTCCTGATGGCCATTTTAATTCGGGATTATTGGGAATGAAAAAGTACATATATATTCATTATTCATTCAATCTTGTGGTGCATCAAAAACACTAATAAAACATATATAGTTATGTAAATGATAATGTTTCCTTCCACAATATTGTCATCGGTCTGACAGTTTATACATTTATTATAGGGACCTCAAGGACCACAGGGGCCTGTGGGCTTCCCTGGACCAAAGGGACCACCCGTAAGTAGTTTGCAAGATTTACACTTTTTCATCAAATGTAAATGAATCCACTTGAAAGCAATACGGAATGAGAAACAATTCATTGCTATTGTTTATTAAAACAGCAGCCCAGCACAGCAGCTGATTTGTGATGTTCATTCACCTCAGTAGTACCGAGAAGTATGCATAATTCTATAAAATGATGGTTGGGGGAAGCAAGCACATTCCCATTATTTTCTTTCAGCCATGTAATAGTCAATTGGGCCATTTATTGTAATGTTTCTGTCTAGACAGATATTCCTTATTTTGGTGCGCCATATGGCTCACATAAATTTCTGTAACTAAAATGAATCACCTGGTGTTATTATTTTTGCACTGATGATGACCACTGTCTACATCGTGAATGAGAGAACGAATTTTGTCGAAATAGGGACCACCTGGAAAGGACGGACTTCCCGGACATCCTGGCCAGCGTGGCGAGACAGTAAGTACTTCCATAATGTATTCTATATTTCATACTTTCTGTTATAAGGCACACAGCATGAAGCAGCAGTTTGTGTCAGATTTCTATGATTAAGTTCCTGCTTTGACAGGAGGTAACAATTCATCTTTACACTAGTGGTGATATTCCGGCAGACATGAGTTTAATCCAACAATAATAAAAGCAAAGTTGGAGTCTGTCACATTCATTGCAATGACCCTCTCGCCACTTTTATTCCCTACTTGAAATGCATCCACATTTGGACAAGGCTCAGAGAACTATAAGTTCTTCTAAAAGCTCACACATCATCGCAACATATGATACCCTCCGTTTTTGCTATCTGAACTATGGTATATACTCTTCATTAGAATGTTTATAGTCCTGGATTTATATTTGAAGCATGTGCTCCGCAGGCATCCAATATATGGATTGATTACAGCAATAAACTCAGCTCACGGGCGTCTCGGCCCATCAGCACAAGTTGCATCGCAGGAAGTGCATATAAAGATTCGAGTGTTTCTCACAGAGGCAAGATGGGTCTCTGTTTCCACAAATGGCAAGCTAGCTAGCAAGTCCCTTTGAAGTTGCCACCAAATCACCCAGAGTCCCTCGTCTGGAATGTCCTTTCACAAACGAGTTACATTAATTGACAAAGCAACCAATAATGTTCGGAAGCACCAATAATCTGACCCTTTAGCGCGACATCAAACATAAACGAGATGGACGAAAAGCAGTACCAACACGGGAGTGCATACTGTACTGTATGTTCCTCACGTACCTCATGGCAGGTAGATCATCATGTCATCCAAACATCGGCGAATAATCCAAATATAATCAATGGTCAGTTCTGGAATATCTTTCTTTAATGAGTCTATTTTTACTTATAATTTAATGGTTTCATTCAAGTCCATTCAAGTGTCAAGAAATGATTCATTGTTTTTGTTTAAAATGATAATGTATTGTAATAATTCAATATAATAGACTATAATGATGTTTGTTTGGATCCCTCCTCAACGTCATCACTCGTGACTTTTGCCTACCATTGATGGCACGTCATGTACATGACAAATCAGTCTGGGACATAAAAATTTCTATTTTATGCTAGTGTTTTGGAATGAGGAATGAAATCTGAAAAACCTGAAGATAAATAGTTGATTGCGTCCTCATGCAAACAACATATTTGGAGCAGCTTCTAATTTCTGCAATACTGACGCGTTATGTCTTACTAGGAAAGAAAAATCAAAACAACTCTCTCATTTTTGAAGAGACTTAAGTATAGAATTCGAGTATCTAAAATGTCAATGTATACAGGTTAGAAACTTTACCAGAAAAAGGACAAGCACTATAGATGAATTTTGCAACACCAGCCATTTTTTTAATGGGAAAACTCACAAAGGGTACTTTGCCCTATGAAGGTTAAAGAATGTTCAAGCATATCCAAAGGGAATACTGTGCTGCGTAAACCAATCAAGCCCTTCTGTGAACTTATTCAGCAGCGTTTTTTTCACAACTAATTGTTCAGTAGCTTGCGCTCCGCTCCCCCGAGAAGTCTGTGTGTGTACACAAGTGTGTGTGCATAGGTGAGTGGTTTCCTTTAAGATGACATTCAAACTGTTCCTGAAACAAAAAGCAGACATCCCCCGAGATCATAGTTATGAAGGTAGTTTAAAAGAGTGAGATCTTCTATGCAGGAGTTGAAGTGATGCTGCTTAGGAAATCTGTCAGCGAGCTATATTATGTTTTAAGCTTTTAGCTATGCTCATTGTAACAAAATACATCCACATTTAGGGCAATATGGTATATAATGGTTTGCATAGTGGTAAAGGTGCAGGGATGTTGCATTTGTGTGAATATTTTACTTTTGCGGCTTTTATTAATGGTGTCTGTATTTTCTTCCAGGGTTTTCAAGGAAAAACTGGTCCACCAGGCCCAGGTGGTGTTGTTGGGCCCCAGGTAAAAAAACAAAATACAACAATATAATATGTACCTTACACTATCTTGGACTCGCTGATAAATAAATGGCATATCCAACCTTGTTATAACCTTTCAGGGACCTACTGGGGAGACTGGTCCTGTTGGTGAAAGAGGTCACCCTGGACCTCCTGGTCCACCCGGAGAACAAGGTCTACCTGGAGCTGCTGGCAAAGAGGGAGCAAAGGTCAGTTAAGAATGCACCAATTTATAGCAATGTGATACAGTCCTGACTAAACCTGAAGTGGACATTTTAAATCCAATATGCATTACACAAAACAAATTATTCGAAATGTTTTGGCTATGTTCAGCATTTGCTCGCCATTAGAGACAGCCAGAAGACATTTTGTAGAAACAACTCCCTTGACTTTGTGTAACACTTAACCTCCATTGCATCCCTCCTCGCGCCAGTCTTGTGCTTTCATTTCCACCCCCGTCTTCTCTAAAACAGACAATCTAATCAAGTCTGTCAGTTAACTCCAAACACTTTACTACTCCCAGACCCATTTTCCTCACTTGTTTTCTCTCAGGCCTCTGTTTTAGTATGCCAGGGACACTTTGCTGAAGTCCAAGCAGCAGAGTCTAAATCCTTTTATAAGCCCCAAAGGCGCTCCTGCGGCTGTGCCTCCCTGTTTGGAGCTCACTCATTGAGAAGAACAAAGCTAGAAGAAACGTTCTTGCTAAAGAAAAAAGAGATTTGATGTCATTGTGATCGCTACAGCTTATTTTTCCAGATAGTTTCACTTGAGCCACTCAAATAGCACAATAACCATTTTTTTCTGCTTGAAAATACCAGGGTTGCGATTGGCTGACATTCACGAAAAAGTGTACCCCGCCTATATCATGGATGGATGGTTGGATGAATGAATGAATTGATGGATATAGACTCAACTGTAATTTGTGTATTATTTGTCTATATATATATATATATATATATATATATATATATATATATATATATATATATATATATATATATATATATATTATACATCAATCACTGATGTCATTTATCGGTCCTGCAAATTATATGTTGTATGGATGTTTCAAGGAGCTTCATTACGCGTTATTTTATTTGCAATAATGTTACTTTTAATGTCAAGCTATAGCAAATATGCTTGATTTTATAAATAATATATACAAATTGTTGATACACTATGAACATCATAAAAGTATAGTTTATATATGACTATAATACATAAACCTGTTTATATGAACGAGTTCCTAAAGTAGCACCAGTCTTAGACACTTGATCCAGCTTAAGTGTTGGGTATGATATTCCATAAAATATAGCCTTTATATTCCAAATAGTTCCCACAATAGTATTCTCAATTCATTCCAGAAGATAAATACTAAATTAACTAAATCCGGAACTTATTAACGAACACATAACATTGCATTAAAGTCACAACACGATTGTTTTTGTTGTGTATTCAGGGAGACCCCGGACCCCAGGGTACATCTGGTAAGGACGGTCCCCCCGGTCTCCGAGGTTTTCCAGGCGAGAGAGGTCTACCTGGTGCCACGGTAAGAGCTTGACTTCATGTGAACATATTCATCACTCCTTCCCTCAGTGTTTGCTATAAGAGCAGGTGTCAGAACTTTACTCCATAACAAATGACCTAGCAGCTATCTCCGGCTATTCACTTATTTAGAGACAGCAGCACTGGCGTTTAATCTTCTGTAGAGGAAATGCAACGTGACATGGAACAAATGAAGTCTTGTGCTGCAATGCATCATGGTCTAAGATGAAAGAAACATGCGTTTGATGGTCAGGGATCCATCTGCATTGTTTTTCTACGGTTTCATTCTTTTGTTTTTTTCATGCCAGACACAGTGTTTAGGTCCTCCTATATGATTTGATATGACATGTTATTTTACATGTGTGTCATATTGTATTTAAATGTTCATCCTCAGGGTCCTGCGGGTCTGAAAGGAGGAGAGGGCCCCCAGGGTCCACCTGGTCCTGTTGTAAGTATGATAGGTGAATGTACAGTAATACCAGAAAGACAACTCAAAAAGGCATCAAGATATTTTCCACTCGAGAGTAAACAATGGAATATATAGCATTTGTATTAACGAGTGAATGTAACACACATTTTATGCTAAATATTTTTTGAGCTGAATGTGTTAAAGATTTGGCATGAATTTTTATCAGGCTCTCCCCAATGACTTCATGTCAATGTTATCATCTTTTATTAATAGAAATCCAACAGACAAGGCGTGCTAGATTCATATCATCCTGCCCGGATTGCATAAGCTAATATGCGATTTTGAATGTATGAATATCAATATTACTTGTAATAACAGATATCTGTATTGAATAAATGCTTAGCATAAAATGAATGTATTCTAATTGTTGATTGACTTCTTTGAATCTCTTCATGAAGGGTTCTCCTGGGGAGAGAGGTCCTGCTGGTCCAGCAGGTCCAATCGGCCTGTCTGGTAGACCAGGGCCTCAAGGCCCTCCAGGTCCTGCTGGAGAGAAAGGTGCACCCGTAAGTACTGCTGGACATTGATTTGCTTATCTCTGTAAGTCCAAAAGAATGGAAAATATCTGTCTTTGATGTATTAGGGTGAGAAAGGTCCTCAAGGTCCAGCTGGTCGTGATGGTGTCCAGGGTCCTGTGGGTCTGCCTGGACCTGCTGGACCGCAAGGTCCACCAGGAGAGGATGGTGATAAGGTCAGTAAGCCACATGTCTATGTATGCAAACAAATTTCGACTTCTGTGCTCAAAATTTAAGATTTGCAAATGACTGTAAGTGGTGATGATATTTATTTGAGAAAGGTGATTTTTGTGGACTTCCTAGGGAGAGGTTGGCGAGCCGGGTCAGAAAGGAAGCAAAGCCGATAAGGGAGAACAGGTGGGTTCTGGGGGGAATTCCCTTTCACATTTACAAATGCCACATGACATTCTATATGCATAAATGTTCATACATACTTTGTTTTATGTTTATTAGGGTCCTCCAGGACCAGCAGGTCTTCAAGGTCCCATCGGTGCCCCCGGTCCTGCTGTATGTATACCTGCTTTGCCATTAAATATATATTTAAAAAAGTGTACTTTTTTTGCCCGTGTTGCTATGGTGTCATTTAAAAAAAATGTTGCCAGGGAGCTGATGGAGAGCCTGGCCCCAGGGGTCAACAAGGGATGTTTGGGCAGAAAGGTGATGAAGGAGCCAGAGGTTTCCCTGGACCACCTGGTCCCATCGGCCTGCAGGTTTGATCCATTTACTCAATTTGCACCATAGTATAGCAGTTCATTGAACTGCTACCATCATAATAATCAGTTCTGAAATGGAGAAAGAACTAGTTAAAATTATATTGGTGAAAAATGCGTAATTTTTGGGTGAAACTTATGGAGTATTGACTATATTTTAAAATATATACTATATTTAAAAATGCGACCTACCTGAACATGTAGAATTTCAGCTGGAAACAAAATTTGGAAATTGGGAAAATGAAGCTTCATGAAGCACAATATATTTTTTGTATTCCTTTAGATGGTACTCTTGGATTAAAGATGCAAGCGAGTGCAAGGGATATGTTTTACTTAAAAGCAAGAGTGCCCTCTAGAGGAGCAAATACAATAAATATGTATCACGAGTGTTTCATAGGGATTCATTTTTTCCATCACGAGTTAATAAAAAGTCTTTATATATGAGTTGAGGCCTTATGAAATTGACATTAAATGGTTGACTGCAAACATTGTTAAAGTGTATTAAAGTTACCCTGCAGTGGGTTGCATTTAATTGACTTTCAAATAGGATTCATTCACTTCCTACCGATTTTTCATTAATTGCAGAGACCAACCTTCTCCACTCGTCTCTTTCTGTTTATCACATTCTGCATAATTAGACCACTAACGATTTAATCTCAGAGGACAACTTGACACCAGTGAGATGAGATCTTAGCATTGAGGCATTAGCATGCATAGCACAGAGGTGTTGTTGCCCATAGAGTTGACTTACAAGCAATGTGCACAATTATATGCACAATTTGCTCATATTCCAAACATTTTTGTTTATATGTTTATACGTTGTCCCAGCTATATAAATTTAAACTATTGTCGCACAGTATGTAAATTTGTAGTTAACAACAACAATAACAAAAAGTTCAAATTTAGCTTTAGGATACTTACATAAATGTTTAATTACTGGGTATATCTAATTTTATTAATTAAAAATAATAGTTCAAGTTCTTCCAAATGTAGCGTGCAACTTTGCAAATTCCTGAGCTAAATTACCCATCAAATATTTCTGTAAAATTGTTTAAATACATTTTCCATCTGTTTTTTAAATTATTTTGTTATTTTTATTAGGATTCTTCTTAGTTAAGATTCTATTTTATTTATGTTAGTGGTCCTCAACCTCTTTTTCAGCCAACGACCCCCTCCCTAACCCGTGCAACACATTTTCGAGAAAAAAAAAAGACAAAATAGAGTGTAAAATGATAAAATGAATAAACTTTGTAACTACGGTACATTTGTAGTGGAATCGCTAGGCGTATTTTACTCAGAAACCCCAGAATATACTTCTTGTAACCTCATCTGTTTTATTTCTGACTTGTCTGCCAGAAAATTGCCTCATAAATGACAAAGCACATAACGTAAAGCAGTTATTATAACACAATATCCAATAAGTTGCCTCATGTTCTAATTAATTGCACTAATTTGAATAAATAAATATATTCTACTGGTCCTGGTGCTGCATTTTAAAGCTTAAAATTAAATGTACTGATACCTGCAGAAACCTTTGAATAACCTTCATTTACCCCGATTTGGGAATAACTGTTATATGTGACATGATACGGTACGATCATCTACATATTTGTTTTGATATCCTTAGGGGCTTCCAGGACCTCCTGGTGAGAAGGGAGAGAATGGTGACGTTGGTCCCATGGTAAGAAACACATTTTTCTCAGTTTAGTACTGAAAAATATATGCAGTTTATAGACAGTATTTTTTTCTTTTCTGTCTGTAGGGTCCTCCTGGCCCTCCTGGTCCTCGAGGTCCACAGGGTCCAAGTGGAGCTGATGTATGTATGACAGAAAACATTTCTGGATTTTAAAAAAAAATGAAAGAATTAGTAGATTTACTATCTTGATAATTATCAACAGAAATTCTAATAGTGGAAATTCTAATAGTGGAAGTCATTTCTCTGGTATATAGGGTTCACAAGGTCCTCCAGGCGGCGTAGGTCCAGTTGGTGCAGTAGGGGAAAAGGTAGGATTCAAAACACGCCGTACTGTCCTAATTTGCACAACAATGTTTTTATTTACTGAGGTCTGTCTTTCTACAGGGTGAACAAGGTGAAGCTGGAAATCCCGGACCACCTGGAGAGCCTGGCACTGGGGTATATAATCTCTATTTTATATACATCACGATGGTATTGAATCATAACATCATAATGCCAGTATTATTAATTTAACATTATGGTGAAGCTACACAAAAGTGAATGTTGTGGAGTTGGTATTCATGTAAAATGGCAAGTCATTTTTAATGCCATTTATTTACAATAATACCCTTCATTGCCCCAATTATGTTAGGGACCCAAAGGCGAGAGGGGAGAGAAGGGTGAGGCAGGACCTCCTGGTGCTGCTGGACCCGCTGGTGCCAAGGGGCCACCAGGAGATGATGGTCCAAAGGGTAACCCTGTAAGTGTTTCAATATTCTGTGACTTGATATGTATGTGGTCACTATTTATGATTGATTTGTCATTAAAACCATCATTTAGGGTCCCGTTGGATTCCCCGGAGATACTGGTCCTCCTGGAGAGCCAGGAGTGGCTGTGAGTATTGACATTCTTGGGCAAAATTCACATTCACATGTAAAACTTGTTGAGTCACATTAGGTAGGTTCATCATTTAAATTAAACATTTGTTTTCTTTTTTGTTGTAACATTCTATATGTGCTTTAGGGCACAGACGGTGAACCAGGAGAGAAGGGAGAGGATGGTGAAACCGGTCAGGCAGTAAGTTATTTACATCACTGTTGTGGCGTTTGAATCTTGAATATATTAAAGATAATAATAATACCACAAATAGCAATAATTCTGTCATTGAAGTGATTTCTAAAATGTTTGAAGATTCAACGCTTGCAGATGTCATGAATAAAATGTAAATTCAACGTAACTTGTAGGCCTTGTTTCATCTAATTTGAAGCCATTTCTACTTCCTGTCACCAAATTACCAAGTATGCCAGGGGCATCTAATGGAAAACATTCTTGGTATCGAGGTGAACTAGAATTACTCCTGCACGGAAATGGATACACCACTTTTTCTGCCGCAGGGTTTACATATATTTGTTGTTTGAATGTTTGTTATACAATGAAAATCATCTATTTATGTATACAGAGATAGCTCAATACATTTTTCATTGTTGAAGTAGCATTCACTGCATTATAATGACATAGTATAACATTGTGTTTCTTTGCTTATCTCAAGGGCCCCCCTGGTCCATCTGGGGAAGCTGGCCCACCTGGACCTCCTGGAAAAAGGGTAAGCTCACAGCTATTAGGATGACTGGTAATTCATTTTCTGTATTATATTAGTAATCCAAAGGGCTATAATTAGTCAAAATCTGACTTTTGGGGAATTTCGACAAAATTGTGGTAGAGATGAGCAAAAGAGTTCACGATCACCAATCAGATAAATCAAACAGAAAGTGAAATTAATTTAATTTGAAATATGACATGTAAGTAGAGTCTTTACTATGTAGGAATTGTGTTAATATCAGTGTAAATTGACTGAGCTGAACATGTAGAATTTCAAATGGAAAGAGAATTTTGAATTCCCCGCTGCAAACGAATGGGCATTTTTTGGGTGAAGAATGTTGAATTGTGCAAAAACTGTGTAAGTTAAGGATGAGAAAAATAATAGCTTGCAAAGTTGAAATTGAAATTTTTTTTAATCTGTCAAAAAATAATGAGGAAATTGAAAGGCAAAATATGGCCATATACTCACACAAAATGAGGGATTACCTTCCCTCCTCAACATGCTGGTCTTGCTTTCACTCAAGCTTGGGTGATTAGTTTTCATAAAAATAATCCATGGAAAATAAGGTGGAGATTTAGGGACAGAATACCGCTGTTAACGGAAGACGCTCAGAAGTCGGATGGCAAACGAGCACTGAGATTTCAAAATCAGGAGTCCTCTTTTTTCCCTTCCCAAAAGAAATGAAAAAAGGCTTATCAAAAAATTGATCCCTGATTCCTGTAAATCCTCATCAAAATGAAAGCTGTTGCAAGTGTGACACTTTATTGATTTCATGCTGCTGTCAGACATCTGCAGCAAAGCGGATTCATAATATGGGATGTGGAACCATTGCTAACAGGATATTTGAGTTGCCTCAAGGAAAGTTAAGCAGCGTATGAGTAGGCATTGATGTTCGTTTTTGCTTGTTCTGCTCATTGAATTGTTGAATTTTTTGGGGGGGTCACATTCAGCTGTATTTAAAGCTAATGCCATGATATACCATCAATTAAATATCTCCGTGAAACTGAGCTGCTTTTTCAGGAGAGAGTCTTCATGCTGGGTGAGAATAAGATGGTATTTTCTGGATTTGAAACGCCACAAAATGGATTATGAGTTACTTTTGTCGGAAAATGTAGTCATTCCTTTCTATGTGGAATAACCGTTTATTTTCATTATAAACTCATTCTGCAGACCTGTCATTCCAAACAAAGCTAATCTAAATTTTTGAATGAATAATGTGAGAAATCTTGTGAAGTTATGCAAACCGATGACCGCAATGTCACGGCTTGTAAAAACTACACAAAAAAATTAAAAAACAAATATAAAATACAGAATGCAATATAAATTCAGCAGAAATCTAATAATTGGATTCAGGCCAGTTGGAACAATCGGCGAATTGTTTTTATTATTGTACTTTTTTTGTGGGGGGGTGAAAAAAAGTTCTGAAAAGCTGAGGTCAAAATCTTGTCTTGTTTTTCTTGTCTTTTTTCCAAGTTTTGGTTTTCCCAGTTGAGAAAAAAAAAGAAACGTTCGCAGCCTATATCCAATTTTATTCTGTATTTCACACTTCAAAACAGTATATTGCATAGACAACGCTCCACTGTCTTCTTGCTTAAATGTAAAATTTGCATTTTCACCAAGTAGTCACCCTGTTATATCCTGGCATGGTGGGTGACTTGGTGGAATGCTGTGGACCCAAATGTAGGGAGATCAGAGCCAAAGAAAAAAAAAACAAACAAGGTTGAGGACTGTATACAAAGTAACAAAGAAAAATTCTAAAATAAACTAGGTTAAAAAAAAAACACAGGAATACAACTCACAAGAACAACAAGGAACTGACAGCACTGTCAACATTGACACTGACAATTAAACAGTGACCCCAAAAGAACTGAAAGGAAACAGGACACTAAATACACTCAAACCTAACATGACAAAAAGGAGACACAATTGGAACTGGGAGCTCATCGACCAGCACAAAGAAAGCAGATTAACGAAGACAGGTGGACACAACCACACTGACAGGACACTGACACAAGGGCAACAGAAACATGAACAAATGACCAAACCAAGAATGTAAAACGACAAGTCAAAGACCAACAGAACAGAAAGAAACAGAAAACCCTGACAGTAAGAAAAAACACAAACAAAACACCACAGAACATGACACACCTGTCGTTGCTTTGCGATTAAATATGAACCCCATTCAACTACAGTTAACACAAACACATATTACAATAATTATCATCCTTATATATCCAGTAATCGTGCCATGCACTATAATTACTATTGACCCCTTTGCTATTTGTCGGGAATAGATACCAAGCAGACATGTGAATAGTGAACATCCACATTTAAGTCACACTTATTGAAATGTATTGCAAAGACACAAATGCTATTGCATTCATCACAGTGGCGGTCCATGCATTTCACACTTAGGCCTTCAGTGATTGGAGCCCTGATGCGCACCCGTATGTACGTACACAGGCTTTTTTTTTTTTCGACATCGATAATTCCACATTATCAATTAAAACTTATCATTATATGTGCCAAAACTTAGAATAAGTCATAATAATTTCAAATTATTTGTCCACAAAGTTTTATGAAGTCCACCAAGAGCAGGCAAGCTTTAACAAGATTGTACGCTAAATTGCAAATGGCAATTTAACATAAGTGTCAAGTCTGCATGGGCATGGTGAGTTGAGTTGGGAAAAGGAAGGAAGGGGACCCTAAAAATGCAGGAAAACTGAGAAATATGTGGCTCAAAAAAAGAAGTTTTAACAAGGAAATGAGGCAAAACTGGACGGTCAACAGACAGGTGGACCGAATCAAGCTAACGAGAAGGCAGACAGTAAAAGCAGACGCGAGTGGCATCAGCACTTAAAACTTATCATTATACGTGCTAAAACTTTGAATAAGTCATAATAATTTCAAAATATTTGTTCATGCAGTTTTACTACTTCCACCAAGAGCAGACATGCTTTAACAAGATTGTACGCAAAATTACAAATGCCGATTTAATATGTGTCACGTCTGTGCATGGTGAAATGAGTTGGGAGGAGGAAACGGGACCCCAAAAATGCAGAAACACTGAGAAATATGTGGTTCAAAAGGGAAGTTTTAACAAGGAAATGAGGCAGGACCAAACGAGAGCAAAAGTAGATGGGACAAAGTATGACCAGACAGGTGGACCAAATCAAGCTTACGAGAACGCAGACAATAAAGGCGGGTGCGAGGGGAACAGAACCAAGAACAAAACCCCACAACAACAAAAGCCAACCAAGCATGACAACTGAATACGAATGACAAAAATGACAAAAACATATTAACACCCAGTTATTTCAGTACAAAATCCATTCTTCTATTTTTCCTCAGAAAGACTTTCATGACTTTCATGACTTACTCGTTTTTTTAAAATTACTTTATTTAACCACTTCCACTGTTAAACATGGTGGATCAATATCGCACCGTCTTCCTGCAGTGAGCGTCCAGTTACGTCACGTTGTACATGAGGCCTCTAGATGGCAATCTTATGACTTGATTGGCTATTGCAGCTGTCTACCAAAAATATGGGCCCATACACAGTATGTCTTTGCACACTGCACAGAAGCCATCTACTTGTTCAAGTGAAACCCAGAGCGCCTTGCAGCCAAGCAGACATGAAGTCTGCCTGGCGATACATATTAGCTGAATTCTAATTGATTAAAAACACTAAAACGGCAGCACTTGTAGGAGTGTAACCATATGGATATAATTTGACACAAAAAGAACAGAACATGGAGAATATTTTTCATAGAAAATATATATATTTAGTAAAAATAAATTTAAAATGAAATTGACTTTTATTGTAGTTGTTATAATGATTATACTTTATTAGAGTTATGATAGTGTCAGGTTATATTAGGCCAGCAGAGAAGGCCTTGCTGGCCCTGACGGTCTACCACTGATTCATCATAATGTTTTAAATTAATAAGTCGATTTTTCAGAAATTGGCATTCTATTCTGGTAAAAATCATCATGAAAAAAGTCTGAATCAGTCAGGCCCTACTAAATACAGCTGAACTGAGTTACATGAATATACTGTTTTGTATTAGGGAATAAATGTAACATTATAATCAGTTTGAACATTTACGTTTCAGTTTATTCCCTCGCATTCATTTCAAAATGCTAAACCGGATGGATCGAGTCTGTGAACTTAGCCACAGTGCTATAAACAAAATGTCCTAATACTGATGAAGAGACTCTTGTGCACCACTAACAAGTGGACATGACAAACTAATGAAACCTTCAAGGCAGGAGGAGCCGGAAGGGGGTATTAGAAGGCTCAATTCGGCCCTTCGATCGATCGGCACTCTGACTTTGGCTGGCCACGTGAGTAAAGTAGATGGTGGCGGAATGAGGAGAAAGATGGACGCAACTATCTTTTGATTTAACATCAAGCAGACAAAACCGAGTCACTCTAATTGATCTTGACAGATCTAAACTGGCATCAAGCCCCTCTGTGATGTCAGAGCTTATGTGTACTCATGCCCGTCATGGTGACGATCTGAAACTCTTTGAAAAAAATAAGTGATGATTAACCTGGTGGTTTTCTGCAATGGCCCGACAGATCGGTTTTCCTCACTGCCTGTTGCTAGGCAGATTTGTTCCCAGTTGAATATGCTAGTACTCGGGCTAGACGAGACGGACAAAAATGGTTACATTTTATATTTGTAATAAAATCACAGCACTTAAAAACGTTTAAGGTAAACCAGTAATGCTGTTGTGGCAAAATATACATTCATTTTGTGTGTCATACACCAGTGGTTCTCAAATGGGGGTACTAGTACACCTGGGTGTACTTGAATGTACTTCAGACTTCTACTCGAGATTTTAAATGAAACAAACATGGAAAAATCCTTGAAAAATGATTATTAAATTAATTGTTTCAGATAAATAGAAGTTCACAAAACAAATTTTATCTTCAGTAGGTTGTTCAATGTAATTTTGTGAAAAGCCACATTCTCCCCCATACTAGAATGGTTCGACCCACCTTGTCATGTGCCACCACTCGTTACCTGTCAAGTTAATGATTTATTTTTGTGAACACATCTCTACCATAATCCCAAAAGAAGACACTTAAAGTTGAATATTTTTCAGAGGACAAATATTTTATCATAGTTATTTCTTTTTGAGAATAGGTCTGACACTTTATGGTGATTATTTTTTTTTGTGGACAAATATTTAATAATAATTAAGTTAATGATTTATTTTGGAGAACAGCGCTCTACTGTAACCCCAAAACAGGAAGCTTTATGTTTAATATTTTTCTGCGAACAAATATTTATTTATAGCTTTTTTTAGAACAGCTCTGACACTTTATATTGATCCGTTTTGCGGAAAAATAATTATTAATATTTAAGTTATTTCATTCTTCTTAAAGAGAACATTTTAGGTTGAATATTTTTTGTGGGCCAATACAAATGATGTGTGAAAAGGTCTAAAGTTTAATGAATCAGACACTGATGACATGTTTTAGGTCTTTTTTTTTTCAACCCAAAAATGCTTTGCACTGGTTAAGGGTTACTTGGCTGAAAAGATATTCCACAGGAGGTACATCACTGAAAAAGGGTTGAGAACGAGTGTCATACACAATCAGCCGGTCGTCTGCAAACAACTTTGGCATGATAATGTCAATCATGTGGTTTAAATGCTGAACAACAATGCCCTTCCTCCCAGGGGCCTCCAGGAGCTGCTGGTGCTGAAGGCAGACAAGGAGAGAAGGGCGCCAAGGTAACAAATACTTAATTAGATTTCCTGCCTTGACGTGACTCGTTACATTGTGACTTTTACCAACTAGTACAACGTTCCCATACTTAAAGCAACTTCCTGTTTATCTCTTCACAGGGTGAGGCTGGCTCTGAAGGTCCAGCGGGTAAAACTGGACCTGTTGGACCTCAAGGACCTGCCGGAAAGCCTGGTCCAGAGGGTCTACGTGGAATCCCCGGCCCTGTTGTAAGTCTAAATACCAAAATATTATGTAAGGGCCATAATAGTTTACACTCATAAGCATATAATGATTCTTCATTTTTTTCTGATTTATTTGACATTTTTCCACAGGGTGAACAAGGACTTCCCGGTGCCTCGGGACAAGATGGCCCACCTGGTCCCATGGTGAGCACATGTCACATTGTCAAAGATGTCAAAGATCAATTTGTACTGGGCCATCAGAGAATGAGTTACTTATTCCACATATCACTTTAAGTTGCTGGCTTATATCCAAAGATAAAAATGCATCATTGGCAGTAATTCATTTCACTCATTCACTGTCATTGACAGCCGTAGACATCAAAGATCCATTTGTGCTGGGCTGGCAGCGAATTAGTTATTGAATACTTTTCCAACTTTTTCTGTTCTCTTCATCTCCAATTGGTCTGATAACATGTTGATTTCTGCTTGTGCTCAGGGTCCTCCTGGATTGCCTGGTCTGAAAGGTGACCCAGGCTCCAAGGGTGAAAAGGTGAGTCTTACCTTTAATTGGATTAACTGTTATAACCACCATAAGAACAAAGAATAATATTACAAAATAGGAATAAGATGTGTGTGAAGGCTAAAAAATGATGTACCAATTCTAATTTTTGGGCCACGGCACTACAGGAAAAACTCACTAAAATATAAAAATATCACTAATCGTATCCTCGATGCCTGTTGCATTCGCTGGTAAAATATAAGTACTGAAGATATTGTGACAGCCCACATTACTGCTTCAAAATTGCCTCCCACACACTGACACAATGACCCTGTGCCAGAGCATTTTAAAAGTACAGGGTGAAATAGTGTTGAATTTGAAATGCATGGTGTCTGGCTAGAACCATTACGGCTACATTTCAAACTCAGATTTTGTTTTTAATTTTCTTAATAAATATATGACAATGTCTAGGGATTCTGAATCTGATGATGCATGCTTTTTATATATTTCTGTGGAAGACAACCAATTATAGCCTTGCTTTAACGTAATAGCTTTATAGCTTTAAAGAGGATTTTTTTAGTCTTGTGCATTAAAATGTGCATCTTTCTTTTTCAGGGACATCCCGGGTTAATCGGTTTGATCGGACCTCCTGGTGAACAAGGAGAGAAGGGAGACCGAGGTTTGCCTGGACCGCAAGGTGCAGCTGGTGGCAAAGGAGACGGCGTAAGTATCGGTACTTACTGACCAGATATACAAGGTATCAGGCTTTAAAATTAATTGACTTATTCGAAAAGGACGGACACAATTTTTGCCACCTTGTGATGCCGTATAATTCAGATGAGTACAACTTGAGCCTCCATATTAAAGCCATATGATATGTCATGTAATAATTTAGGCCTTTGTCAGATTTGAGAAAAAAAAAGACTTGTAATGTTGACATTGAATTTAAAACAATTAGATATGTCAGCTATTGTTAAAAAAATGTACTGTATATGTATACATATATGTAAATACAGCAGTTTGAACATCAGTACCTACACACATTTTGGGGTCATTTATTCAACCCAAAAATTTAGTTTAAGTGAATATCAACAAACCTTTCGGTGGTTGTATTATGGGTTACTCAATTCTAATGTCAAAAGAAACGACCCATAAACCAACCCATTTTTTTTACTATTTTTTTTTGCATTGGCTGTGTTTTTTGTTTTAAATTAAGTTTGTACATTGTAAATACCATGCACATGGATCGTTACATAATTGGTCAACTTCTCCGTCTTTTATATTCATACCATTAATCTAGCTTTTGAGTCTCACAGTAATACTATTCCTTGTCATTGTTTCTGTAATGCATGGGTGTCTCTATCTCGTCTTTTCATAGGGCATCAGCGGTTCAGCTGGTCCTCTTGGTCCCCCTGGTCCCCCTGGTCTACCTGTAAGTCTATTCACTGATTGTATCGTTTAGATTCCGTGGAGTGAATATCAACTGATGTGTTATCTCATTCAGGGTCCTCAAGGTCCAAAGGGAGCTAAAGGTTCATCTGTGAGTAATATCATTTTAAATATGTTTGGAAATGGCTAACAGGCACTAGGTTATGCAGTATGTTTTGAAATAACATGAATAATTTGCCTCTTAGGGTCCAGCCGGGGCTAAAGGAGACACTGGCACCATTGGTCCTCCAGGTCCTCCTGTGCGTAAATAAGGATTGTACATTTGTTTTACAGCGAAGAACAATTTGCATGTTGGACATGTATGACACCCCATAGGGTCCACCTGGCGAGGTGATCCAACCACTGCCTGTCCGCTCCCCGAAGAAGACCAAGCGTTCCAGCGATATGCAGTCAGACGCAGCCGGTACCTTCTTGGACTACGGCGAGGGCATGGAGGACATCTTTGGCTCGCTAAACAACCTTAAACAGGATATTGAACGCATGAAATATCCCATGGGCACACAGAATAACCCGGCCAGGACATGCAAGGACCTGCAACTCTGCCACCCAGAATTTCCCGATGGTAGGTTCTAAAAGGAAAATGTGAATTGATATAGTGAACCTACCAGCCAATTTTAAGCATTCTGAATGACATTCTGACTTCTCATGATCAAACCACATCTGATCAAATCTTTTCTCCTCCTAATTTCATTAAAAAAAAAGATGTCATTAGACGTCAATAGTGCTCTTGAGTAGGGTTGCTGTTGACGTCTTTTGATGTCAACGGCGCTGAAAGTTCTAACTTTCCCGACGTATATAACATTTTAACGTAAGTGTACAACAAAGTTAACTACCAATAAAAATCATTTGATGAAGTGTTTTTGATTATTTTCAGGTGAATACTGGATTGATCCAAACCAAGGTTGCTCAGGGGATTCTTTTAAAGTTTACTGTAACTTTACTGCTGGTGGAGAAACCTGCATCTACCCAGATAAAAAGTCAAATGGGGTAGGTAGCTTTGGTGTTTATACCCATGATGTTATTTCCCTGAAATCTGATCAGCGTTTGTTTCATTAGCAAACGGGGCCACACGCAAAAAAAAAAAAAAAAACCTTTGCCTCAGGGCTAACGCACACTTGTGCAACCAGCAATACACAAATGAGAAACATTTATTGGAACTAACATGAAGGACATTGGTTGTATAAAAATACTGTTTTTTTGTTTGTTTTTTTCACAGGTCAGAATATCCTCATGGCCTAAAGAAGTTCCTGGGTCATGGTACAGTGAATTTAAGCGTGGTAAAATAGTAAGTGTTTAGTCTTTCTGCTCCAGTCATTTTTTGAAAAGAGGCTATTCTGTCTTAAACTTCCTTCTGCCCACTAAAATTGTTAAATATGAAAAGTGCTTCTAATGAACTCATAAACATGAACTGTTGTGAGAAATCTTCATTTACAACTATTCCAGTGGTGAAAAAAAATGCTGTGAACAAGAGTAACTTATGCTTAAAAAACTTAAACGTCTTTATGTTTTACTGAGCTAGAGCTCATTTGTAAACATAGCAATGATATAACACTACCACCAGCTTTACTTTGTCCTTGAACACGTAAAAATGTCCTGTCATAAACAACACATGTCCTGCTCAATCAAACTGATGTCCTATGGGTGCTTAGAGGACAAACTTTATGAGACTGTTACACACACACACAGTAAGCAACTTTTTTGTTGCCTTATTGCTGTTTTTTCTTATCGTGTATTATCATTACTGTATTTCTCCGAGTACAGGTCAAGTTTTTTTTCCGCATTTTCAACCCCCATATTATAGGGGGCAACTTGTGCACAACTCAAAACCTGACCAATTTTCTCTACATGTCTGTGTTTGAATAACATTAACAAAATATTTAATATCATGTCATGTACAAGGCTTAAAATGATCATATATACTTCTAATTCAATATAGTATAGTTTTCGAGTGTTTGCATAGAACATTGCAAAAATGCACTTCCATCAAGCGCCACCCGAATGCCTCTTTGTTGTCTACAACGAGGCTGCGTGCCTCGTTTTTTTTCGGAGGACTTGACACATTAGGAAAAGGAAAATACGGCTTTACGTGTAGAGCACGTTTGGGAGTTATATCCATACATTCAAATGCAGGGAGCTATTTGGCGTGTCAAATAGTAATGATAACTTTTCCGCAAATTAATTTTCAGTTGTGACAAAAAAATAAAGCTTTGTAACTTCAAATCACTTTATTGTTGCAGCATAATTTTCAGCATTTGCGTCTATGTGCACATGTAGATTGCCTCACAGTCTAAGCTCCTTTTCATCCCCCCATAACCGCCACAGTATGTTACTCGATATACAATGTAGTAATGCCTCTAAAAGTAGAGTACTGTCATTTTTTAAAAAGCTGATGAGGCGCCTTATAATCAGGTGCGCCTTATATATGGATCACTATTGAGATTGGGATTCGTAGATGGGGAATGAACTGATAAAGTAAGCTTTATCTGTTTCTTTTGTGTGTTTACAGTTGAACAAGGTTGGTCATATTGACATTGAGTTATTCTGCTATTGAGAGTTTAGAGTTATTATTTGAGTTATTATTGGTATTACTTTGAGTATTACTATATTGTGATTGAAAAAGTTTTAAAATATGTCATTAATTGAGGGTGCGCCTTATATGTGGTAAAAGTTTTAAAATATGTCATTAGTCTGGTGCGGCTTATAGTGCAGAACATACGGTAATTAAATATATTGAATAACCCATTGGTTTGTGGGTTTTCCTTTTGACTCAATAGAGATGAGTTGATTGAGTTTTATGGGTTAAATCAATTACACAATAAATTGTCCCCACAGTTGGGTTAAAAAAAAAAACAAGTATGAGTAAAAAAAGGACCAACTCAATAATGTTGGCTCAAATTTTTGGTTTGTTTTGCACAAAAGAACTTCCCAAAATTGGTAATTGTTGTCTGCATTATTTATAACAGGCAGATTGATCTCAATTGCTTCAACTTGGTCTTTGCTCTTTCCACAGCTTTCCTACGTCGACTCAGATGGTAACTCAATTAACATGGTGCAGATGACCTTCCTTCGACTACTCACGGCCTCGGCAAGGCAAAACTTCACCTACAGCTGCCACCAATCCGTGGCATGGCATGACGCCACCACTGACAGCTATGACAAGTCGCTGCGCTTCTTGGGTGCCAATGACGAGGAGATGTCCTACGATAACAATCCGTATATTAAGGCCCTCTCAGACGGATGTGCGGTAAGGCAATGAATTAGCTCTGTTGTACTGCAAATAAATATATATGATGCGTTTTCACGAAACCAGACTTACTTTCCCGAAAATGAAATGAGATATTCATACATTCTAATCCTACCCTTAGTTTCCTTGAAAATGATATATGGTGATCAGGTCAAGAATTGACAAAGTTAGAGCACTTTTATAGCACATTAAAGTATTGGTACATTTTTATTTCAAATGTCCAAAGCAACCACTACCTTATGAAACATGTATTGACCCGAAACTTTCAGGAAGTGTTGTCTGACCATTAGAAAGTAAATTGCAATTGTAGGTAAGGACATCTGTGAATTTAACACAAGACAGTTTGCCAGCTCATCAAATGAAATTGGGCAAAAATGGTTCTTTGGCCTCATTCCCAAAACAACCCTCTCAGTTTATAGTTCATTAGGGGGGTATAACGTAAACACCTTATTGTCGCTACCCGTGTGTGTTTTAATGTCAAATTAACCCAAAAGGAAAATCAATTCAATATTTTCGTGCCAATTAAAAGATTACTTCCTATATGGTGTGAATGAATTTACATAAAAAATACAGTTTTGATTACATCTTGATGTTTCAACACAATTTTGTTTTATTTTCTTAACATTATGAACACCACTATTCAGTAATTTAGTCACTTCAAATATGAATTGCTTGTCAATGACGTATGAGTACATCTCGAGAATGGTGACATTGACAGAATGATGATGATGACATTAAATTATTTACGCACATTAATAAGGCAATTACTCAAAAAGAATTTCAGAACTTTTACTAGAAATAGACGCGTTAAAGAGGTCCTGGACCAGATGACAAATTCTATTTTGATTATGCTTTGACATCCAAACGACATGATGATTGGGTTCAAGGTAAGGAAGCGCATGTGCAGTAATTGTCGCAAATGTCACACGTACATATATATATATATATATATATATATATATATATATATATTTCACATGGCTGTACTCCGTTCAATGTTGTGCTGGAGGGTCAGTTGGTCACTTGGTCTGTCATTTATGTTCCTCATTTGTGAAAGGGCATTCGAAATGAGGAACTCCAGGTCATTGGGGGGCAATTTGAAAGGGACGCGCTCGCTAGACTGTTGTGTTAAAAACACCTTAGCAACAGTGAGCATCGTGTATTAATCTTTTATTTTTCTACACTTCGATTGCAATATGATCCGTTTGGCTGCCGGGAAATGAAAATCGAGTCCGAAAGGAGGTTATTTTTGTAGAAATCCAAAAATCTCGGTTCAAAAATGTTTGTTAATAATACAAAACACAACACATGGCTGTTTATGTGAAAACACGTCACATATAAAGATACAGTTTTAGGTCAGATGACGAAATGTGTCTAACTCTGAATGATTTCAATTTCTCTACCTCTGTTGCAGACGAGGAAGGGCTACGGAAAGACTGTGATGGAGATTAATACTCCCAAAATCGATCAGGTTCCAATCATGGATGTCATGTTGACTGACTTTGGGGACCCCAACCAGAAGTTCGGGTTTGAAGTTGGGCCTGTCTGCTTCCTTGGCTAAACCAAAATGACAAGAAAGAGAAAAAAAAGGACTTGATGGGGTCAGCAGAGAAAGTCAAGTTGAAGCCTACCCCCCCAATCCCTCCCCCCCACACACACACGTACCACCGCAACCACCACCCTTGGCTTTTCGATGCCACATGCAAGTTTTGAATACGAGATGTTGTAGCAAACATGTCCTTTCCATGTATGCCCGCGTGACCCAGGAGAATACCTGTAGCCCTTGTAGGGCTCGAACCACATGACTTATCCCCATCACGGAGCAAAAGGTGAAGGACATTTGAAGCGTGGCAGAGGAGGACGAGCCGAGAAAGGCGGCCTGTCAGGCGACACGGGCGGACACAGACCTCCTCTCTGGATACTCCAGGTGCTGTACGAAAATCAATGGTGCTTGTTCAAAAAACACACTCAAAAGAAATCAAGAGGTGCTAAGAAAAGAACGAAGGTATATTTTGATAATAGTAACAAAAAAAAAAACTGTAAGTATTTTGTACATTACTGTTATTTCTGAATCCACTTTCAAAACTTGCATGTGCTACATTCTGTTTCCGGCTCCTTTATTTCAAACAAACGCATCTACATTTGAATTCTGCTATTGTTCTGTTTACCAAATACTGTGTACCTTTCACGAGGTAAATAAAAGTGAGCATCCAAACAATTCTCAATTGCCAAATTTAGACTTTGCCCTTTTGTATATATTGACGCTCCCAAAGCTTTGGAGGTTTTTTGGACCGTTGGTGAAACAACAACACGGCAACATCTCCCACTAATGTTGTGATCCTGTGCGAGTAGCAATCATGGCATTCATTTAATTAATTTAATTCTATTTGTTGTTTTTTTTTTCTGTTTTGTTTTTCGACAGGCTTTTAATTTTGGCTGTATACCTCAGACTTTCTTGATAACCTTTTAGGATGCAAGGATGTTATACCCTGTATATACCTTGGTTAAACAATTAAGTTTATATATTTTGGGTGGGGATTATTTTTTGAAAGAGAGAGTTCCACAACTGCTAGACATCCACTTTTCAAACCTTTCTGTGAATGCAATGAGACGCCCTTAAGGTGACCCATTTTTTTGTAACAAAAGAGATTTTTTTTTTTTAAATGTTGCTTTTTATAGTTCAATTAAATATTAAAAATGGATTCCAAACAACAGTGAACTGCATGTCTCAGTGGTTTGTGTAAATTGACTTTGGAATAGTAGTCCACTTTCTGTACATGTCAAATGCTTTCAACTGAGGATATGTTACATCAACTAAAGACTTTGGGCTGGTGCAATTCCATCTCTCTTGAAAACAATAAAGTTCCATCTTACAATAGTTTTCTTTCATTCTTGACATATGGACATAAAATGTGTTTGTCTTAATTAGTGCTGTTAAGAGATGAAAAAATGTTGATAAATTAAAATCTCGAGTTGATCTAATTAATCTCTTTTTAATCTCACCTAAAAATTTATGTGAAAAATCATCAACCAGTTTTTTTTTATTTTTTTTTTTATGTGCATTGCGATATTGTGCTAGATCAAAACATTGATACGCCACAACAGAACAGAGACTTCAGTCTTTTTTAACACACTTTCCTAGTTGCAGTTGTAACCATTTAATTTCTGTTTTATTTTAGATGATTCCCAAAAGCAACCATAAGTTTCAAGCATTTGTCATGTTGTTTTATTTTGACAATCGCCAAATTAGAAAGTAGCATTTAAATAAACCAGTCCCTTTACAGACTTTCTCAAGTTCTCGATTTTAGTTTGGCAAAGACCTTTGTTATGGTTCACTATGTAAGTGTTTTTGTTGCTATCAATAACTATGGCTGCAGTTACAGCTGGGTGCTTTGCATTTATGTGGTAGGCTAAAATGTAGTTGCTTCTGTGGAAAGCAAATTCCTTATAGTACAACAATTCATTCTACGTTTATCAAAAGAGCCATAGGGAGTTTTTCGAGTTAAATTTACGATTTACTTCACCAAAAACGTTCACGCTCGTCCATTGTGACATCTTTTTTCGGAGCCTAATAAGGTCAGGCCATACACAATGACAGTCAGTGTCCCCTTCCCGGTGTTTATTTTTCAACGTCCAACAACGCAAACACAAGAAATTTGAAGTCCAAAAATGGATCTAAAAAGGATACAGAAAGCAAAAGGTTAAATATAAAAATTAGATTGGAATTTAAAAAACATAACACTTTAACTATAACTATGATGAATTGATTTCAGTCTGTTATTTTGACACCCCTCCTTTTAACAGGCTAGCTTTGCGATGCTAATTATAGTTCATCATTTTCAAAACAACCATTTAAATTGACAGTTAACATAGACTTGAAAAATGTAGTTTGCCTAATTCAATCCCAATTTATTTCAAATAAAACTAAACGGCTTATGGAAGCTCTAAAAAGCTTATTTTACTTTCTCCTCACCCAATGTGAGCAAACATCCATCTAGCTAATACCAAGTGACAAGTCTGCTCTGAGCAGTAAATGAACTTGACTTGTCATTTTCGTTTTATCTTGTCTCCTGCTTTGGTGTGGGGTGCAACCAAAGAGAATGCTCAAGTGGAATTCTACACTGTTGGAAAAGTAATACAAAGAATGGAACGTATCCCGAAGTTTTACAATAAACTCACATCCTTTTGCAAGTTATCATCTGATGAAAATAATTGAACTTTAGAAAACCGGGCTGCAATATATGTGCACTTTTGTGGTGTAATGGGGGAAGGAATGATAGGTATATTTTTTACTTCTTTTTTACTACTTTCAGACATTTTTGTGAGCATGTTATTGTGTCGCTTCTGTTTTTTGTGTTCCATAAAAGCAAACCATTCAATCAATAATACGATAAGAGTTGTTGTTGGCAGGGATGCTATTTATGATTTCCACAAACTGTGTAAAACTATCTCTAATAAAGGCATTAGATTAGATGTTGTCAGTGAAGCTGTTTATGTATGTTTTTCAATACATTGTCTGGGGAAAACGGTGCTCGCTGAGTAGCATATATTTTTTTTCAGGAAGGTTTTTTTTTTTTTTTATCACTGTCTTATCAGCCATTTAAGCAAAAGCTAAATTTGAATCAGTAAATTCTGTACATAATCTACACTGCTGAGAGATTAAAAAAGCAGTCCTGAATCCTGTAGATAAGAAATAGAATACTGTGGTATATTGATGAGAGAAAGACACAGTCGACTTTTATTGTGGAAACACGACTAACAGTAAAACCTATTAATATTGATAAAAAGGAAAACTATAGTGAGAAAGTTTTCCAGTTCTAAACTTAATCCATTTGAGATACTGAATGTAGCATCAAGGCCAGACAAAACGAGATTGTCTGATGCATAATCTTTAGGTCTCTATATTAATAATGGTGCATGGCATTTAAAAGGAATGAACAGACTTTGATTGGCAGCCATTTAAGACAGCTCACACTCACAACAGCGCACACCACTAATCTGCAAAAATACCAATGCTATGTAGCTTGTCTCTGCAAAGAGTTAAAAAAAATACATCTTAAATTGCCACTTTTGCTAAAATAATCTACATTTCATCAGTTTGTACTTTCATTTAAAAAGCATGGCATCTAGACACAATTAGACTGATTTTGATTTAAACCAATGTTTGATTATACCAGCACATTTTTAGACTGATCACAGTTATCTGTAATCAGTTATCAGGCGACTCATGGCTGCATGTGCCTCTTTCATCTTTCACATTCACACCTATACACAATTTGGAGTCCTTGATTAACCTACATGGGGAGGGATTGAGTCCCCACACATGAATCACAAGATTCAAACATCGATGTCAGAATTGTGACCGATGCAGTCGTGCTAACTGCTAGACAACAATGATTATTCCATTCAGAATTGATTGACAAATATCTTTCAGATACACCTTCCAACTCTTAACATTTCTCTCTCGCAATCTCTCTCTCTCTCCCCCTCACACTCATAGTCCTTTCCTTGGCTCTCACTGACGACCGAGCAGAGGTGGGTGTGATGCCAGTGAGCGAACGGAGGTTTATTCGCGAGCAGAGCTCTCTCCCAGCTCTCTGCGCACCCCAAAATCCATAGAACCCACAACAAGCCGCTTTAGGGCTGCTTGTAGTTAAGTAAGAATACAGCTCGGAGCAAAGTGGCAGCAGTCAGCATGCGACTCCTGTTGAGTCTTTTGTATTCCTCCCTGTCCCTGACCATCTTTGGATTGTACCCATCTATGGTGAGTTTGTTTTTTTTTTGGGTTTTTTTTCATAGTCCTTCACTTTCCCTGCTCTTATTGCATGTTCCTTGTTTCATAATGCTAGTTTTTAAGCATAGCCCAAATGCAAAGTATATACTAAAATACTTGCATGCTATATATATATATATATATATATATATATATATATATATATATATATATATATATATATATATATATATATAATATATAAATCATCACGTCAATATATTTACTTGCCATATCTAACAGTTAGGTGCACTCATCTGCCAGATTGATTGATGAAGTTAAATGACTTCTATCTTGAGAGAATTTCACCACAGCGGTTCATCTTCTATGGCATCATCTGGGCCTCACAAAAGTTGAATGATTGCAGCCATATGCATGCTTACCTCTAAAGGTCTGGTTCAATGAAGATTGATCAACATGTTGCCCCCAGTGGCAAGTGAGGAGCTGTCCATATTATGGTGTTGAAATGCTAAAAACATCTGACTGGCTGGGGGGGGTTTTGATCCGGTTTAAATAGGTTGACTATAGAATTAAAGTTTAAAGGGTAAGCATGATCATTCATTATTTGTGCTTAAATCAATCAATATCTCACTGCCATTTGGGCGAATATGTCACATTACTAATGCACAAACAGCATGCTAATTTCTTTTGGGCGCCTTACATTCAAGGTGCAGTGTTAAAAGATGATTTCAAAATACAAGCCTTTTATGGAATTACTCTAAGCCGCAAAGTATTAAGCTGTCACTCACAGGCTGCCAGACCTTTCACACATACACACATAGCTTTGTTCCTTGATGTATTGAAAACAGCAATTTGGCTGCCTAATTTTAGCATGTAAATTAATGTGTGAGAGCTGCTCTTAACTACATACTCAATTAAATGTAAGTCAAAGCCATCCAGGTGCATTTTGTTCTTCCTCTAGAGTCTTTGCGAACTAATCAAAATATTTGCATCGCACAATGTTCCGTCTGCTCCGAGCCAGCCAGGTAATTACACTGTGGCTGCTAATAGAGTATCATGATCAGAATGAAAAGTGGAGTTTTTGTTGCATATGATTACACATTAGAAACAGCACCTGGAGGACATGTTGACTGAAGGATGAGGAAACTGGTGCGCCTACTTCAATCTACCAGAAAGTTTGTCTTTTTATCCTAAATACTGGATTGTTAACCAGTAGGTAAATTGTACTACAATTATCCCACAGAATACATAAAGGAACTTCAGGGGGATGTGAGTTTTTAACAAGTTTTTGCAAGTAGCAGCATATATAATTCATTCTTTTCTGATGCCACGACAGGAAAACTACACTTTTCTTTTCAAATTAAGAGCAAATTATTTAGAACGTTTTTGTTTTGTTTTTGTTTTTTTGCTAATGGTGTGTTTTGTCACATATGACAGAATTTTCAGCAGATCCATTAGTTAAACAAATGATTTTGCACAATCTTTATTCTAGACGTGATCAATAAAATACACGTTAAAGGTACCACTAAAAATGTCACGTTGAATGAGTCAAACACAGTTCAAAACTCACTTTGTTATAAGTCTTTTTGTTTGTTTGTTTCTTTTGTTTTCACCATCAAAAAAATACTGGCACTGGTTAGGATGTACTTGGTTAAAAAAAAAAAATCACACTTTTGAAAAAAATCACTAACATACATATATTGAACAACATATTGATAATACGTTTTAAATGGAAAAGTCATGAAGGTTTGCTCAGTTATTGATATATGCTATCATCTAATTACACGATGTTAGAGATTTTTAGCAAGATTCATGGAGGTTGCTTGATTTTGATTTGCTTACATGGGGGACATAAAATGATGTAGCGGGCCCCTATTTTTGAGTTTGACAACTGAGGTCCTACATTGAAAATTCCAGCCCACACATAGATCTACACCATTGGGTGCCCTTGTAATTCTAACAGTTGAGTGATAGTCCTCCAACATAATTCGTTCTCTATTGATGGCCAAGATATAATCCTGCTCTGGTCCGCTGTACAATTTTTCCATCTCAGATGATATATTCAAAGCCGTATTGAAAAATAGCCATTATAAGCTGAAAAAAAATATATGATTGTGCATATTAGAGTGAGAAAGGGGCCAAAATGAAAGATACTCACTGTGTGAGCAAAGACTAGCTCTGATTGATATCAAGTTGTTTCAGAAATGATCTCAAAGTGTGTCTGCCTGTCAAGCCGAGAGAGTGAAAACACAGGCATAAAATGTCATCGTTGGACTGCATTTGTGAGTAGAAGTTTCAGTTACAAAACCAGATGTCTTGTCAAGAATTTTCAACGAACTTAGAAGTTTACAGTACATTGGTGAGCCAATGCCTTAAACAAAATGACAGAAGTGCAAAAGCCAATGCCTTAAAGCTGCCTGTGAATGTTGGGCTCTTACCCGAGTGTCACATGTTCAAATATCTCATTATATTTTTACATATCCTCCTGAGATGCATCCTGTTCATTTATGTCCGTTTATAGTGTCCATTTGTCTCAGCAAGACAACAAAGTTAATTGCATCCTACCCAAACACAGTAGACATCATTTTAAAGGCCAGGATGTCCTCCACTGAGACCAATAAACCATAGTAGAGTATCTCAAATTGGTCAAGTGATTTAGTCTAAAAAGTGACGGATTTTTAAATTATGCTATTTTTTGGCTGTAATTTATATTATGCCATTAAGTTTTTTTTCCAGTTTTTCTTTTTGTCACTGTCACTAACACAAATGAATTGGCAGTGTCTCAGGATTATAGACACAACAAACAGCAAAAAATAATCATAATAATATTTAAAAAAAAAAAAAAAAAAAATTTATATCACGGAGAGACATGCTGTGAAGGTTTCCTGCATACCAAACAGATGTCAACTATAAATGCACTTGCCATGGGCACTCGTCTGACTTCAAACTAGTGCAGTGCATATATTTACTTAATTCTCAAATTATTATACCTCATACAACAACTGTACTGTTGTCCCTTCCCTTCCTTTGTAGTTTCGTGGAGAGCCGCGGTGATATTAGTGGCGCAAGCAAGTTTAATTGAAGTGAAGCCTGGAGCTAACCAAACATGATAACAATTAGAGCTTGCACTTGAATTTCCAATTTATTACAAAATAAATCTAGGTAAGAGATTTACAGCAGTTCCTCCATTCGTATCTCCCTCTAAGCATTTGCGACTTTAAGGAAGCACAGACCTCATTTGTTTTCATGGGCCAGAATGAATGATGTGCAGCGACAGATCTGGCCCCCTGGCTTTGGGTTTGATACCTGTGCCCACTTGGAATCTAGGGGTGAAGGAAAAGCTGCGTGCCTGTGTTTAGACTGCTGCCCACAGATACTGAAGTACAAGCAAATGGAGTAATGGACTAATCATGTGGACCTATTTTTAGACTGTTTGAGACTGTCATCAGTTTTCCTTATTATAGCAGCCAACACAGCACAAAGGTGAAAGGTGCAGTGCCAGTTATTTACAATGAATACAATGGAACTCGATCCATTTTTCAAAATTTAATTTGATATGTGAGATGTTCTGACTAGGAATCTATTTCTGTGGTGTTAAACTGGAAAGATTCTAATAGAAGCTTAAAAAAAGGATTTCCGAAGAGCAATGTCCGCCATGATTCTCATGTTAAAGCAAGACAAATATTTCGAAGGCAGATTATAAAGGCTGACTCTTAAAATTGCACTTTTATAGAGGGTACCGAAATTAACTTTGAAAAAAGTATACCTTTTTACACACGCTCTTCAAAAGTGTCATTTAAGGGAGCACTCTCAGTGAATGTATCTGTTATTCACTCATGAACACTATGAGGGAAGATAATGGCAGTGCTGGCACCCACATCAAGTAGTGAAAACACTTCAGCTTTCAATCTGATCTGAAAGCGGAACATCTACGGCTAATAGTCATATCCAAAACTGTAGGAGCTATTTGTGCAGCCTACTTTAACTTGAATACTGATTTCAACCCTTTTGGTACGATCATAATGTTAATGAGGATATGTTTTATGTATCGTTGCACACTTATGTTGTCACATCTTAAGTGAGGTCAAAGATGATGAATGTGCAAAAACAGCTCGAGGAAACTAATCTCCCCGCACATGTTTTGTCAAAGCGACAGGAAGGATCTTTTGTTCTCCGCACTGTTTCGTTCTCTCTGTCAGCGCATCGCCGCAACCTGTTTAATGGTCGCTAGTGTTGCTATGGCCGCTGTCTTAAGGGTGTCACCATTCATCTTGGCTGTCTTCGCTGTCAGCCTCGAACTGATTAGAGAACTGGCTGCACATTCAAGTTCATCTTCCTCTGCCATTATGGCTGAAGTGTTCACTCCTTTGAGCCGTATGATCATCCATAACACGAGTGCGCATTATACCACGGTGGTTTGTTTGGACGGGCAGATGGACGACTTGATGAATTGCATCTGCTTTGGTTCTGGCTTTTAGTTAGCAGGTGTGTGCATTACTGTCACTGTCACAAACATATCTTTCGATATGTTAGCACATTTGCCTTACAGCTAGAAGGTTCTGCTTTCTGTCTCTGTGGAGAGTTCTCACAGAGTTTCAGGGGGGCAAATAAGTATTTAGTCAACCACTAATTGTGCAAGTTCTCCAACTTGGAAAGATTAAAGAGGCCTGAAATTGTCAACATGGGTAAACCTCAACCATGAGAGACAGAATGTGGAGAAAAAAAAAACGAAAGTCACATTGTTTGATTTTTAAAGAATTTATTTGCAAAGTTGGAGAACTTGCTCAATTAGTGGTTGACTAAATACTTATTTGCCCCACTGTATATGATATGTCAAAGTAGCAACAACTGTATTTATTGTGCTTCAAAAAGGATGTGCTCATGATAAAAAGGGGTCTTTCAAAGATAAATGAAAGATGATTTACAAAAATTTGGGATTTTTCAGATGCATTTAATTCTTTTTTTTTTTTTTTTTATTCAAGTTTTTCCAGCCAGCCATCCATGCTTTTTCTCACAAGGTTCGCAGGTTTGCTGGTGCCTATCCCAACTGATTTGGGGCAGTAGGCTCTGGACACCCTGAACTGGTTGCAGCCAATTGCAGAGCATAGAGAGACGAACAATCATTTACGCACCCAATCACACCTAAGGACAATTAACCATGTCCAATACACCTGCCATGCATGTTTTTGGAGTGTGGGAGGAAGGTGGATTGCCCGGCAAGAACCCACGTGGAGAACATGCAAATTTCTCACAAGTAGGCCAGAGCTAGCTGGATTTGAATTCTGGTCCCTGAACTGTGAGGCGGACATGCTAACCCCACCTGCTGCACCGAGCCACCCCAGTTAGTTTTATAACAGGAAATCTTCAGACAATATGGTGCACTAAATTATTAGCCGCAACAACAAAAATTTCACAGATCTATTTTTGCCATGTAAGGGCTGCACCGTACTTACTAACATATTCACATCGGAAGATTGTTTCACTTTTTTTCAGACTGCCTGGTTATAGCAAGATCATATCTTCAATATAGACTGAACATGTGAGCATGTTAAGAAATTAAAGCAGCACCAAAACATTTTTAAAATACCACTGGCAGACTCAGATTGTTGGAATATAGCAACAACACAACAGTAACATGCCTGATTGTGATTACTAGTGGCGAGTGAACACCGTTGGCGTGTAAAATAGCAGTTCAAAGTCAAACTCAATACTTAGATAGCACCTTCTTCTGTTTCCCTTTGATTACTGGGAGATCGCCCCCTGATGGCTAGTAAAAAAACAAACAAACAAAAAACTGATAGCCAGATTCAGATTTCGCCAGGTTATGTACAAGGTTGAAATTGTTTAATAGTTAAATAGTTTAATTGTTATTTTTGCGGAACAAATACATTTTTAACATGTTTACACCACTTTCAAAATGTCTTAAGATTGTCTTAAAAACAAACCCTGGCATAAAATGCCTTTGTTATCTTCGTCAAAAGTCGTAAATGTTGGATAGGAGCTGAGGGGAAATGCTCCATTGGAATAGATTGTTTTTTTCTTTAAAACGATCTGGTATTGTTTTTAATTGTTTAAAAAAATGTCAAATTGAAATCCTAGGCCATGCAGCTCAATAGATGCAAATCTGTTTGTGTGCCACATTTCATGCTGACATCTCTCTTGCATGTCTGCAGGTGTGTGATTTGGTTGTGTGTGTGTGTGATGTGAAACAGAAAAATAGCATACAGCAGAGGTTAAATTGAATTTCCCCTTGAGGGATTATAATAAGTATAATAAATTCAATTTTAAAAGGTATCACAGTGAATAAAAGGCTGTCTGATGGTAACAGCTTGACCCTGCAACATTCCATTATATACAAAGGAGAAAATGGTTTTTACATATGAACAATTCAAAACTTTCCTGGAATTGTTTTTTAACTGTTGTGGCATTTTCAACATTTTGCGAATGTTTAATCCCTTAAATGCAATAAATGGTCTTCTTGTATGTGTGTTGAAACAAGCTATACAATCATATTTTAATTTTACTTTCAACACATCAGATCTTTTCGGTACCTTCTGGTCTAACTATAGACATTAGGTTTGTGGGGATTTTATTTTCATGTTTTTATGCTGTTCATAAAAACAAACACCAAAAATAATAATTTTTATAGCATAAAAACAAAATGTGTGTTCGCTACTCACCCTCCACCCGACTCATAAAGAGTTTCCAATTGAAATGATTTATGTTATTGTATTCGGGCCTGAGTTTGGTCAATATTTCATAACAACATTGATAAAGCATTTTTACTTTTGGAACAATGACAGCATTCAAAAACCACACACTCTAACTAACCCCTGGTCACCATAAATGGTCCCCATTAAAAATGTTTAGATATAAAAATTGGGACCTTTTTTGTTTGGTTTTCATGCTGATTTTGCCAGAACAACCAATAGATTTTAAGTTTGTATTCTTCGTTATGTTTTTGTCCTGTTTTTTGGTCCGAAGAACCAAGAAACATAAAATAAATGTTTTTTGTTTTTTTTGTTTTTTCCCCACAGAAAACGTTTAGAATTAAATAATTGAGAATAGGGACATTTAGTCAGTGAATAATTCATAATGTCATTGATTTTAACACAGTGTTTATTTTGAATGATAGAGTTCTAAAATTACTCACACTAGAACCCCAAGTGACCATAAAAGGTCCCCAATATAAAAAAGGTTTAAAAAATTATTGAAATCATGTATTTTGCATTGAACACATCAAATCTTTTCAATAATGTCATATCTAACAATAGATATGAAGGTTTTTTTTTATGATTTATTCTGTTTTTGACAGAACAACCACTGAATTTTTTCATTGAACAAACACAAAATGTTTTTTTTTCCACCACAAAATAAATCAGTGCAACAATTGAGATAACTATTAGAGCCTTTAGCCTATAATCCATGACTACCAGCTACCCTGAAATTTAACCTCAACCCCTATAGAAGTAAAACGACACGCCCTCCTTTAATCTTACACTCTGGAGCTGCAAGTAGGGCTAAACACAGGGAGTGTGTATTCTTTAAGATGTTGTCGTGATTTCACGTATAAAGCCCTTAGCGGTTAAATCTTAGAAAAGCTAGTACTGAAGAAACGTCTTTTCTTTCAGCTAAATTGTCGGCCATCTGAAGAGCCTTTGGAGACTTGTTGCAGCAGCCTGACAACAGAGAGTTGTTGAGACAATGGGGAGTTACACAAAAGCATCGGTGCAGACAAATGTGTGGTAAATTACAAGATGATTGCGGCATTCGCCATGCGGTGTCCTCGAAAGGTTACCCCAAGCTCAATGGTACTTGGCTGGAAGATAGCGCTGGATGTTTTGCATACAGTCAGCACTTTGGAGCGTCTTCCTTTGTGCGGCGTGTTGACTGAGAGCAAACAAAGACAGACCACCTTGGTGACTGGCTAAAAGTGGAAGCTGTTCTCTTTTCTTTTTCAATTCGAGATTGGGCACAAAGGCAGAATCGCTGTGCAGGATATATAAACGGCACACAAAACTGGCAGAAAGGAAAGTTTGCCTGCAGCATAAATAGTGCTGTGGCTAATGAGAACTCTGTGGAAGTGTGCCAAAAAAGCCTGTGTTCACATTCATCTCTTCAATGAGAAGAGTTTTAATTCTGTTTGCTTGCAACTACAGCAGATGGAGAAATAATCTAAAATCATCACGCCATGAAATCTTATTCCAAAGTTTTGGTAAAGTTTAAATGAGGCTCACGAACAATGTGAGAGTTCTTTGTTATGAGAAGCACTGTCTCGAGCAGAAGTCTCCAACAGCCTGTCCGCGGCCGAGTACCGGTTCGTAGATCAACTGGAACCGGACCACGTAGGCCGCAACCAAAACAATAATTGGAACTGAATTAGTTGACCCTTTTACAGTTCATTCATTTGTGCTTTGTTTGACTTGATTTCTGTTTTTTGGCGCCACCTCTGGCCACTGTTGATATTATATTTTGTCGTGAGGAGGGAGGGTGTGGCTTCTTTCAGTTACACACACGTTGTTCTGTCTCTGTGAAATCTGGATCTACGAGTGGCAAATCAGTATGTTCAACCAACAACTTGTGACTCTGGATAACATGATAGCTAATGTTAGTCCTACTCTTCAGCATGTTATATAGAGCTGCCTTTTTAGGTTATTGGCTTGTTAGCATTTTCGTTTGTGCCAGCTATTTCCCTTTGTTATATGTTAGCCATTTGCAAAGGTTTTGCATTGACACTAACTAATTTGCATCTAATTAACGTTTCCTTTTGAAATTTGTAATTCATTTATGTGATTGATTTAATCCAATTTATGTACATTTTTGTAAGATATGTAATTCTTGCATGTGGGATTTACATGACATGAGTTAGAGCAATGTTTGATATCGAAGAGAGATTTACTGACAGCCTTTGTTTGGTGTATTTTCTTTTCTTTACAGTTTTACAATATCAATTATATGCCCCCCCCCCACCCCCCCACACACACACACACACACAAGATTGGTGAAATAATATATTAGTCTTAGCTAAGCTCTGAAGTGGATTTTGTTGATTAGTGGATTTTGTCTTCCATCACTTCCGTAACTGAATAAACACAAGAAATTAACCTTTGTGCTGTATTTTGTCCAATCCTTTGATCTTTACATCAAAGGTATTTCACATCAAAGGGAAAGCAAAAGAAGACACCAGGGAGCTGAAATTTCACCCAGACGGTGACATCATGTCAAAGTTCAACATGGCGCGGCCCCTTAGTTATCACACTACCAGGAATGTGCCTTCCCTTGGCTAAAATACTGTGAGCATGATGTGACAAGGGTTAATAGAAAAAATGTGTGTTTTGTGCTTTCAATCGAGAATATTAATTTTATTTTAAAAGGGTGAATGAAACATTTGGTTTATAGATGTCACCTCATGAAAAGAAACTGTGACCTTAACTGCACAAACACATGAGGAGGAAAAAAAAACACATTCAGTAGAGCACAGACCTCAACTAAGGTCAAACTGTTCATTAAAAAGATGTGTCAAATTTGCATTTGTTTGCCCATTCTCCAATCATCAGCAAGCTGCAGTCGATGAAAATAAATTAATGTTTTTGTAAAGCAACGTTAAAACACCTAAAACAAGATGTAGTATTAATAAACGAAAACACATTTCCGTTGGTGGTGTGGCAGAATGAAAGCATGGAGCTTGCAGTGTAAACATTTTTAACTGGCAGCATCATTTGAATGTACTTGCAAGTACCTTCAAATATTTACAGATGCGTTCCATAGCAGACCATGAGGCATTGAGTCTTTTTTTTGTATAAACATATACATATATGTTTGCGATATATGTCAAACAGCAACAAGATTTCTTTTTTTTTTTTCCTTTTTTTTTCCCCCAGAGTGGTGAGGATATCCTTTAACTGACCAAAAGATTCTGATGGACATTTGATTAATCCTGGTAATATTCAAGAAAATACAAAATTATCATGGCAATGAATTTAGCAACTATCCGAGAGTCAAATAAAAGCTTCATTGTCTTCGTGCAGAGAAATTAAATGGCTTCGGCACACACTACACTATGAATTATTAGAAAATGTTCCTGTAGTTTTCAATTAAAAATGAAATGTTATTGAAATGCAGCTGTTTCATGAACATTTTACCGATACGGGGGAGGATTGCTAAATAATATCAGCAAAAATCGTATTATTCAAATTCTGATCCAGTCTTTATGTAATTGTTGGTTGTGTGCTTGTAGACCATCGGGCCAAGAGAAGGCTGGCAGGTGTACAGCTCAGCCCAGGATGGCAACGGCCGCTGCATTTGCACTGTGGTGGCCCCAGAACAAAATTTGTGCACAAGAGATGCTAAGAGCAGGCAGCTCCGCCATCTCCTAGAGAAGGTAAAATCAGCAATGATATAAATACTCTTCTTGGAGTTTGTTTACGGTATTTTTGGGGACTATAAGGCATAGTCGCAATGAACAGGTATATTTTGGGAAAGTTACTCATATAAGATGTACCAGGTTATAACACACAGGAAAAAAACAAAAACAAACCAATACAGCAAATGAGTCAAACTTTATTCAACATCAATTGATCAATGACATAAGGCACACCGTCAATTTTTGATAACGTTAATGCATTTTAAGAGTGTATTATAGTCCAAAAAATACAATCAATTAATCAACTATTTAGACGTAACAGAGTGGTTGCACCGATGGGTTCAAGGTGCAGAACATGTCTCAGTCCATTGAAGTGCTGAACCTGCGAACTCAGAGGGATTTTCAGTATGTGATGAAGATGGAGAATCAGATGAAAGGCCTGAGGACCAAATTCAGACAGTTTGAGGACGACAGGAAATCTGTCATGGCCAGAAACTTTCAGGTCCAATATACCTATCAAATAATTTGCGATTACTTATTTCCAATTTCTCTATATAAACTCTCCATGCATTATTTTTTTCTTGCTACCACTTCCTCATTTAGGAGCTTCAAGACAAAATGGACCAACTGAAGCCACTGATTCCTGTATTGGAGCAGTATAAGATGGATGCTACACTTATCTCCCAATTCAAAGAGGAGGTTAGAAATCTATCAGCAGTATTAACAGGCATCCAGGAGGAACTTGGAGTCTATGACTATGATGAGCTTTATCAGCGGCTGTTGCGACTGGATAACAGGCTTCGCAGCTGTATGGGCAAACTAAGTGAGTGAAACACTATTATAATTTGATTGCATATAGCTGGTTTATTGTTCATAATGGTCTGCAATATCATACTGCCAAAACCGTAATTGGCAGTAGTCAAAGCAAGAAGGGGTAATGGGATTTTTCATAGTTTTTATTAGAGAAAACTGTAGTTTTTTTTTTAATTACTTGTTTACATAGTTTTTGGTGTATTGAATGAACAAAATATGTCACGCTTCCATTGTGTGGTGCCAACTTGCAGCATTTTTTGTCCTTGCAGCTTTAATGAATTTGCATTTTTGTTAGTAGCTCTTCTGATTTTCATGTTTTTTGTTTGTTTGTTTTTTTTTACACTTGTTTTGTTGTCATTTCTTTATGTTTTGCTGGCTGCGGTGATTTGCCCCCATTGGTTAACATATGTAGCAACTCCATGTTGGCACAAACTTGACATGGAATGACTACACTGACTCTCCTGCAGAGAAAGCACCCTGATACACAAACATGGAAAATCTGACCGATTCCGATCGAGTGCTTGCATTTGACTGCTGTATTTCTTTGTTAACAGCATGCGGAAAGTTAATGAAAATCAATGGGCCCGTTACTATAAAGACCTCTGGAACACGCTTTGGGGCATGGATGACTGATTCGCTTGTATCTACAAGACACAATAGAGTAAGCTAATGGTCCTATTTTTCAAATGATTATTGACAGCATTTCATATGTGTATTTGCTTTGTTTTTTGATTTTGTAACATGATTTACACGATGGGCAAAGATCACATCATTGCCAGCCCAGTTGTTGATCTCTGAAGTAAATGGCAGTGAATGCATTGTTATTGTAAAGTATTTTGTTGATTTTCTACAGTCATTTTACTGATCATTTGAATAATGCTTTTCTATTGCACCTATTTATCAAAGTAACTGTCCACCCATTCATCAAATCTACCCATTATGTATCCACTTATCTGCCAAACATCAAGCTCATCAATCCCTCAACCAATCCACCCAACCTTCCATCTGCTCATCCCCACCATCCATCTATCCCACCTTAATAGCTAAGCATTCACCCATTCGATCTATCTGTCATAGGTTTGGTACATGGACGGTTACACCAACAGTAAGATCGTCCGAGAGTTCAAGACGGTGGAGGACTTTGCGGCAGGTGTGGTTGCTCGCACTTACAGCCTTCCGTTCAAATGGGAGGGAACGAATCACGTCGTCTACAACGGCTCACTTTATTACATCAAGTACCAAAGCAACATTATTGTCAAGTACAGCTTTGAGACAGGCACCGTGATGGCCCAGCGAGCGTTGGAGTTTGCCGGCTTCCATAATATGTACCCGTACACATGGGGAGGGTACTCGGACATCGACGTCATGGTGGACGAACTGGGAATGTGGGCCGCATATGCTACCAATCAAAACGCTGGAAATGTTGTCATTTCCCAGATCGATCCTGACACCTTGCATGTCCTGAAGACTTGGAACACGGAATACTCCAAAAGAAATGCAGGGGAGTCTTTCATGATCTGCGGGACGCTCTATATCACCAACTCCCACCTATCTGGAGCGAAGGTCTACTACGCATACTCCACAAAGACTTCAACGTATGAGTACATAGATATTCCATTTTTCAATCAGTATTTCCATATCTCCATGCTTGACTATAATGCCAGAGAGAGAGTGCTGTATGCCTGGAATAACGGACACCAGGTCATATTCAACATCACCCTATTCCATGTCATAGAAACAGATGATGGCTCCAAAAAGTGAGCAATGAGACAAACAACATTTGAGGTTATTTTGTCCAAATGTACTGGCAGTGTTATTCTGTATTATCATTTTCATGGGGTTCAGACTCTGAAATGGAGCATCAATCTGGCCATAAAATCATTTTCTACACTGCTTATACTGTTTAAGTTGATGATCTGGAGCAGGAGCCTTTCTCCATTTGATTTTAGGCAATGATGTTGCAGATGTTGCTTTGGACTTGGTGCCATCTCTGAATGGGAACTGAACTTTTTGGTGACTTAAAAAATATATATATATATGTTGCAGATCTTTCCATTTTTTTCCCACAAAGAAAGGCCACTAAAATTTAGTATTGCTCTGTATTCTTTGTGCATGCATGCCTGTTGTACATTACATTTATATTGCTCTAATTTGCTTCTAGTGCTTGCTCCTGCTGCAACTTTAAGTCCTTGTTGCGATTTTTTTGTATTATCTACAATATTTTAGTGTCTTTTTAATAAAACATTTTGTGAATGCAGTAAAATATTTTTCTGTACTGTACAATTCATTTAAAGTGTCAATTTATTGTCTACAAATACATATTTGGTTGTGTTACTTGTTTGAATCAAACTGTGTTAACCTGCCCCCTCGGGACAAAAAAATGGTATGACTGTATAAAGTATGCAATCTGATATAAATTAATGTGGATGTCTCAATGTTGTCACAAAATTAACATAAATTTGGTGTTTAAAATAGAATTTATTAATTCTGGATTGCAATATTATTAGCAGAATGTTTGACACTAGTTTATTTCTGACCAATAACAGCACAATACTCAGCTGTTAGGCACCAATTTCATTTGTACTTTTGATACACAACACTTCCCCAAAAATATGAATGACATATCATTTTTTAAAGAAAGTACAGTCCATTATATAGCAGCAGTATACAGCAGGGGTGAAGATGAATATTTTTCCATGAGATGGCCAGGGTGTCACAATACCTCACTGAAGGCTGGCTAGCGGGGGGATTACAGTATATAACTGTAAATGTAAATATTCAGTCAATAAACAGTGAATAACTGGCCGGTATAAAGTAATTTTCCCGTTGGTGTGGAGGTGGTCAAAAGAGAGGCCTGGCAAAGGGTTGCCATGGCCACCAAGTAGCTCGACCCGATTCTAATATATCACTTTCCTGAAAATTTCAAGAAATTATCGACAATTTTCTATTCTTCTTTGTAAGTTCTGTTTCATGATCATAAAACTGCTCTGAGAGATCGTTTCAGCCGCTATCGCAGATACAGATATGGCCGATCACTAATTATGAGGAGGAGGAGGATTTATTATCACTTTATTTTTATTAACAACAACAACGATTTATGATTACCACTTTTTATATAATACAATATATTTATATTATTATTTTATTTGAAATGTTGGATCAGACCTTCTCCCACATGGAGCAGAATAAGGCTTCACAGCTGCAATCTCGATCTATTTGGCGTAGAGTAAATAGTTCAGTCATGCAGTCTTTGGATGATAGAGTTTTAAAATCTGTATTCAGTAGAGAACAAGTGGCAGACAATTCCTCAACAGTTAGAGGTATATAATAGAGAGACAAGGAATGAAGGTCAGTCGCTGCAAGATAAAGTACCTGTGTGAATGAAAGTGAGAGCCATGCAATGGTAAGATTGCATGGTGTAGAAGTGGACAAGGCGTGGGAGTAAATGGAATAAAATATTCAGAGGAATGGGGAGAGGGGAGGAGAGATGAAGAAGAATACAAGCAGAATAGTTTGGTGTAGAAGGACTGCCCAATAATTCTTGAATGAGGTAAATATAGGTGCCCTACTGTCTGAATATACAGTAATGTGGCAAATATAAAATTTCAGTATGCGGCATATCGTGCAGTATAGGGTTTTAAGTATTTAAATATTTTCAAATGAAATAAAATATGACAGCTAGTGATTATGATGCTTGGAATAAAGGTTTTTTTTTTTTTGATGGGTCTGGCTCAAAAGGCCCTTCAATCAATCAGAGGGTGTGGAAAGGACCCTTTGAGGCGCCATCAAATGCAAAACAGCAAGCAACAACGGATTATTATTTTGTATAGAAGCTGAACTTTAGCTCAACCCCAAGCACTTGACCAAATACAGTTAGTTTGTTCTTGATCTTTTGCTAGCAAAGAACAGGTAGAGGTTTTATTCACAATGGGGTAAATTTGATGAGTTCTGCCTCTTCGATGAATGAGATCTATAATAAAATGATCACTTCAAAATGTACTAAAAATTTTGATGAATATGAACTATATTATTTAAAAGTAAATTCATTTTCTTCTGGTGCCAAGAACAGCAAATGCCTCAAGCTATGTGTCAAATTATATTCAGAACTGCGAAAATAAGTTTCAAAATCCCCCCCTATGGCCTCAACTTTATTGATGTTAACTCGTGCAATCACAAAGACGGATTTTTATGTCTATTCAGAGTCCAGTCATTCAATAGCTAAAATATCTACAAAATGCCAGGGACCAAAATCACATCGGACAAAAAGGAGGATTTTGCCAGACTGGATTCAAGCAGAGGACCTTAATAGTCTGTCTGATTGCCAAAATGAGACTCAAGTTTTTAACATCTAAGAGCATAATAAAAGCTGAGCGGTTGAATCAGAAGGAGCTGCGACGAAGAAGATAATCAAATAAATATAACATTTATCGTAAACTTGGAACACTTAAGGTCCTCACCTAGAAGTGTTTGTACTCTTCTCTAAGTACAAGCAAGACTCAATGAAAAGATTCTGAAGCTTGAAATCACAGTCATTTTTCCCCAAGCTTCAATCCAATATATAAAGTGCCTGTCATTGCAAATATTGATGTGCCCACGTATGTACTTTCAGTTTGGAGCCGACTTTTTTTTTTTTTTTTTTTTTTTGGCACGGCGCCTCAGGACATCAATATGTTTCATATACACAGATGTCCTGACAGCGGTTTGACTTAATTTGCTGTCTCAGCTGAGTTTTTGTTACATTGATTTCTGCTAAGATTAATGGAAGACATGAGAAACGTCTCTGAACTTTGCAAGTCCATTTTGAACCTTGTCAAAGCCACATCATGATAAATTATTGATGTACATACTACATACATATTGTATTCTACTGTATATATTGCTAGGAATATATTTGTTCTCTTGCCTTTCCTGTGAATTCAATGATTGCATCAATGACAATATTCACTATATAGAATAGAATAGCTTTATTGTCATTGTACACAGGTATGCAGATATATGTTCATATTCCATTATTAAGAACAAAAAATATTTACAACATATCGTTCACACTTTTGACCAATTAAGAGCCCTCATGAAAATGACATGAATACTGTACTACTATGGCCTAATAGTGTTACAAATTCAGCTGTTTTGCTTTGCAACACATTTGAAAACTGTGTTTTATTGAGGACATTTTTCTTGAAATGCTTCAACCCATGAATATTTCAGCCTACAAAAAAATGGTGTTTGACAAGAGGCTGATTAATTAATATGTTAATTAAATGGGACTATATTTATACGAGTGCACTTGATATTCTGTGCACACACCCAAGTAGTGCGTAATGTTTTGGGAGTAAATTTTAAATGCTATTACACCCAATATATTTTCTAATAAATTCCACAAAAAATCACATTGCTGTTGTCCAATTTAACACTGACTAAAACATGATAAAACGGCTAATATGTAATTTAACGATTCACCTTCAGACTGGTAAAATCATGGTATATACAGTGACTTGAAATCAATTGGTGTCAAAGTACATTTTTGCGATGAAAACCGGCCTAGTCCCAATTTCCTGCAAATAGCAGTGGTCAACAGTGAATATATTGTTGAAAAATAAATAATAATTTTAAAAAGATAATGACACCCTGTCTAGACATAGATTTGATCATTGCAGCTTGGGTTTCAGAAAGATTCCAAGTAGTCACTATGCTGGTATGGAATGGCACCTTTTTTCAAAATCCCTGAGTGCTTTTTGATTTATTGTTGAGCAATGTATTCATGTTACATAGGAGAGAAGATGTTGTGGGAGGTGGCTTCGATTTGCCCGACAAACACTGCAGTGTTGATAATGAGCACAAGGTAAAAGTGAAAGCCACTATTTCATGTATTCTTAATGATAATACTTTGAATGATATCCATGGGATATGATTGTGATTAGTTTTGTTTGATATTACCAGTTTAGCCGTAGTTCTGTAAACACCATTCATCTTTAGTGTCTTTTGTTGTGAGAAAAGCTGATGGCGCTGTCTTTTGGAGAGAAAATATAAAATAGAAGAAGTAAAATTATCGTATTTTCCGCACTATAATGTGCACCAAATTATAAGGCGCACCCTCAATTAATGACATATTTTAAAACTTTTTTCCATGTATAAGGCACTGGATTAGAAGGCGCACCCTCAATTAATGACATATTTTAAAACTTTTTCAATCACAATATAGTAATACTCAAAGTAATACCAATAATAACTCAAATAATAACTCTAAACTCTCAATAGCATAATAACTCAATGTCAATATGACCAAACTTGTTCAACTGTAAACACAGAAAAGAAAAAGGTAAAGCTTACTCTGTCAGTTCATTAACCATCTACGGATCCCAATCTCAATAGTGATCCATATATAAGGCGCACCTGATTTTAAGGCGCACCATCAGCTTTTTAAAAAAAGATTAAGGCTTTTAGGTGCGCCTCATAGTGTGGTAAATACAGTAGTTGTAATTGTTTATTTATTTGCTTTAATGGCCAAAGTGCTGATGTGTAGCCAATTAACTCCAATTAAGATTTCATTGTCTGAGTAAATCCGTCAATTGTATTTTTTTTTTGGTCCTTTTTGCTATCTTTAGTTCCAAATGATTACTAGTGTCAAAGTTATCAATAAGTGAGACCACAGGCTAAGAAAACAAACTGAGCCCAAATGTCTTTTATAAAAGGAGAAGGTTGATCTTTTAGACCAAACCCTTCTAACAAGCCTTACAACTGTTGTTGGAGTCAGCAAATTACTTATTTCCACTATTAGTCTGAGACATTGCCTTCTTTAAGCAGAGGTTTTTCGATAAGAAATTGCCTCTAGCTTCCTTCCCAACTTTAAAATACCACTCCCTGAGTACATACTGATAATTGATGACATTTGTGCTTTAAATGTGATAACATGCATTTTCCCACCAATTCGAATTACAGCCGCCTGTTCAAGTGTCATCCAAAAATCCTGTAAAATTGAACTGCTGCAATAACGTGCCTGATTGAACTTTTGTTTCACCAAATTTTAAGGCCGTGGTGATTTTCTTTGAATGTAACATAGTATTTATTCATGGTCTGAAAACAAGCCTTCTAACAAAAATGTGCGATTGATAAATATCTCTTAAATGACAATCTGAGAATAAATGAATATTGAGTCATGAATCGGCATACGATTTACAGCTCAAGAAGGCAGTAGACTTCATCCTAATACACATTTCATAATGAATAATAGTTTAGACATCAAAATTCTCTCACTGGCTAATAAATCACAAAAAGGCATCCATGTCCAGGCTGTCACATTATGAGCAGGAGAATAATAAGAAAAAACCTTTTTCCATCATTTTTTGCCTTTGGGCCATGCTGTGTTGCATGGTTGGTGTGCTTGAAAAGTCAGAAACTAAATTGAGAGCATATTTCTATGCTTCAGTCTCTCAGGTACACTCAGATTGTACTACAGTGTGAGAACAGCAGGCTATCTCTAGATTTTTTTTTATTAAATATAAAAGTATATAGTCATAAAGGAAAACCGACCCCATATTGAATTATCAGTATGCCTTCAGTTGTTCATTTTTCAGAGTTGGCATCTTTGAACACAATATCAGAATGATCACAGAAAGCCATTTCTCACTGTGTTCCTCTCATTAACCACACATGGAGTTGCAGGTATTTGCAGCAAAACGCTGGGGAAGTGTGCTCATTTTTTATGCTGTCTTGTGCTGTGTTTTAGCAATCGAGTTGGGGAGGGAATGAGGAAGGAAAGTTTTTTTTTTTTTTTTCTGGGAATGGTAGCGGATAGCAATTATTTAGCCTCAGGCTCGGTCGCAATCATTCAGGTCACCTTGACTGTTAGTCCAAGTGGTGTACAGGAACAAACTTAACAATCGGCAACAGGCGATATCCTAGGGGCTTGACATTTCTCGGGGCCCCCAAACGTCTCATTCCAACTGATTGCAGCATTGAGAGGAGTTTATTGCTGTGAGTGTTGTTGCATGATCTGTCTGTATGTGTTGCTGAACACAGTTTGAATATTCAGTCTTTAAAAGTTTAATTACCTCAACATTGCTGCCAAATTTGTGAACTCAACTCAAACACGGAGATTTGCATTATTTGCTAGCATTAAGCTTATTTTGAGTCTATTTTTCCAAGTCTAGAGTCTTAGTGTACTTTCTGAGTATAGTTTTCGAGTCTACTTTCTGAGTGTAGTTTCCGAGTCTACTTTCTAAGTAGTTTTTTAATGATGCTTCCTGTGTTTATATTGGATACTTGTGGATGAAAACATTCTACTTTTCCAGCTTCTAGTCTAAATTCTAACCCTCATGTGACAAGCAGACCGCGGATTTACAATGTGTGCAACTTTTTGTTTTAGACAGCTTTGAGCCAGCTTTTTCCTTTTTTTCAGAATTGTTCACCATCTGCCAACTTGCACACAAATGCTCAGAGAGAGCAGAATTCTGATTAATGAAGTTCTTCCATTTAAAGCAATTATTATTGTACAGAAGATTGATTGAATCTTCATCACAAAGATATGAGTGCTGAAGCGGTCAAAATGGTAAATTATACTAAACGTTGATTCATGATCTTCTTAATTAGAGTTAAAGGGATGAAATGATTTGCTTGTTAGATAATAATCTTCAAGAAAGATTTGAAGACTTTTTTCTAGCTCGAATACACATTTTCAGCTGATGACAAATATTCAAAACAGGCATGAATGATGTGGAGAGCACCATTACGAAGATTGCCCTGGGCCCTTAAATGTTAAATACATGTATCCCAGAATACTATAACAAAATCTGAATTTTGATGTGATGAATTTGCAGCATAAAGAACAGCTAATGCTATAGGAACTCACAGGTAAGCTTTCACTGATACGACTCGAGCCTGAAGCCCCAATAATATGCTCAATTAAGATTGCTTTAAATTCAGGATCAAGTGGGTGTAGGTGAGGGTAACAATGACCTATTAGAAATGATATAAACAATCACTGCTATTTCCCATAACCACACTTCTGATGAGATGCACATTAATTGACTATCCATCATGTTATCATACTTTATTTTTTCTTAGTTTCTACCGTTGAATGTAATTCAAGTTGCATGCGGGATATTAAAAGATTACAGAACTGCTAATGATGATTAATCACACATGCACGCACACAACTCATTAAATGAACAGATAATTTATTGTCAGCTCATTTTAAGGTTCCAGTACAAAGAAAAAGCAGACCAGAAAAGTGGTTATTACTCTCACCTTGCAGCAAAACACTTTGTAAAATTGAACCTCGTCATTTCAACATACCGTATTTACCGCACTATGAGGCGCACCTAAAAGCCTATTTTTTTTTTTTAAAAAGCTGATGGTGCGCCTTATAATCAGGTGCACCTTATATATGGATCAATATTGAGATTGGGATCCGTAGATGGGGAATGAACTGATAAAGTAAGCTTTACCTGTTTATTTTGCGTTTTTACAGTTGAACCAGGTTGGTCATATTCACATTGAGATATTATGCTATTGAGAGTTTAGTTATTTGAGTTATTATTGTTATTACGTTGAGTATTACTATATTGAAATTGAAAATATTTTAAAATACGTCATTAATTGAGGGTGCGCCTTATAATCCGGTGCACCTTATCGTGCGGAAAATACGGTACTGTAGTAGAACAAAACAATACCCAGAAATAAACTTGCTCCAGAAAATGTGAGAAACGAGACTCGAGAAAAACACAAATGTACTGTACAGTACTGTACTGTGTGTACTCCGAGTGGGTGACACACTACCCAAACAACAACAGAGTGACAACAACAAACAACAATGACCCGACAAGAATGGAAACAGGAAACTCAATAATGAAAACTGATGAGACAACGATGAACACCTGGGCAAGACGCAATTGGTGCAGGGAGATGATTGGAGGAAAACCTTTTTCTCAGTGGGTCGCGCCGATAAAATCATAGTATATTTTTTTAAACCTTTAAAACAAACAACAAATTGAAGTGTATTATTCTTTCATAATCCTGTCCAAAATAGTACAAGTACAACATTACTATTAATCATAAAACATTAACATCAAGTTTGTCATTTATTGAAAAATATTCTGGTCATTTTTATACTTTACAAAATCATCTCACCGGCCTGAGGGCAAGAACTGGCCTGAGGTCCACATTTTTGACACACCTGCACAATGTGGTGTTTAGAGGTCATTTTATTTTACATACCCCTTGGAGATCAGGCTGACTACTCAATTAGCTTATAGGAAAATTTGCAGCGGAGGAATATCGTCAGCCCTTTCCGAGTGCTGGCACTGCAAATAAAAAGTCAGCATAAGAAAGAATCTGACGTCACAGCAATGTCAAATTTCCTGATATCATGTCAAACACGAGAAGCATCAAATGAACTCTGACACCTGTTGAACCACTGTAGCCCTTTCATCAACAGCGCGGACCTGTGCAAAGTGGCTTTCTAAATAAATCATGGAGAACTCTAAATGTGAGGAAGGAACGACATACACACACTCCTTGCAGCCTCAGGCGATGTTGCAGAGATCTCTAACTTTCAAACCCAAAGGAGTTACCTGTGCTGACAACAGCAATCAAGTCATTTAAATCATACAGCATTTTTTATGGATGTTGTTCCCTTGGCGATTAACACCAAAGTGTTAGAGTTTAACATTCTATACCCAGTTTCTGTGTATGACTACTAATATAAATATGTTCATTCATAGTATTTTTAATCATAAGCAATAACTACTACAATGATCTCAAAGTGTCTATTGCACCCTGACTTTGGGACAGCGTGATGAAATTCGCAGTAATCAAAAGCACACGATTTTTTCTTTTTTCTTTTTTTTTTTTTGCAAGATCCTTCACAGCAGTAGATAGTTTTAAGATATTTTAATGAGGACACTGAATGAAGGGAACTCATTTCAATGAGAAATCCAAGTGAAGCCGAGTTCCAAATTGCCAAAAGTTAGATGCTGAAACACTGCAACAAATTGCATCAGTGAGGCACAATGAAACCTCTGAATGTTTCGTTAAAATAAAAAAAAAAAAACACCTTTTTTCCTCGAACAGAAGCCTCTCAGGATGGTTCTTAAATTATTGTTGTGTGAATGTGCGTGGTATTGTCAGCCTTATCAATAAAAGGGACTGGAGACAAAGAGCACAGCTTGAGTCCAAACTTGCGGGGGGAGAAAGGTTTTGCCTTTAAGACCAAATTGTACTGAAGTGAGTATTTCTCTTTAGCTCTTATTTATTTCTTTACTTTTTTTTTTTTAAAGTATTACAATGTATTTTTGGACTACAAGTGGCCTCACATTAAGCTGCACCAACAAAAAGTTAAGGGAAAATGTCACATATAGGCCACACAGGACTATAACATGGAAGTTCGGAACATCAGATATTTACGCAGAAAGATAGCACAAGGATGTTTTTTAAGTTTTTGTTTCTAGAAATAAGAGTAGCACCGACATATTCTCAACATAACACTAACCCACTCAGATTGTTAAAATATTCCACCAACACAATAGTAACATGTCTGATTGCTACATCCTGGTAGCAAGTATAGTAGCAGTTCAAACACAAAATCAAAACTTTGATAGCACCTTCTTCTGATTCCCTTTGCTAACCCTGGTGGCTAGTAAAAAAAAAAAAAAAAAAACGCAGATAAAGCTGCAGTGTTCAAATTGTGAGGAAAAAAATATGGTGTATTTTTTTTTTTATTACAACATATTTTGCCATTTAATTTCTTCAACATTTCTTGATGGATTCAAACTATTTCAACTTCAACATATTCAGAAAATCCACGACCACCAAACTATTATTTTTCTCGTTCCTGACTTTCACAATTTTCCCAGTCAACATTTTTCACTCCCAAAATCCCCATTCATTTATTATGGAGAATTTAAAAATATGTTCTGATTCGGAATTTGAAATGTTCAGGTTAATCACTTCACTTTGTGATACATATTTTCCATCAAATATTTATAATTTTTTAACAACATAAATTTTCTTATTCCACTTTTTTAAATCCTTCTGCATTTTCCTTCCCTTGTCAAAACATTCCAACAATTAACACCTTGCGGGATATTTTATTTTTTGTTTCAAAGATTCACACTTTTCACAATACAACATTCCATATCAAAATATATTTACATCCTAGCAAATTTAAACTATTAAAACTCTTCAGCTTTTTTTTTTCCAAATTTTCCCCCCAAATTGATCGTTTGATTTCCCCAAATTTCAAAATAAAAGCAAAAATTTCAGACTTTTATTTTGCTGTTAGCTGTAATTTTACCATTTTAAACCAATTCTCATATAGACGTCATCGTTATTGCATTTTATTCTGAGATTTGATTTTTCCAAAATTAAATTGTTCAACCATTCATAATACATTTTTTTCTCCAGAATTTCTGAGTAAAAGTATGAAACAAGAAAAAAAATCTAGATTTTTCATAGTTCCATAATACATGATCCCACACTGTAGTATATCATTCCATATAAAGTTCAATCCCAAACATTCCAGACATTTCCATAATTTTTCTTTCCTCTATAAGCATATCCCTGCAAATGCTTCATGCTCCACACACAAAAAAAATGAATTTAGTTCATAAATATTCTTTCGTGGTCACATTTAAAGCCCAGTTAGCCACCTCACTAATAAATGCCTGATTTTCAACAGTTGGGGACTATATATTTGCAAAATAATCTTTATTGTAAAGCAACAATATAGTTGGTATTTTCAATGTTCCTCCTTGCAGCAGTCAGTCATTTTTTCTTTATATGTTATAACCTAATACTGAAAATAAATGAATTTCAGCCTTGAAAGTTGTCTGAACTTGAAAGACGTTGAACGTCTGAACAGAAAGAATTAAAAAAAATGCTGAAGTTCAATTTGGTGATTTCTTGTCATCTTTCTTTGACAGCTGTTCATTCCGCTGACTTTAAACTCTTCTTTGTAGAATTACCCGTGAGTTCTTTTTTCTAATAAATATGACTATTCCCTTTTCCTTCATCCTTTTTCAAAGTCATTCAATTCTGAAATTGTCCTTTTTTGTGGTTATCATCCAGGCTGTGTGCAACATTTCACATGTTCTTCATCAAAGACATTTATTCTTTCCTTTCCATGAGGTTACAAGCATCAGAAGAGAGAAGCTTTCGCTCCTGAAAAATTGTCTTTTATTTCTCCTCCACCTCCCCTGACATTTACAACATGCGCCAGTTGCCCTGAAGGTCATTTCCATTTTCTCCTTTTGACTTGCAGCTTCCTCTTCACCCGATTTTGCTCAATTCACGAAGTAATCACAAGAGCACTTCATCCACACTGGTTTGGGGATTTTATTTAGCCTTAAACATATACTTTAGACTGTGAAATATTTTGTTGGACATTTCTGTTATCAGTGAGCCTATAATTGAAATCCTATGTATCCAAATTTTGTACTTAATTATTGCATTTACAACCCACTCAATCACTCAGCTATTAAACAGAATTCTAATGATTTATTATGAGTTGTGTCTTTAATAGTACTTGTCAAGTCCACTTTAATGTGACAGTCTAATACTGTATATACATAGAAAATGAAGTAATATTGTGATTAAAAATGCCATGTGAAAGCATAAAAAAATAAAGTCCTCGTGGCACCATTGCTTTTTGTACAGTAAATGAATCCTCCTGAGACGCAGCTTATTCATGTATGGCCACTGTTGTGTCTTTTTTTTTGTCTCAGCAAGACAGTAAAGTATCCAAATAATTGAGACATTATTGGAAAGGCCAGGTTGTTCTCTACTGAGGACACTAGGACTTAGTAGGGTGCCTCAGATGAATCAAAAGATATGGGAAAAAAACTAAAAGAAAAAATTAAAATAAAAAATAATAATCATAACAATAACGGTAGAATTGTTGAATAGTATAGAATTTGCATGTTCTCCGCTGAACTTGTGTGGGTTTTCTCTGGGTAATCCAGCTTCCTCCCACATCCCAAAAACTTTTGGAATTGTCCTCAGGTGTGTTTGTGAGTTTAAATAGTTCTTGCCTAAAGTCTAACCTGCTATGCTTCAGCAAGCAGAAAACCACATGAGGACAACAAGCACTGAGGAAAATGGATGATAGATAATAAAACAAAGTGTACAAAAAAAAATCAACTTCTGGCATGTAAACATTTTTTTTGTTTGTTTTTTAGCATTATTAAATTTGCAGTTTTATGAGCAAGTCATATAATAGATAAAGGTACATCTTGTTCAACCAAAATTACTTCTCATTCTCATCAATAAACTTGATCAAAGTCAACCCACCCACTTTTTTTGTGAGCATAGTAAATTTCTCTCTTCCCTTTTAAATATTGTCCCTCTGATACTAGTTTGTGCGTTGAAAGAAAAACATGGTTTATCTTAATTGTCCTTTTAGAGGATTTAATTAGTGATGCTGTTAAACAGTAGGGATTTTTATAGTAATTCATTATGCTACAGATTGACTTTATTTGTGTTGGTTGTTTACACTAAGAAGGGGAACCTAATAAAACCCGACTGAAATCTCCATATAATGGATTGTTCCAAGTGTGCGCAAATCAATTTAAACAATGTAAGCCTGTATTCATTATTTAGCAGTACAGCCATAAAAATTACACAAATGCTACTCTGTGGGATTCGTTTTCATGGTTTAAACAAATAGTGGATCAGAGGGCCTGCTCACACATAAAGTATAGGAAAACAAACCAGAAAATCCTGTTATATTTCCTATTCCTATTTCCAAAATATCTGATATTAGCTGTCATGTGCGGGGCTACATTTATTTAGTTACTTTTGTTTTATTAAAGTATAGGGCTGGGCAATAGATCAAATTAGTTTGATCTGTTGTGGTAAAAAACTTTTGAAAAAATTTTTTTTGAAAATTAGCTAAATCATGAAGTCGATGTTTTGCACAATTGGCAGAATTCTGGAGGAGCGGTTTAGACAGGACATGGTTACAATAGTGACTTTACTTATTTAGTGTAAGCCATTTTCCTTACCCAAACACTAGATAGAGATAGATAGATAGATAGATAGATAGATAGATAGATAGATAGATAGATAGATAGATAGATAGATAGATAGATAGATAGATAGATAGATAGATAGATAGATAGATAGATAGATAGATAGATAGATAGATAGATAGATAGATAGATAGATAGATAGATAGATAGATAATCAGTGAATGCTTAAATTTGTGAGCTCAACGTGTATTTCATCAAAATATTTGTTGTAATTTTGATTTTCTTTGCATGATATATTTGATTTCCTGGGTTACATCAGTCTACAAATTATACTGATGTTGTGGTATTGATATCACAGAATGGTCTGATAAAAGACATCTAAAGACTGTAGGATTATAATGGTCTTCATTCAAGATGTCAAATATTAAAGCTTAAATATGAAATATAATGTATTATGCTAATTTAAAATGCATTTTTTTATTCATTTATTGTAGAACATTTTAATGTTTGACGTTGGATTCATGTAGCACGCTTTTTTTTTTCTAATAGGCCATATTTCTTGGTGTGGTACATATTGTTGCACGTTTAAAAAACTGTATGTCACTTGACCAGTTTGTTTCCAAGATTTCATACTAAAAGAATAAATAAAAGCATGTATCATTCCTGTTGGTATTGTATCACATCATGTTAGTATCAAAGAGTACTCTAGACTGCAATTACTATTGTAAGTGAAACGTTGTAATGGGACACCTCTACTGGTGAGCGTTTTTTCACACTAACAAAGCATGCTGCTATGATGTCACCTTGGAACCGATTTAAAATAATTCAATCTATCATTTGTCTCTTTTAAATTAGAACCAAGTCTTAATAGATGCAGGTTTAACCAATATAATTAAGCGACACCAACACTCTTTTCCAGCAGAGGGCAGTATTAGTCTACACGGAGAACGACGGAGACATTTTACCCGAACAACCTAAAACTGGCTTTCAAAACCCCAGTTATTGGAAAGTTTAGTCACGTGGCATTTCATGACCATGAAAGATGCTTCTCTTAATATTTTTGTTTATAATGTCCTCATGGGGGTGCAGTGGCAGATCCAGTTTGTAAGGATAGAAATGGCACAATTGTCATTAACTTGAGCCAACCAAATGTGTGTAGTCTTTTTTGTCCTTTTATATATATTTTTTTATTGTCTCAGGTGGCCACGTACTAAAACTGGTGTTAACAGCATGTTTGGAGGGAATTGACACTGCGGGGCTGTGCTATCATCGATGTTTATGGGGTGCTGCCACAGAGAAGAAAATAGCCCTTCATTTGTATTCATGCATTTCCAAATGGGGTTATCATTATCAGCAGCTCCAAGCTGGAATACATAACATTTAATAGCTATATAAAGTCTGGAGATAATTCTACCATCTGCAGTGGGGTATTTCATCCATTTGTTTTCTATACCACGCATATAAATTCATTCCAGGAGAAAAGCATACTTGATTGGGCATCATTCAGAGAGCACGAACATTGTACAGGAACCTTTCATACTTCTTATGTAAGGAACCTTTTCATCATTTAGTCAAAATCTTTAATTAGGGTTCACACCTCTACGCACACAGTGTATACTAAGGCTGGGGGGAAAAAGTCGACCAGGTCAGGTAAACATTGTCCTCACTATAGTAAACCAATTATTTTTTTTCCTCTCAAATTCCATTTTTTAGATATCAAAATAACTCAAACATGACCAAAAAGGTAATCCCAGATGTCACATTTTCTCCAAAACAAAGGTATTCTGATTCAGATACCATTTTTGAGGAAAGTAACATCCAGTGACATGAATTTCAAATCAAATGTTGGTCACACTGTGATTCCCTCTCCTCACAAGCTGCTGGCTAGATAGATGGACACTGATCAGACCCTTCCTTAGTTGTGTTGCTCCATTTAATATACATGAAATAAAACAGATATTTGAAAACATGGTTTTGAAGAAAATATCTTTATTTGTCTTTCCAAAACATTTTATAAATGTCTTTCTTTTAGTGAGTGCTTACCAAAGCGCAAAAAAAAGAAAAAAATCATCAGAGGCTGATATGATCATAAAATGTTTAGAAGCACTGAAGAGTAGCAAAATTATTGAAACAAATCGTTTCTGCATATGGACAATCACTTAGTAAAAAATACTTTACTGCCGCATTAATAAAGTGCTAAGACTTTCTGATACTCTAAATTCCAGAAAGGCAAAATAAAGTAAATAAAATTAAAGTCAGGCTTGGCATCTGAAGTTGATATCATACACAAAGGACAAATGCATCATTTAAAAAGCTTACACTCGTTGACATGACATTACTCATTGTCATTATCCTGAATCGAGAGCTTTTCTTTTGTTTTAGCTCGCAAGGCCTACAAGGTGAGCAAAAGCGCATCTAATTGTAGGCACGTTATTGCTGCGCTCTCTGATTCATTGCAACTACCCAAAAAGTCAAGTAAAGCTGAAAATGTAAAGAAATGCAAGGCATTTTAAGGTTTGCCTCCTTGAACAACTGGTTCTATACTCGTCTCCAATTTTACTGGTGTACTGAAGCCTCGTAGTCTATGATAATTATTCCTCCAGTGGAAAGTAAACTACACCAGTTTAAATGGAACCTCTAAAGATGAAAATATCCTGTTGAGCATACAAATTACCTTAGCGTTTTCACAAAGTTATTCATGAAAGTTCATTTCCTTAATCTCTTAACTGTAGTGCCATGACCGCCTTGCTGTGCCCCCGCAGCTTTTGGATGTAAGACAATGGCGTCATCCTCTCGTGACTGCTGCTTGGCAAAATTCACAAACACCTAGAAGGAAACATAAGTATGTTGAAAAACTATATACGCACTTATGTGTGTGTGTGCATGTGTGTGTGTGTGTGCGTGTGTGTGTGTGTGTGTGTGTGTGTGTGTGTGTGCGTGTGTGTGTGTGTGTGTGTGTGTGTGAGTATACCCATGCACACTCACACACGCACACACACACTGTATAATAGGGCTGGGGCAAAAAGTCGACCAGGTCAGAAAAACTTTAAAAAGAGGTTGACTAAAAATATCCACCCCGAAGCTCGAAGTCTGCGCCGCCATTTTCTACATTCACCTCTAGTTTAAATTCACACAGTGTTGCAATGGCAAGTCACATTGATAGCATCCTCCCAAAAACATCCATCCATCCATTTTCTAGAGCTGCTCATCCTAACGAGGGTCAGAAGCTTGCTGGTGCCTATCCCAGGCAGGGGAGACCCTAAACTGGTCGCCAGTCAATTCACACACAGCGATGACCAACCACTCACACACCCAATCACAGCTAAGGACAATTTAGTGAGTCCAATAAACCTCCTATGCATGTTTTTAGAATGTGGGAGGAAGCCGAAGTGCCTGGAGAGAACCCACGCAGGATTGGGGAGAACACGCAAACCCCACACAGGAAGTGAGGTGGATTTGAACTCGGGTCCCTGAACTGTGAGACGGATGTGCTAACCACTGCTCTGCTGAACCGTGTCTCCCAAAAACAGGATATCACATATAATGTGTCATTTCTAAAAAAAAAAAAAAATGTCACAACTGATTTTAAAACCACTATTACATGAATAAAGTACTTTAAACGTTATGTATATGTGAACTGTGTGCTAGTTTGTGTTCGCTGACCTTAAATATAATCGCTAGTGCACTAATGCTAGGCGTGATTGCCAATTGTTTGGCATAGGCAAATTGCTGTCTGTTTTACTGTCTAATAATTCATGCGCGTCGAGGATAATTAACAATGAGTATTTATTAATTTAATGAATGATAACAAATATAGCAAAATTGGGAGGTGGGTTCTAGGAGAGGGGTTGATCTTTCAATTACTCAAAGGAAAAATTGATAGGATAATAGATGCAGATTTTTCTTTTTTTCTCCAACAGTACTTTACCTGATCCAGGGTTGTCTGTGAAACTGAGTAGTCCTCGATGTTGAGCTTTTCTTTATTAGCAAGAACCATCTGAAAGATCCTTGCCAGGGAGGAGGAAGCAATTTTATACTGCAGGGTGTTATAGTGTTTTTCTCTCTGGATGCAGCCTGGGAAGGTGCTCTCCATGAAGGCTTCGGCCGGATTCAGATCCGGTGCGCCACCTGCCTTGGAGGCCCTTATCTTCATGGTCACCACATATCCATCGCCAAATCTGGATTTAAGCATGAGACCAATTATTGAAACATGGCTTACTGATTTCCTCACTGACATAAGGAAGTCTCTCTGTATCCATGCACCATTTGCACAATCTATTGAAATCCAACAGAAGAAGTCTTAAATAGTATTCTATGGTACTATTAAGCTGCATGTAAGTCAGTATAATTGTAATGATGTTTACGACCCACTTGTATTTGAGCTGCTGAATGGTTCCCAGACATTTGAAAGATCCGTTAACCATGATGGCCAAACGTGTGCACAACGCCTCACATTCCTCCATGCTGCCAAGGGACAACTATCATGAAAAATTCTGCGCACACCAAAATTGATGATTACGATTTACCTGTGCGAGGTGAGTACAACAGCTCGTCTGTCCCGGATCACGCTTACGATGGAGCTCCAAAGGAAGCGTCTGGAGAGCGGGTCCATCCCTGTTGTAGGCTCATCCTTGTGGAACACAAAGACACATACACGCATTTAGAAACACCTACTCATTCTAGTGCGGTCGTCTTCTTTTGGGGCTCACCAGCAACACTAAAGCAGGGCAGCCAATCATGGCAATGGCTGTGGAGAGTTTCCTGCGGTTCCCTCCACTGTAAGTTCCAGCACTTTGGCCCGCATACTCAGACAGACCCAGCTTTTGAATGGCCCACTCAGCGATCTGCACAATCAGACTTCAATCATTCAAGATGCAAGGACAATATGAGTAACTGGAGAATGCAATTCCGAAAGAGATTGTGTGTGAAGCCTGAATAAAAAATGTGGAATCATTCGGAATGATATGAAATGATGTTGAATAATATGGAGCAAAAATGATGAGAAAAATAACATGAAAAGAAAAGAAAAATGAAATGAAATGACCTGGAAGGAGATGAATATGTCAAAGTTGGAATGGTGCGAATCCATTAAGAAATGTACAAATTGTAGGGGATACCACTCAAGAAACTGATTTTTTTTTTTTTTTACCATTTGGCATCAGTAACTGTAAAACTGTTTTAAGATTGTAGAATTGGAATTGTGTGAATCGATGAATAAAAAGAAATAATGGTGGTGAATCTCGTACAGTATATGAATTTGTGAAAATGTTGGACCAGAAAAATAGGAAAATTACAAAGAAAGATTTTCTAGATGTGAATTTTTTGATTGCTGAAAGGCAATTGAATGAATTGAATATTTTGAATTTCCAAGAGGAATGAAATCTTGGTTTTGATTAATCTCACTGGAAATTAAGGTTTTTTAGCGTGAAAAATATGAAAATTTGAGAAGCAAAAAAATACTGCAATAATTTTCTGAATAACCGGAAATTATATTAAGGGAATCAGATTTTTAAAATGTGGGGGCAGATATAAAACAAAGAAGTGTCTGAATGCAAATGCAATGGCTAATGCAAAAATCGGGGGAAATGTATGGTAGAATATCGTGTTTTCAATTCGTCCAAAATGAAGTAATAAGTGATAAGCCCAAAATGGGCTAAATTTGACACATAAAGATCGTACCTCTCCACCTACCGTTTGTAAGCATTTAGGCAGAGTGGCATATTGAAAGTTGTCATGTTTTGACGATCCACGCAATATTTTAGCCTATTAGTGTTTTTTTTTGTTTGTTTGTTTTTTGTCTACTTTTCCTTTGATATCACACATCAAATACATCAAAAAGCCCAAGTTCTGTCAAAAATTTCTCCAGGGGTTAATATGCTTTTTTAATAACTTATATACAGATGCACACCCATACACAGCTATATGGAGATTTTATATCTGGCAACCCTTCTCACCCTGCTAATTTCAGTTTCTGGTACCCCACGGAGGCGGGCATAGAGATGAAGATGTTCTCTTCCTGTTAGAAGTTCATCAATGGCATCAAATTGTGGGCAGTATCCCATGTTCTGGTGGACGTCCAAAATGTTGGTCAAAATGCTGACCGCAGAGGGAGGACAAAAATAAAAATCAGATGTTAAAATCAGACCATTGATGTATGATATTGATATTGATGTTTTACTCAAGATGATCCAGGGTACTACTTTGTAAGGTACTAATAATTTGAAATACACATTACAACTTGAAGTGAAACTGAGAACAAAAAATGCCCATTATTACCAATTTAAATGAATACTTCTTTATAATGTGCATACAACAAACCTGTGACCAGCAACTGACGCGTTTCCCGTGGTGACAGCAATGTCTCCAGTTAACATTTTAAATGTGGTGGTCTTCCCGGCCCCATTTACTCCCAGGAGACCAAAACACTGAGTATTCAAGAGGAATGAAATATAAGAAATGATTGCATTGATTGTCTCCTTTATTCAACTTGTATGATTGACAAAACAAACCTCTCCTGGTGATACACCAATACAGATCTGATCCACTGCAGGAGTATAAGTCCCTGTGTATATCTAATGGGGCATAGACAAGAACAAAAACATCTTTAGGAATGATTATTTCATTTATAAAGTCCCATTTTTGATTGCATTTTTGTATATAACTCAAGCACAAAGACATATTTTTATATTTTTTTAAGAGTCCAAAGATTCAATACCAGATATTTAATAGCTTTTTATATTTTTCAAATGTTCAATAAATCAATTCGGAAAGTAAGTATTAAAGTAATGAATTACTTCAGGTAATCAACTTACTTCAGGTACTATATACTAAAGTAATCAATGTCTTTAACTAGTAAAAACAAAAAAGAGACCTGCAGTATAACTGTAGTAATCCATTACTTTAAGACTTTATTATTCAAAGCGATTGATTACTTTAGTACCTAAAGTAGTTGATTACCTTAGGTACTTAGAATTTCAATTCATTCAGTACTGTCCATTTCAGACCCTCTGTTAGCAAAACACTTTTAAAATTGGAAAAAAAATGCAAATGCAACTGAATATCTGTAAAGATTTTTTGCTCTTTAATACCGGTAGTAATCTATTACTTTGAGTAAACATGTGTAATTACAATCAGACATCTTACTGTTGTGTTTGTTTAGTATTCAAACAATCTGACTAAATCTGTGTTCTGTTGAAAATAAAATATGTTGCTTCTGCTCCAATTGCTAAATGTGCAGGTATGTTCGATCTGTGTTAAAGAAATTTTGGTGCTCCTTTTATTTCTAAACATGCAGGCATGTGTGTGTTGATTCTCAGAAAAATACGGGACTCTAGAACCTGAGATTGAATGTCTGAATTCGTAAAAAACACGTACAAATACGTTTTGGCCAATTAAATGAGGTTTTAAGAATCTAACCTTGGAAAGGTTGCACACATGTAAAATGTCACTGGTTTTGCCACTTTTGTAGATTCTCTCTCTTTCCTCAGCTACATCCAAGTCTTCATCCAGAATAGAAGGCCGTGGGCCGTCTGGTATCCTGACAGAATTTAGACAAAACACAGTCAAATCTAGTGTATTAAAACTAGATCTGCATTTAACTTGAAGACCATAAGATGACTCTTGATTTAAAAAACAAAACAAAACTGAAATCCATGGTTTGAGGTCTTGTCATCATACCAGTGATCCAGGAAGAAGCGATACTGACAGAAAATGTTGAAGGTGAAATAGACAAATCCCTCAATTGCCATGCAGAAGAGGTTCTTTCCAATGAAATCCCAGTCGTAAGGGTCTGGGCTGTGATCCTCACCTAAAAACATACTGAATTTCAATCAAATACCAGTTGTTGGCAATACACAAGAAAAATAACATTTTATATCAATTGCCCTTTAAAAGTTATGTCCAACTTGTCAGGGTTGTTCCTTATTTGAATTTTTTCATAGAAGTTGCTGGAAGCTTAATGCGATGATCTATTGAGCTTGTTTCACAGCGACTGATTCCATCATACATGCAAGTGTGTTCCGCATTACCAAAACGAGTGAAGATATCAGTCACAGCCTGGTTGATGGCCATGTCAATGAGGCCTCTGCCCAGGCAGTAATGAGGAAAGATCAGCAGCGCGCTCTTCAAAAGCTGGTTGAACTTGTACAAAGCCTTAAAAACAGCCCAACGCATTCAAGTGACACAGCATTCAGGACAGATTTTACCCGACGAGGCTCCTTACCGTGGTGCCTTCAAAAAGGTCCAGGATGAAGGTGATAGCGCTGCTGTTGATACCTATAAAGAGGTTGATACAGGACAGAGACACGTAGGCTGTGCTAGGGACGCTGAACATGTAGGACATTGGGTACATCATAGGGGTGACGGACCAGCTGGGGGAAACAAAATAGGGGGAGTTGATTCAGTAAATTTGAATTCAAAGTCAATTACACACACATTTTTAAGCAACAATGATCAATTCTGACTCAGAAACTTTATTTAATGTCTGTTGTGTTGATGAGCTACACACGCTGGCAGGGATGTGCAAACTACAGCTTGGGGGCCATATGCCAAACTGCCACCCACATTTTTGCGGCCTGCGTGGCCCACAATACTATTTGAAAAGTAATAAAGTAATAAAAGTAATTAATGAAAACGTTTGATGGTGGACTGCAATAGAAGTGTGAAAAAATCCTACTTAGTCTCATCACTTTTAACCATAAACATTGCAGTTTTCTTTTTAAATAACTACTTTTTATACTGTAGATGATCTATAATTGCGTTTGTGATTTGTTTTTACCATAACTGGTTGTGCTTGATTGCAAGGAACAGTGATAATGTCCCTGGGTCACTTTGACCCGAGGTGAATTTATTCACCCGAACGTGTCTGGAATGTTTAAAATCCAAATCCAATTCTTTGTTTTATTAAGTAATTTATGTTCATTTCTCAAGAACAGCAATAATATCTCAGGGTCAGTATGACCCAGGGTTATCTGTAGTATTTATCCAAAAGTGTCAATAACTCTGTTTTATGATTGTTACGCACAAAGTAACAAAGGCAGTACTTCATTTATACCCATGTGTTACATTTGTTTCTTTGCAATAGTAATATCATCCCAGGGTGATGTGTAATCCAAAAGTTTCAGGAACATTTTTTGTGTACAATCCTGCTAACTAACAACTCTTTGTAATAAGTGTTAGGGTTAGGCTGGAAGGAAAAGGTTTGCGCACCCCTGCTCAAGGGGTATTTCAAATGTAAGAAAAGCGGCATGTCTGCCACCTAGTATGAACGTGGTTAGGTTTGTACGCTGTATGAACGAGCACAATGTAATGTACATATTTGTACATTTTTAACACTGGTGTTGAATTGCAATACAGCTCAGGAGTGTTCCTAATATACGGCCTCTTCAAATTTCATTTACATCTTAAAACTAAGCATTATGACAGCTAGCATATACCAGCTCAAATGTATTGTTAGAATGAGTTATGTTAAATGAATATTTTGTACACCTACCCATAAAGCATAAGTAGTGCAATGAGTGGCTGCAGATTGGTTGTTGAGGTGTAGCACTTTTTATCAAAAAAGATGAAAATCTGCACCACCATCAGTGCACTGATAGAGTAGTTTACCTGTAAATGCAAAATATAGTTATATTAATGGTTTCATTTCAAACATCAAGAATAACCATGTTTATACATTATTCGGTTATAAGAGGTACCATGTCCCAGAGGAAATTGGCCATCCAGTAGATTAGCGGGCTGACACCACTGACAAACTGTAAATGTTTGGCCTGGGTGACCCTTTCCTGGATGAGATAGAGGACAAAGCTAGCTGGGACAAAAGACATAGCGAAGATGACACAAATGGCTACCACGGCATCCACCGACGTGTTCAAGCTAGGGGATAGAAAGAAAACCCAGAAAAATGTCAAAACTAATACACCCTTGGATACTGGGTAACCAGTTAGTACCCACTCACACAGTGATTTCAGAAAGTTGCTCCTTGGTGAGGTTCAGTGGGTGGTTGATGGCCGTGATTCCGTATTGATCCAGGTGAGTTCCTCTCGGCAGGTTTGCACGTAGGATGGCGTTGTTGGCCACGTTCATGAAAGACACCATAGCATGCCAGCCCTTGTTGTTGTACCATACCTGTACAAAGACTGACTGTTACCGTACACACACAACAAACGCTTTAGAAAATCACGATTACTTACCTTAACATTGTTCTGCGTCTCCATGTACCTGAGGAATGTGCCAATTTCTCTCAATGTTTGTTTACAGTGGTCTCCCTGCAAAATATTAATAAAATATAACAATGACAAATGCAACCGTAATACCCCAATACGGTACATATTTATACCGAATTGAAAACCATGACAACAAACCAAATATATATAACCATGGTCTTAGTGAACCTTTCTGCCCCTTAAAGTTAGTTAGTTAGTTAGTTAGTTAGTTAGTTAGTTAGTTAGTTAGTTAGTTAGGTAGGTAGGTAGGTAGGTAGGTAGGTACACTGTACACTATCTTAAGGACATTACCCCAGTAACGTTGAACATTTGACCCAGTTGCGCTGCTGTATCCTGGATTAACTTTGGTTGGAGTTCTAAAACAGGAAGCTGACCTCCGACTGATATCCCTCCATACCTGGAACCCACAGACAGAAATTTTTGCGTTTCCAAAAAGCACTGACCACTTTTCACCAGGAGAGGGCAAAATCCACTAAAGCACTCAATGGAAACAGAACTATGTATATAAAGTACATTACCTTTGTTCATTCACCCAATATTTGCTCTTTAAACTGGAAAAAAAGCAGATTTGTATATCTGGGTTCAGGATTTTGCAAAGCTGTGATGAAGTTTTTATTAGATGCAAAGGAGTACACACCTTGTTCGGATGAGACTGGGGTATGTTTTCACCAGGTAATCTGAGATGTTCTTACCAGTTAGATCCATAAGAACATCTCCCGTTGACTGAATTCTCTGGTGCAAAAAAGCAGAATGACATTTCAAGTGATTGAGTATTTTGACTTGTCTTTGTTGAATACCTGTGGGGGTGGAAGACCTCCGGCTCCTTCGGGGCACGTGGGCAGCATGGTGAGCTTCCTGTCTGTGCTGCACTGACAGTCTGGAGACGGTCTGACGGAGTTCCACTCTGGGTCAGCCAACATTTCGATCACAGAGGGGTTAACCAGGAGCATCTCCCACTCTGTGGTGATGTTGTTACATGGGAAATCTCTACCGGGGAGACAAATTGACCCACGCGGTTAAACAAAACCGTAAAGAGTGTGACGTTTATAAGATCAAGTGGAATTTATAGACGGAATTAATTAAGGTTTTGTTGTTGTGTCACCGCTGAGGCAGGCCGGGGGAAGGGTATTATGTCACAATGGTTCTCCAAAGGTCTTTAAATATCATGCGTCTACTATAAAAGTGTGACATTTACTCACTCCAGTGGTTCATCCGCCATGCAGCGTGTCCCAAAGCCCGGCCTGTTTAGCAACACTTCACCAAAATGTCTCATCTGGGCATCCGCAGGACGTTCATTACTAAGAAAGCGACAACAATAAATTACCATTAGAAATTTTGAGTTGAAATTCAAAACAAATGTTGTTTTACTGTGTTTTAAAATTAACTGCTCCCATGTTTGTGACTTCACAATGGCGTTAGCATCTCTCTCACCTGAAGAAAGTGTACTGTCGGCCATACATCCAAGGACTTAATGTCATACTTGGATACTCCCCAAATGGTGGAACGATCAACGTGAAGGTCAGAGCCAGAAAAACAAAACTGGCAGGTAAAACAATCTACCAAAAAGAGGGATCACAACACTGTCAAAATACTGGCAAATAATGGACAAAACATGTAGTAGTGTCATTTCGTGTAAATCTGGTTACCTGAGCAAAAAAGTCTTTGCAGGAACGCGTAGTGTGGTGTAATCTCTTGATCAGCAATGCAATGAATTGTTTGACTGCCAGACACACACCTTTGACCTGATATGAACCCCGGCCTGCGTTACCATCCTTGCCATCAAACGGACAGGTTTCCAAAGGCTCATTTGTGTCTGTAACACAGCGCTAATATTTAGCAACATATATCCACATCTTGCATTTGTGATGGATTACAGTCTGCAAGCAGCAGAGTTTGGGGGACTTCTCCTCAATCTGGTCAAGCTAAATGCTAATACTACCATTGACTAGCGCCGCCCTGGTAGAAGCATGAAAGCCTAAGGTAAGATTTTTAAAATAAACATGCAATATATTGGTACAGTATGTCTTCAATGTTGATGACATTTTCAGCTTATGCGTAAGCGCAGCATGACTGACATCTGCCCTTGTATGAAGCCATTTGCGCAGTTTGCTTTTATCCCCCAAAGCAGTGGCATCTGTTCAGAGCTGTAAGGCAAATGCTACTACTATCACCTTCAGGTGGCTCCATAGAAATAGCCACTCTGTTGAATCCACAGAGGCTAGCTCGAGAAATCTCCTGTAATGTTTTCTTGTCTGAGACAGCGGGTTGTAAAAGAACGAGATTTAAAAACCAGGCTGACAACAGTGAAAAAAAACACAGATGAAATTGACTTTTCTTACCTTGAATGTATTTCTTGTTGCTTGCATATCCATCAGCAGTGACTTTTAAGAAAATCTACGAAAAAACAAATTACTCATTAATGCGTAAAATAATACCATTTAAAAAAAACAAACAAGATCTTTCATAGAATTGCTGTGTGTAGCGTAGAAATGAGATCTGAGAAATCTGCCTTGTCTGTCTACCTCTTCCAGCGATGTGTCAGACACACCAAAGCTACTGAGGCCGATGTCCTCCAGGGTTTCCTCCAGCTCCCTGAAGAGGCTGGCGTAGGCCCTCGGTTGGAAGTCATGACTTGGTAGAAGGTAGGTCATCTCTTGGCCGATGGCCTCAATCAGACGAGCCTGCGGCACATGATGATGCACCAGCGCCGTGATGCGTTCCATGTTACCTGCAGATGCAAAACATAGGCTAAACCTTCAATCCTTAACAGTTAAGAATCCTTATTTATGCTTTATTTATTTATATAAAGCAAGTAGACAGCTCTTTAGGTGTCTCACACAAAGTGCACCAAACGATTCTATTGTTCTTCAAGATGGCGTATGTCTATCTTGTGTACGTATTATCTATATTCAACCTGTCAGCTGCTGCTCCCGCATTCATCTCTGCTGTTTTTGGGGTGAATTGGGGGAAAAACAAACACCACTTTCGGGCTAAAAATGTATGATGCATTACCAGTAATTACATTACTTTTGTAATCAATATATATATATATATATATATATATATATATATATATATATATATATATATATATATATATATATATATATATATATATATATATACCATAGTCATATAACCATAGTTGTATAGGGGATCTGACCACAATCCCATGCATAGCACTTTTGGCCAGAGAATAGATTCCATTGTACAGTCATGTGGAAGGTGAAGAGAATTAACAGGTTGAACGAGTTGGCGACATACTGCTGCCTGAGGTTAATGCAAACATTACCATCCATTTGTCTGTCTGGAGCCTTACTCTCCTCTTGGTTTACTTTAAACTTCGAACACCTGGAGCACTTACAGGAGCAATTTTCTGAACAGACATCACCATCCTGCAGGACAAGGAGGAAGAAGAGATAGCATTGCTTTGTATGGAAAACAATTCTGAAAGAGCAAAATGCATTATTTAATTTTCTCCAAATCCAATTTGCATACATACAGCTCCAGGTTCGCCCATATTTGGAGTGCCATATTTCATTTTTCGCACAAGCGTGAGATAGAAACCGGCGCCAAAGCAATTTTTGAGAAAAATTGGGGAGCCGCAGCAATATAGACGCCCCTGAGAGATAATAGCCACCCTGTCACTCAACAGGTCAGCCTCATCCATGTGGTGGGTGGACATGATGACTGTGCAACCTGAAAAAGGGACAGAGTGAAGGAAAGTGTTGATAAGAGAGCTTAAGTAATTATGAACAAAAAGAAATTCACATCACGATCACTATCAGAACATTTAAACTACATTTGCCTACCAGGGACTACCGTTACCTGCACGGTATTTTAGTAGAAGATCCCATATGGAGCGTCTGGAGTAAGGATCCACCCCTGAAGTGGGTTCATCCAGGATCACCACTTTTGCACCACCAACAAATGCCAATGCAACTGACAGTTTCCTCTGCATGCCTCCTGAAATTGCATCACGCATACGCATTGCAGATTTGGTCTGTTGCACCAGAAGGAAATACATTTTACCATGGTTCAAAGTCACAGTAATCAGAGCCGACCTGAAAGATTTTGTATCAGTTCATCTCTCTTGTGTGGAAGTCCAAGATCTTGGAGCATACTCTCCACCTCCTCCTCGGCCTCCGCTATTGGACGGCCTTTCAGGAGTGAGTGGAACAGGATATGCTCAGCGACGGTCATACTGTAGAGTCACAGAAAGTAGACAGAGAGCCATTGTTATATTAAATCTTGCCGCACTATACTGTATTTTTACTCTACTTTGTAGACTGCTATTTATATACATATGTTTCTAAAAGTCTATAAATTAGATACATATATACACCGATGTTTATATATATATATATATATATATATATATATATATATATATATATATATATATATATATGTATATATATATATGTATATATACATACACTACTTACTAAAATGTCTATATACAAATTTTTATATTGTACGTGTACACATATATGCACAAATATACAAATATACATCCACGTATCCATATATATATATATATATATATATATATATATATATATATATATATATATATATATATATATATATATATATATATATATACATATATATATAAACACACTACACACGCAAATTGAATTAGGTGGTAAACACATACTACTGAAAAAGAGTGTTGTGCTGTGGGCACATTCCCAGAGACAGCCGAATGGTGTCCATGTCCGTGCGAATGTCTTTCCCGTAAATGGAAGCTGTGCCTGAGGTGGGAGGGAACATACCAGTCAAGATGGACCTAGAAGATAGTGGAAAAAAAAGGGTTGAGTGATATACCGTTACCCCCCACCCATGTGTACATTGTGATTGCCCAGTACAGTATATCTACATGACACGTACATAGTGGTGGTCTTGCCAGCCCCATTGTGCCCAAGAAAGGCAGTGATCTGGTTCTCGTAGAAGCTGAGAGTGAGGCCATTCACAGCAGGGTTGGAGCGACTGTCAAACACTTTGACCAGGTTCTGGATACAAACGCCCCTGACCAGGTCAGCTGGTTCTGCCTCAAAGAATGCCTGTTCTATATAGTGTTGACAGTGATGAAATTGTTATGACAAGGAGAAGGTATAATACCAACTGTTTCCAAGCATCACAATGTGGAGAATTTGTTAATTTGCTTGTGAACAGGACAAACCACGTGTCAGTTCACATTTGATTGTAAGTGCCAATATTCTACAAGGAAAATCATTTCTAATGCATGTCTATCATGTGCGCACATTTTTAATAAGCGTCTTGAATAAGATCTAACTCAAAGAAATATATTATAATGTACCTTTTGTCTCTTGGTTCTCTTGTCCTGCCACTTCTTGCTGGTCTCTGTGTTCACATGTACTAGTTGCTTCTGCATTCTTTGCTTTCTCATGGTTTTCCAACTCCTCTTTTTGTAATGGTTCCTTGAATGCTAGGTTGTCAACGCCATTCTTGGAAAGCTCTTGTTTATTTTCTAAAAGGAAAGAGAAATATGAATTAACCCTCATGCAGTTATAAAAATGCATCAAAAACTGTAATGTATTGACATTGCGGTTTGTGATGACGTATTACATTATAGGCTTGTTCAAGCAAGCGCTGGTGTCTCAGTATTATAATCCAACAATGTCGCCTTTCGTATCCTGAATTTTCTTTTGTAACTAGAGACAATGTTTTTTCCACAGAGGCTTTTATAACCTGAATTTTTCATAACAAGAGGTGTTCCAAAGTAGAGGTACCACTGTACTTATAAAGGTAACCGTATGAGAAAAGGAGTATGGAACATCTCTAGTGAAATTATGGACAAATGTTTGAATGGGAAAAGGCCTACCTGAAGCTGGAGTGACAGTGTTGAGCCAATAACAAGGCATGAAGGGGAAATAGAAGGGTCGGCCAATCCCGTACTGGCCTGTGAATTTAAACAAATTACATTTTGTGAATGTTTGCACATATTTATGTATAAAACCACATTTCTGTCATTCAAACAGACCAGGGAAAATGTTGTCCAGGTACCAGGCAAGTACAGCATAAAGCAATGTGTCCAGGCCCATCATGCAGACAGATGTGAGGAAAGAGAACTCATCCCCCTCCAAAGGACTCGTCTGGATGTTGTCCCATTGCAGTCCCTGACCTTGCTCCTCATACCGAGATAAGTACTCTGTCCCAAAACCAAAGGCAACTTGGGAAATCAGACTCTGAGGGAGAAGATATTCAGTGTATTTAAGTGTCAATTTAAGTGTATAAACTTAAAAATATCTGTGGAATTTACAGATGCTGAGATATTCCGCCTACCACCAGGATCTTCATGTCTTTGGTGATGCGATCCTGCCAAGCGAAGCAGAAGAGGTGCGGCAGGTAGAGAGAGAAATAAATGATTCCGCAGCAGGCTGCTGCCAGGTTGGCCTGGTTGAAGAAGACGCTGAGGAGAAAGCATTGCATGATGGTGGCCGTGGTGAAGGTGAGAAGAAAGAGAAAGAGGATGAGGGGGTTGCTGTAGTTCAGTACCCTTCCTCCCTGAAAGCCAGTCAGAAAAAAGCAAGGGATCAAATTTGTACGTCAGTGTCGTAAACACGGCACTTTCTATATGTATGGGACCATTAAAATAATCTTTGAAACTGATGTCAATTTCTTCTGACAAGATTTTGGCCGTAATTTAGTGTAAGAGGCCACCTCCACTTGTAAACATGCCATAAATGGTGGCTTGAACTTCAGGTTCCATTACAAATACCGTATTTTTTGAACTATAAACTGCCACTTTATTCTCATGATTTGAAACCTGCGTCTTATTGAGATAATCCACCTGTAAAGCACATTTGTGTATCTGTTGAAGGAATGATGAATTTATGAAACAACCATGAGATAAAATTGAAAAGACGTGAATCAATGATTTTGCTATTTTTTTTAATTAAAAAAAAGAGTTTTAACAATATAGTATCAAAAATATAAAAAAAATGTGTACGTGATTGTAATAATATGGTGTATAAATGTTTAATGTTTAAATGTGATATAAATAGGACTGTATATACTACATATGCATGTTTGTTCATATTATGTACAATGCATATATGTTCGCTAAAATAAAATTAAACAGGGGGACAGAAGATGCTGTTGAACGATTGATTTTGAGTTTGAACTGCCATTTAACTCCAGGTTCAGTCTGTTGAAGATAGCATGTTGCTGTAAGCGAGCAATTTAAAAAATTCTAAATAAAATGTTTAAAAAAAACATCTTTCTGTGTAAATATCTGTTGTAATGAACTGTGGTTCATCATAAAAATAGTTAGTTTAGTTTTTGTTTTTTTTTTTTGCTTGATTTTTGCTGCTGAGACTTATTAGATGAGAAAGGGCTACGAATGTAAAATTAGAACATAATACCCTCTTTTGAAAAGTTATTTTTCTAGATCATTGCCATTAGGGGCCGCTTGAGTGCATGTCACTCAGAATAGTCCAACTTTAACTTGGCACAAACGTTAATGATTGGCATAGCTGTTGACATAATTCCCATGATGTCATGGACTTCGCTATCATTTTGTTAATGATTTGTACGGCATGTGCACAATCTCAGTGCGGTTGTGCCATTCTTAGTCATTAATAAGTAAGAAAAGCTCAGCGTCATAGTACGGCAAGTTTTCATTTGTCACCTGCCATTGAAACTAAGGGAGTGAACACGGAACGACAATATCACACCAAACAGAAACTTGAAAGACTTGGCCTCCTCACCATGATGATGACTGTGAGGAGCGCAGTGCTAGCACCCATCATGAGGAAGCTGTCAATAAACCAAGTGGACCAGATGACACTGTTGGAGACCCCCATCACCTTGAGGGTCTCCTTGAGACGAAGTTCCTTTTCTAGGACAATACTTTTTACTATCATGGAAACTGAGTAGACCCAGGCCAGGACCATGAAGATGGGAAAGCAGCGGTTCAGTGTGAGCATGAAGCTGGAGAAATTAGATGGACAAATGGACCATAGGTTTTTGGTAATGTGTGTTTTGAATGTGTGTTGTTTGTGTCCACTTACAGATCATCCACATAACAAGGGTAGGGCATCTGTTGCAGGTAAACGCCCAAAGGCCACTCTTTCCCTGTCTGAGTCCTTATTATCCCATGTTCTATTATGTCCTGAAGATAAGCAAAACCCCCCCAAACGTAGCGCAGGTCATCCATAGGATCTGCTCTGGGGCCTGGATCCCAATACCTTACAGGGATACAGATTATTAATTCCCTGAAATGATACATAAAATGATATTTTCTGATCTTTGCTCTAACCTACCTGTCTTTCACTTTATTGGTGCGCTCCACAGTGTCAATATCCATGCGGATCTTGAATTTTACATGAGGAGGGACTTTGGTGGTCCAAGGCTGCATGTTAACAAAGATGAGACCCGCCCAAAACTTGCCATCCTCCAGGAGGTCCAAGGCCCGATAAGTTACTGTGTCCTCATTTGGTAGGGCCACAAATTTATCCAGGATCACACACTTTAAGAGGGGCAGGGTGAGAGAGAAATACATAGAATTGGATAAGAGACATGACAAAACTCTTATGTGGTAGCAGAAATGTACAATCCCAAATACAATGAAACTGGGGTATTGTGTAAAATCGAAATAAAAACAGAGCAAAATGATTTGCAAATGATTTTCACCCTATATTCAACTTAATAGACTACAAAGGCAAGAAATGCATTGTTTAAAATGCTAAACTTTCTGTTTTTTGTGCAAATATTTGCAAATTTGAAAATGGATGTCTGCAACACGTTTCAACAAAGCTAGGACATGGGCACAAAAGACGAGGAAAGTTGATGAATGCTCAAAGAACACCTCTTTGGAGCATTCCACTGGTGAACAGGTTAATTAGAAATAAGTGAATGTCATCATAGTGTATAAAAGAAGAAAAATAGTCCAACAGTTTAAGAACAATGTTTCTCCAAGTTTAATTGAAGAGGAATTGAGGAATTCCATTATCTGCAGTCCATAATAACAAAAAAAATTGAGAATGTGGAGAGCTTTCTACATGTAAGTGTCAAAAACTAAATACTGTTGGCCAAAAACCAACATCGAATGCCCATGATCCTTGATCCATCAGGTGGCACTAATTAAAAATGTGTAAATGATATTACTGTGTTGTCCCAGGAACACTCAGTCAGTCAATGCAGTTTTTACCTACAAGTGAAAGTTGCAACACAACCATGCAATGAGAAAGCCATTTATCGGCAACATCTATTAACCTCAATGCCTTCTTTGGGCCTGAACTCATTTTAAATGGACAGATGCAAAGTGAAAAAGTATGGTGTTGTTACGGGTGGGGTCACTCAGGGGTCTTGCTCTCCGGTACCGGCCTGCTTTGTTTCTTTTTCCCCTGTTTCCTGGCATCTTTTTTTTAGGTGTGCCCCAGCAGTGAAAGGATTGGTCGGCTCCAGGAAGGCCCATGATTGGCTGCTGGTGATTGGCAGGTCACACACCTGCTATATATTGAGCCGAGATGGCAGACAACTCCCTCGTCCTCCTTCGCTCCCAACCAGCCATGCACTTGTACTGATATTTTGTGGAAAACCGAGCAGTAGGGGTGAACCGCCGTTTTTGTTGTACATTTTCTTTCCTCCTGTATTTGGAGCTAGGGAGGTAAGCCTATTGTCTTTTGGTTGTTTTGTTTGCTAGGTTAGTTTGGTTATTGCAAAGACAGATTGTTTTGTTTGTTGTTTTGGCCTTGGTTCACCCTGAGTTAATTGCTCCTATCTTTCAGTAATCCTTTTGTCATGTAAATAAATATATCTTTTGTTTTCCAAACATCTGGTTTATCGGCTGGCTGCTTGGGAGTTGGGGAAGGCGGGGCCCATTACGTATGTTGTGTCCTAGGCCCCTAGACTGGGACATAACAGTGTGGTCCGACGAGTCCACATTTCCGATTGTTTTTGTAAATCATGATCGTCCAAGTAACATCTGATACAATCACAACTGAGGGAAATTTGAAGTGTCCATCTCCTTTTTGGAATGTCGTAGGAGACAGGAGTACCCGGAGAACACCCACACAAGCACAGGGAGAACATGCAAACTCCACACACAAAGGCCAGGCCAAGCTGTTATTGAATATATATATATATATATATATATATATATATATATATATATATGCATTAAGATAAGTTGAAAGTATATGCACAGTATAACTAACCACCAGAGCATTAATACATACTATGCACAGAGTAATTCATCCAGCTATTTTTTTCTGTTCATTTTCTGAGATGAATACACATACATGGGAATTTCTCCTAAAACAGTTCCCCTAAAATAATGTTCATTCCAAACAGCATCCTTAAAGCTGCTAAAGTACATTCCACATCAATACTATAGGTCCGGTGTATAACGTGATTCGCACGCATGCCACCAATGCGCAAACAGCCAACCGCTCAGCCTTCCAACTCCCGGTCATTGTAGTTGCTGTATAAAAGATGGCGGGTGAAGTGACAGCTGTGTCTAATCAACCTGAGGCGTTCCCACTCTCCCTGTCACACTCAAGTGCTGTAAGCTTAAACTTGGACAAAAACAAAGAGCACTAACCATCCACCCAACCGTGCCCCCCTTGTCACCCCCCAGTGGGATAGACCCCCTCATCCTGATAAGCTCTTTTTGGGGAAAAACGGCTGATTTGGACTTTGTTTTAAATATATTGGCCCACTTAGCGATGGAGGGCCCTCACCAGTAAAGTTCTGTGATGCTTTGTTCTATTTTTTTTGGAAGGGCTTCCACTCCATCAGCATAAACAGAAGCGAGTCGACAGCTCGTCTGTTGCTTTGGCTCTGGTCCCACCTGGGGGGTGCCAAGTTTTGGAGATGGAGGACAAATTGCCAAATGAAAAGACAACTTGTCCAAATGCTCACATCATGTCAAAATGGAGCACAACAGTGCTCCTTCATGCAGGCTAATGAAATCAACAAGTGACGGGCCTGCATTCACTCGGTTTATTCGATGAATGGGCCGTTCCAAGAATGTGACACTTCAGGTGAATTGTAGTGTCAAGAGTTCAAATAGGTGGGTGGGTACCAAAACAAATGATCCTGACACCCTATTTTCATTTGGAAACCTGGCTTAACCCACACATCCCTTTCTCAAAAGTAGCTGGGTTTTTTTTTTTTTTGTACCTCCGGAAAGGCTAAAATCACAGATGCTACAAAGGTTTCTAAGCTACAGTACAAAAATATTTCACAGTGCACTCACATCTCCATATTGATTGAGCATCCGAATGACACGGTCAGTGAGATTGAAAACATCCCGCCAGTCAAAATCAGGCATGCTGTCGAGCCGCTCCTCTGATGGGCCGTTATGCAGAAAGTTGAGGATGTGTTTGGTGGAGAAAGGAGCCTCCTCAAGGCTCCGGTCGATGAAATCCATCACTGACGGATTTCGGAAAGTGTCCTGTAAAAGAAGAGGCACCCTTACAACTAAAGGATTATAAAGTTTGGAAACATGGAACTGACATTTTGGAATAAACATTTTTGATTGGCAGCTTGTTGGAATAATTATTTGAATATATTTGAGCGTATTTGGAAGGTATTTCAAAGTACTTTCAAAATTCACAATATGTTCTAACATATATACAAGGGCATTCAACATATTATATGAATGAAATACATTCAAATACTGTACTGTATATTGACAAATACATTCCAACGTATAGGTATGGACCGTATCAGCAAATAAATTCAAATGTATTTGGAACGTACTTGAGAGTATGCAAAATATTATTAGCAAATATGTTGAAACATGCGTACTATTACACGTTGGAATGTACTCACAAATACATTGGACTGTACCTGTAAATACATTCAAAGTATTTGAGACGCATGTGAAAGTATTTTCAAGCATATCTGCAAATACGTTCTAACGTATATGCAAGTACGCTGTATTATATGTTTGAACGTATGTATTATACGTAGAAATTAACTTGGAAATATGTTGGACCGTATCTGCAAATACATACGAATGTGTTTGGAATGTATTTGAATCTACGTCCAAAATTGTTTACAAATACATTCCGGCATATATACAAGTACATTACAACATATTATACATATGTATTATACATTGGAATGGATTTGCTAGTACATTTAACTGAACATTTTTTTAAAGTATGTTCAAACATATCTGCAAATATGTTTCGAAGTATATGCAAGTGTTTTCGAACGCGTTATCCATTTGAATGCACATATTATACATCAGATTGTGCAGTACTTATAGATATGTTGGACCGTATCAGCGAATACATTCAGACGTACTTAGAGCATTTTTGAAAGCACACAATCAAAATTTGTGAAAATACATTCCAACTTTGCAAGTATATTCAGACAAATTATTTGTTGGAATGTTTACGCAAGTATATTCATTTATACTATACATTTTAACTTACGTATTTTACTGTTATGTATTTTTAAGTAACATGTTAACATTCTTAGATTATAGTGATCCCTCGCTACTTCACGTGACCATGGCAGTAGGGGGTGGAGTAGATTACACCCCCTGCCCTGCCCTCGTGCCATCGAGCCAATCACGGGTTGGGCTTCCTCAAAGTCACACATGCAATTGTAAATCTTTTACTTAGATTTGTTTTGTAGTAAAAAAGAATTTTAAGTGTAAACTCGAATTGTTATTATGTCTGGTCAGCTACAAGCAAATATAACTGCGACTCTCCGTGAAACTACAGCAAAATGGACAGGAACGGAAAGGAACAACAGTACAGTTACTGTATAGGATATACAGTAATAATTTAAGATTTAAGTAAATATGTGTACTGCAGTAGTAAAGCTTTTAAATATGTAAAGTATAAATACTTTTCCAATTTCAATATTCATTTAATATGAAATTGAGATTTCACTGTTAATGCAAGGACACTGACATAAATGTTGTATCACAGCTCACCTTTACCAGTAATCTATTATGAAAACTGTCCAATTTGTTTTTATGTTCACTATTTTGCTAAAATATGTGTTTATTTTTCAACCTGGCCTATCAAGAAAAATCATGATTTTTTTGGTCATGGCTGAAATAAGATGTCAGGTGAGTGAGTGTTACACAGGTATTTCCACTATACAGTACCCGTATCATTTTGACTTGCACTCCATCTTGGAAAAAAGCCCAGATCTGTGGAGCCACCTCCTCCCAGGCCTTCCCCATTGTCTTCAGCCTTTGCAGTTCTTCGAATGTACTATTGGCCTTCAAGACAGATGTGAAAAGTAGACAGTATGCTTTCAATGCAGGTGTGCTTGTATGCAAATTAGTACATACTCTACATGTGTGAAACACCGCCAAACACTTGCACGTTATCCACTTAAGCTTCTGCCTCAAAACATTCCCACACCAAACTCTCTCCCCAAACAGGCTTTACAAAGGCAACACACACGTTCTCACACAAAGAATGCCATGAGCGTCAGATAAACCGGCGAGTGCGCGACAAACACAACCTGTGAAAAAAGTTCAAATATTTACCGCAAGCTTATGGTGAAAATTCTGAATATGTGTCACTACAATGCTTTGTGCGTGTGTGTGAAGAGCAAAAGGCGCTTGCTATTTTAGCATTCACTCATGTGCAGTGGGGGGTGAACGTGCTCAAGAGTACACCCAATTAAACGCCTTCCTCTTCTGTGCGTCTGATTTTGGGTGACAATGGGGACAATGGAGCCGGGGTGACAATAGAGGCCGTTGGTCCAATGCTTTCACCCAGACTAGTGAATTTTAGTCAGGTTCCCACAAGTGTGAGCTTCCTCATTCCTGAGGTAGTTTAAAGCAGCAGAAATAAGCAGTGGAGGGGTTCCTTAAGGTCACTTTTTTTCTCCAAACAGCATGATCCTTAACTTACTTGCATTGAGTTACAATAAATGGAATGTTTTTTTGAAGCAAATGCATATTTGCTTTTATGCTAGGGTGTGGTGCTAAACACACATGATTAGCTTTACGCGGTTGTTAACATCAAAGGCTTGAGTAAATATTGCTGCAGTATTCGGCACCTACAGTTGGTGCGTATATTGTACAGATATGTCGTTGCTAAATTTAGGCAAATGAGGGTTCTGGTTCAGCCAATGAGGGAAAGCCTCTGATATAATCCAACTCAAAGTAAATACTTCTGTGATACCATTTACGTAAGAGGAAACCATTCATCAGCTGTATTTGTTAAGCTGTTGCATAACAGTATGGACATGGATTTCATGCCTCTATTCAAATGGTCCTTTGTATTATGTTCTGTTTGGAGATTAGGGTTTTTTTTTTCATCTTGAATCTGACCATAAAAATAGTCATACTCTATTAGTCCTGGCAAAGAACAACATTTACTTACTTTTGTGTTCAAAAAGTTTTTTAAACGCAACATCTTTTTTTTTTGGAATAATATGTTTTTTCCCCCCAAAACAGAAGAAATGTTTTTTTTGAAATGTGTTTTTTTTTGTTCCTAAATTTCCCTATAGTAACTTTTTGAAAAATATTATGTATATACACAGTATACATGATTTTAGTAAGTAAGATCATTTTAGCATGTATTTACAAATTTAGTTTTTTATACATTTTTCATTTTTTCTCTTTTTTTTAGATTTTATGAAGGCTCTTTCAGTTTTGAGGGAAAAGTTTGCATAAACAAAAAACATAAACAAACATACAAATGCAAAAATATAAAATAAATAAATATTATTTATTTTATATTTTTGTTATTTTTATATTATATTATATTTATATATTATATTTTTGCTATTTTTATTATTAAGCCCCACCAAAAACTAATTTAAAAATTGATTTTTTTCTTTTCATGAGCGATTGCAGTACATTCCTGGACTTAAAAAAACGAATTTTATTCCATTTAGAAAAGTTTCGTTATAACAATAGAACATACATATTTGTAACAATATTAAACTGATAGCAAACTGGTTGAGAAAGAATCAAAAATGCCTCTACTGTTGGCTGGTTTCCAATCAATAAACAACTAATAACTTATTACGCATTTGGTGCGTGTGTATTTTGGATATGCTAATTATGCATAACGAACCAATAGGCCTTGAGTCATGTTTTCGGTTCAAATAATGGAACCCTCTTGACCGTTAGTCACTTTGGTGCAATTAGGATCCCAATGTGGGAGGGGAGCGAAAACAAACGATTGGCACTAAAGGGCGGCATGTGCGATTGCACATTCTTTAGGGGCAAATTTCAGTGCTTCCATAACACCAGAAAAGCCATGGCGCCAGTCGACTGTGTGACAGTCACAGCGGCTGATGGGCTTGTGTTCCTCTATTGCAACCAAGCCATCCATGACCACTGACGCCCCCTGAGGCGCTTTGACCAACAAGTATCTACAACTAGATACAAAGACTGTGACAAGACATGAGGAAAGTTGATCCCCTTTTGGGGGGGAAGTCATTGTACCCTGCAGCGTGCTTGCTCTGCTCTACAAAATATCAAAGAAGGTAGTAGAGTAGAAAAAATAACCTGGAAAATCTTTTATGTTTACTCTTTCTTTATGTGCTTCTGGTAGTATAGAGGCAATACGAAGCAGGACCTTCTCAAAGAAGCTTCTTACATTTCTTATGATCATTCTGACAGCAGGTGAGTCAGGGGCGTAGAGAATCTTTCCCATCAACATGGGCTTAAGGGAGTTCCATACAATCCTGGTGGCGGGGTTGGATTCCAGCTCGTTCATCATATCATTGCAGAAATGAGCTGGAGGGGAAAAGTGCATTATATGGGCCATGCATTCCAATCCGATTATAAAACGAGGTGTCAATCTCTGTTCGCGCCAAGCAAGTATTCTTGCCTAGTTGAATATTTTAAAACTTCATTAAGACTTCTATTTTGACAGTTTTGCAAAGCATCATGGGTAAACGTGAAAATAGCAAAAACTACAAATATATATATATCATGGACAAGCACAATATACCCCAACTAATGTAATGTAGTTGAAAGGTGCACAATACGAGAGTATTCCTTCTAACATATAGTACTATTCCTATTCACGACATACATAAGAAAGAGCATGTTCTACTCACTGGTGCTGTTATCGTACGTGTACTGGCCAGGCCTTCTGCCACTGCTGATCCCAAGAAAAGCTTTGTAGTTGTTGTCCTCGTACCAGTTAAAAGAGGCCACTCTGGAGAAAGCTCCTTCGGTGTAGCCGCACACAAGGCTGGAAGCAGCGGCCATCACCTGCCTGAAGGAAGGATCGCTTTGGAACAGAGGAGTCATGACCTGGAAGAGCTCCTGGGTGCTGCTTCTCTCAAACAACTGGGAGGACATTTGGAAAAAGGAATGAAAAGCACACATTTATTTAAAAAAAATATGTTCATGAGGAACAGCTAAAAACCAAAGGTTCAAAATCAACTAGGCCTATATTTTTACACTGTAAAATCAAATTACGGATTAACAAACATGATAAAAACATTATAGGAACAAAGGTGTTATATTGTTTATTCAGCATTATCTTCATTGTAAATACAGTATGATGCTAGTGATGCACCTATTGTAAGTGTTTTTGGAGGAAAAGAAGCCTTCCTATATTGACGTAAGCTTCCTCCACAAACACCACATCTGTGTTTGTGTAAAAACGGAGGCAAACGGAAGCAACCGTTTTCCTGCCTTCCTAAAAATAGAAAACAGTGAACTTTGGAACAGGGCTCAACAGGAATTCACAAAAGCAGTTACCTCTCGCAGTTTGTCTGAGGCGCTAGACACCACTTCGACCCAAAAGTGAATGTCGATGCCTTCTGAGTTACTGTCCAAAACACGAGGAAGCTTGAGCAAGGGACACAAACAAAATTACACATCAAAATAAACAGTAAAGTGTGCACTTCATATACAGTATAGTGTATATATGGAGGTTTTAAAAGAACAGATTAATTATGATTAATTAATTACTGTCATTGAGTTTTTTTAATCATGTTAATCTGATTTTTGATCTCTAAATTTCCACTGTCTTTAATGCTGGTTGGATCTGTTTTTATGCATCGGGCCAATTAGGTCAATGACACACTGAAATAGACATTGATTGGCTCCTGTTGTGGGGTGTAAGGGCTGTCGATTCAATGAATGGAAAATGTTACTTTCTTAAACGCCCCAACAACCTTTAATTATTGAAGGTACAGTGACAAAAGTTCTTTTTTGGAAAGAGCTTGCTTACTACAGAAGCAACTCAATTTTAGCCCATTACATAAACGCAAAGCACTCATTTTCACACACAGGTAACAATAGTAATAAAGAGGTTAATGGGATGGTCCACAGCAAAGCTCTTTGCTAAAGTAAACTCGAGAATACCCCACATTTGAGCAAGTCAGGGATGGATAGAATGGATGATATCTTAATGTTAAAAGTTTGATATTCATATTTTGAAAAAGAGGAGCTAGTAAGTTGATATATTGGCAGTGAGATGCTTTGGCCTCCCATCATAGGTTAACAAGTTAACACAGCTATATTATTAAAACCTCGGTTAGGGTAACAAAACAACATACGAAAACTGTCAAAAGTGATGTGGTTTAGCACATTTTGCTCTAAAAATTGATCCCGAGTCCTTTTTCGGTCCTGACCCAAAGTTTCGGAACAACGTGATTGAACTCTTCCATACAATAGGCAAGAAGTCCAGGAAGCAGGACGAGGCCAAGACAAAGACCAGAGGAGACATCCTTCCTTTGAGCCATATCGCTCTATCTCAGCGTGCGTGCTTGTACATGCGTAAATCAAGGCAGTATAACAGAATGTGATGTGACTAAAGTGATGTGCTAGTGGTATACCTTATATTATGACTGTGGATGAATGGAGAGGAAGCCGGCGGCCCTAAGTCTGCAGATGCAGACTTTGTTTACAAGCCACAGCCTCAAATCATTAAGGAGGGAGTGTTTCGTCTCTAAGCTAATTACAAAAAGATGTCTGACAGCTCTGCTAATGCTGGCCCGTTTCACAGGTTCTGTACTCGGGTCTAGCTTCTGAGGTAAAACCATGAGAAGATACAGTAAATGGATTGCATTATTTGAGGGTAACAAGATACCTTTCAAGCTAAGGTAACATACTTTATTTAACACCAGATGAGAAATTTAAAACACCTTCAGGTTGGCAGTATGCTGCACCTTAAAGCAAAATGTCAGATGTATGAATCACAATAATATTCAGGTAATTAGTTATTCTTTGGACAAAAGGTCGGGTGTGATCCTCTTTTTTTCAACCGGGCTCACGTCCTTCCAAATCTTTTTTTTTGTTTTTTTTTTTGTTTTGCTGAGTGATTACCAACTCAAATGGGCTTCATTTCAGCACAGCTTAATGAGGGTTTTCTCCATTCAAAGGTTTTTACAAACACAGCTGTTGGCTTATTAAATTAAAGGATTAATAAGGATGGTTATATAAACTGTTGTACAATAGCTGGATTGAAGCTTTGTTGTCAGTATCAAGTTTGGCTATTCATAGCAGCAGTTTTTCCACACAGCTGCTGCATTGGGTCCCATTATAATTTGCAGGCAATATACTATATATATATATATATATATATATATATATATATATATATATATATATATATATATATATATATATATATATATATAAAACCAGTAGTTGAATGGAATAATTGGAAAATTAACTCACATTGGGAATAAAAAAATACACTCAGGTTTTTTCTGACTTGCTGAATCAATAGACTATTCAATGGAATAATATTGACAGCCCTACTTGTATTATTCAAATACTATAGTTTATTTATTTTTTGACAGATTTTTTTTGTTAAACGATTGTAACAACATTTGTCATACATTTTTTGCAGTGTTCTGTCAACAATTCAGCATTTCATTGTTGACTACTTGTTGTTTACTATATTTTTTACTCATTATACAATACTGAATAAACAACAATAATTGGCAAATAAACAAGTCGGGAAAAATATTGTGTTATGCGCCTTAAAAAATAAAATTTCATTAGATTATTTAATTAACCGGTGGGATATTGGGTATAATATCATATAATAACCCATTCAAAAAATATTATACGTGTATAAGCATAAAAATCGTGGAAGGCTGCACTGACCACTCGGAAAAGTTTGAAAAAGTCAACGTTGGCATAGAACTTGTCCTCGATGGTCTGCAGCCGCTGAGCGTTGAGGATACACATCGCGTTGCGGACTGCAAGAAGTCCCCTGCGGTTCGGGAAAATGAGGAATCGTTCCAAGAGGTTCAAGTTGCAGGCAATGTCCTTTAAATGAATGTTTGGAGCCCCAAAAGCAAACTAGGAAAAGGGCACAAGGTCATTAAAACTAAATGATACTTCTTAGTTGAGGACATCCCAGTGGACATCCTAATATTGATTTACATATGAATATACATGTTGAATGTTTGCTTGAGCAAAAGTCATCTTAAAGGTTTAGAATTCCAATGCCCATTTGAACCCACTTGTGTAATGAAATACAGTAATTACCTGTTCAGGTCTGACTTGGGCAGCGACAAGTTGATTAACCACATGTTCAGTCAGTGGAACATCTCTCAGAAGGTATGATGTCAGAGTCTCATCATCCTTAAGGATCGTCTCCACCTGGATTCCCTGGCCTGTGAGGAAGGGGAAAAGTGAGATTTATTGTATGCTGTTGTGGGCGTGAGTGTTCAATGGGCTTGAAAAAAAAGAAAAACATGTTCTCTCCTCCTATCAGCAAGGTATGAATTTCAAGTTGCTTCAAAATACTCTCCCACGTGATGCTCCAAGGCTTGTCCAGTCTTACATCTGTTCTCAAGTTGAACCAAGTGCTGTATGCTCCCAATCCAAGTTCAAACCGAGATTAAGAAGCTGCCTTCATGGGGATGGCTGTGGCTCAGGAGGTGACAGCGGGTCGCCCGACTAATCTCACACTTGGCCCTTCCATTCACACCAATATATATATATATATATATATATATATATATATATATATATATATATATATATATATATATATATATATATTAAGGGATGAGAAGACTATGAGGCACGTTGCTATAGTGTTTTTTTAGATGATAAGCTAGCTTGTGCATCCCTGTGAAGCTTTCAACAAATTAACCAGAATCCCTTGTCTCAGACATCATTGCACCAATGAATTACATTGAATAGGCTGGGTCTCAGGAGGATATATATATATACAATATATTTACATAACTTGCATCCTGGTATGATCTAACATTATCTCCCTGGGGCTCATGAGAACTGCGCTTCTGGTGAAATGTGGCCTCATATTTTCATTTAGGTCTGTTTAATATTATGTCATGAGAGTTGTCTGACATAACTATTGCAAAAGGAAAGGCCCTCACTCTCTTCCCAAACTCATCGTTAAGAGTTGCACTAAAAATAACCGCACCAGTGTCCATAGTGTATTTGTTTATACAAAAACTTTACTGTTGGCAGAGTGTCTCATGAGATGGTAAATGGGGTTTTATTGTGCCTCATGAGGACACTGGTTGGGGTACGTGAAGTGCTTTCCCACCAAATAAACACTGGGGCCACCAGTGAAAGTAAGCAGCTTACATTACGTATCTTTCTTGAACCCATGTGATGTAATCCAGTTACAGTGTTAAGATACACAGACATATGGTAAAAAAAAAAAAAAGTGTGAGTAACATTGAAGATAAGGTGTTAAAAAAAAGGATGCCAAAAATAGCCAAAGAGCTTTTTGAAAGTTTGGATATGACATATTTAATGTGTAGTTTCCAGCAGATTGTATTGCCCACAATCACCCCCAGAAACTTAATCTGTTTCTACAACTCTTTATATAACTACATCTTCTATTTGTAACCTTATATGGTTTATTGTTTTAACATTTCCAAATAAAGTTTATTTTTGTCCTATAAGATTAATTGATCTTTTGTTATCATCAAGTCATGTTTTTACTTTGGTGACAACATGTCAATGTTCAACATGGCATGATAATTTCGTCATCACACTACGAGGAATGTGCCGTCCCTCAGCTAAAATACTACAAGAATGATGTTGAAGAAAATGACCCAAAATACCGCACAAGGGTTAAATTCTGAAGTGAATATACCCAGAATATGCTACATTTTCTCACCAGAGTCCAATATCATCTGTAAATAACATAAATGTCAATAGGTGTGATACATTGCACAAATTGCACATATTATAAACTACCATAGTTTGGGGATTTATAGTCCAAAAAGACACAACTTTTATCTCATGACTTGAGCCCGTGGCTTAAAGTCCCATCTAGCTCATAGGCAGTTTTTGTTTTTTGTTTTTGCTAGAAACAAAGAGACAATCTACCAGTTTGTAAAGTAAATTTTAATTATGTTTAATTGTAATAATTGTTGCTGCTGCAGCTTATACGCCAGTGCAGTTTATAGTCTACAAAAACGGTATATTGGTTTTCGTACTCCTCGTCTTGTTTTTGCAATGCCAGAAGTGTCTTCACTTACTTGCTCAAGTTCCAAAACTTGTGGTGGTGATTCTTCAACTGGGTCAAGTTTTTCTACATCAACAATTTGAACATGTTTCCTGGTACCCCTAGAAGTTTTTGTTGGTTCTTGGAGTCTAGACTTTGCAACTAAGGGAGTCCTGTCAGTATGGACTGATCCTTTGTCTCAAAGGTGACTTCTTCAAGTTCCTCGAGCTCTACTGTCTCAGAGATGACTTTTCTGCCTCTTATATTTCTACTAGTGGGTGCTGGTAGAAGGGGTTGTTCCAAGTCAATCGTCTTTTATGGCTCTGGTGGATCAACGGTTGGTTGTGTGTATGGTTTTCCTGCCTAGGCTTCACGGCAGAGTCCTCTTTAGTTGTCCTGACATCTTCTTGGACGGTGTTAATTTCTGAAGTTCCAGTCATCTTTATCTCCACGTCTTTCTCTGGCATCATTTCAGGCGCAGTTGCTTCAGTTCTCAGTCCTCTTCAGGCCCTGACTGGAGCAGAGATAGCTTCTCCTTGCTCTTCTTTTACTGTGTTAGAGTCCACCAGTTTGCCTTTTCTCCCACAAACGGGCTTCTGCAGTTTCCACATCTTGCAAACTCTTAGTGGAATCTGTGGATTTATTTTCCTGGTGTTCACTTGGTATTTGCTCCAGGCGATTATCACTAAGTTCCTTGACATCTGGTGCGGTGTCATGTTGGGCTATGTCATCGTTACTTTCTGGTCCCAGAACTGCCTGCGCTGAAACGTGTCACTCAGAGGCTGGTCTGCTATTGGTCAGCGTCACTGTCAAAATGGCAGCATGCTACGGACTGGATCGCGTCTAAGTGCTTAAAAATAATTATTTATTGTGCATTTTACTGCTTAATTCAAACTTGAATGGGTGAGCCATGGGTCCCAGGATTGCTAGCGATGTTAACGAAAGATGTAAGAACATGATTTTTACAGAAACGAAGCTGGAGATAATCAAGAAATATGAAGAAGGCTAAGCTAGCCTAGCCTAGGCTACTCTCACCAGGGAATATGGCCTAACAAGCTTGTCACATAAACGTAAATAAAGCACTTCCTGTAGGTGAAAATATTGGCTACGCCACAGTCCCAAAAAGAAGTGGAAGTGCTCAGCGGTGGTCTCCTTTCCTGACCCACTGTAAACTGCACAATAGTTATCATCCAACCAACGCCCCTTTCTTTCAACGAAAGGGGCGGGAAAGAAGCACTTGATTCCCTGCTCAGTTGCACAATGAAATGCCACCAAATGAAGTGTGGCGAAATGGTTATTTGTGTGTTGGTGTGAACATACAGTAGCATAGGTTTTAATCAAATCAGCGGGTGGCAGTTTGAAGAACTGACCTGAGACTTTATCCGGACGGGTACGCAATATGTCCATGAAGTTACTCATGGCTCTCACTTCCGACCAAAGTCGTCCCATGGGCAGAAGCTTTGGATCACTAAAAAGAAGCTCCTGGGCATCCAAGTAGAAGCGTGCCAATCTGAGAAACAAGTTGTAATGAGATACATCTATGTATCATGTTTTTTCAACCATTGAATGGTAAGTGCAACACACAGGTCAAAATAAAGCTCACATTGAGTTGTTGTAGTTGGACACCAAGCCAGGTGATTCGCCACGAGTGGGGTACTGGAAACAAGGATTGTTGGCGTTACAGAAGATTCCTTGGATCCATGGTAGGACCCCTGCAGAGGGCATGGCTTTGTTGGGAAAGTGGCCTGAAGAAGACCAGATAGAATTAACTCATGTAAGACAGAACGGTTCACATAGGTCAGTGTTCTTCTTACACTGGTGCTGGCGGTAGAGTGGATTCACTCTTCGTAGCCACACAAGCCCCATGAATAAAATAATAGGCCACATGATTTCCATGAGGAAACGCACCTGGTTGAAAATAACCACCAGGATTTAGTGCAATGTAATTTACAAAACTCAAAAGCTCCTGGCACGTTTAGAGATAAAAGCCAGTGAACAATATGAAAGGTTTTACCCTCTGCCTCCTGCGGACGGTCCAGTTCTTCCACAGCAGGAGTCTGACCTGAGTTCCCGACCCCATGACTCCTCCGTTTCACCCCCAAAAGGGGCTCGCAATAGCAAAAAGGCCTGCATCCAACCAAATGTACGCCAAAGCATCTCACACACAATAAAATACATGAGGACCGTATAATTGCAACACCTACCTCAGACGAATGCTTGCCTTGGTGATTGGTAACTAATAAAGACCACATAACAGCACATATTCCACCGAATGCGGCGCAAGATTGCTAACACAGCTAATTTGTAGACCTTGTGAATCGTTAAGCAGATTGATTTAATCTCCTTTCTCAGCGCAGAGACAGCCAACACCTCACATCCATGTGTTGAGGCTGACATGACCCAACCACCTGGTTCACTAATCCTACCACTCTTATGGGCCTATCTGGTCAAATCATATACAACTGAAAACATTGGAAATTTACTGTAGGTAGATTTGTTCTTTGTTGTGTATACTTAGTGGTTATTTGAATTCTGAATGACATTGCATTGGTGTTTTTGGAAGCATGGAACTACCAATATGAAGTAAACTTGTTTGAGCTGTGACATATGAGAAGTTCAAACAAGGTAGCAAAATTGGTTCAAAGATACCGCAAAGTTATTTGAAGGTACTGTGAAGCTGTTCCGATGTTTTAAATCTAAGTTTTTGTCAACAAGCTAAATGCTAAAAGCAGCATTTTCTTCTCAAAACGCGACAGGATAATGATGTGCACATGCAAATACCTTTGGGATTAATGCCAAAAATGCCGTATTAGATATTATCCTATGTTTTACAAATGCATTGGGACTAATTTATCAGTACGTTTGAATTACTTGATTAATTCATTTGAAAGACTGCAGCACAGACTACAAATCGTTAAAAAACCCTCACTCCACATAGGCAGTCTCTCGCTGCTGTATGTGTGTCACCATTTATAACTACTCTTATGCAAAAACAAAACAAAACTGTGTACCGTGTTTGATGTGCATATTTATGAAAGCGTGGGACTGCCAATGTGGAGTAAACACTTCTGACTGGGATTGTACTGCAAAAATACTGCAATGTATACACTGTAATGTGGCATTATAGGAAAAAGAGACACTGATTTTATGGTTTTATAAATATATTCGAAGGACTTTTCTAAGTATGTTTGCACAACATTATTTATGTGTTTGATTCGATTGCCCTGCAAATATAATAGTCTACCACGTGGCATTAAAAAATATGCATGTTTTAGTGTTTCACATATATATGTTCAATAGATTTTACTGAAGCCTTTAACCAAATTGAACAACAATATCAGTTTGCCTTTAATGTACTGCAAACATATAGCAATATGTACCATGTGGAATTATGGGTAAAACGTGTTCAAATGATTTCACCAAGTATGTTGGAATGCGACAAACAACTTTGTAGTACATTTGTTTACAGTATCTGCTGTAAAGTTTTCATAGCTATCATCATGAGCAAATATTTAGAAGGGCAGATGAAAAATGTACCTGCCTCAAATTTTAGAGGCAGAAATGCCATTATTTATGTGCAGAATGGGGACCTTGCCTTTAAGATTGCTTGACCCCACAGTTGAATATTACTAAATTGATGATTTGAAAAAAAAAAAAAAAAATCACCTCATTGACAATAATAGCTTAATGGAAGGAACGACACTGTCAATTATTTTCCGTACACATACTGGCACACGCCAGACTTGTTTTCTTGGCCCAGATATTTACCTCCACCTAGCAACAAAATGAAAAAAAAAAAAATTGGACAGCTCTCAAGACAAACAAGTATAAACATAACGTGGTGTTCAACGTGGCGGTAATATGAAAAGAAAACATTATAGTGCTTTATAGTTGCAAGATATATTTATTTTAATAACTTACAAAGTATTCTTGTTCGGCTGTACCTGTCTTTATTACATTGAACCATTTGAATGTTCTTCAAACCTTGCAAGTCACCATAAAAAATGTTAGCATTTAAACAACTGAAGTAGATCCTGTTACTTACAAAAATGTAAGGTTTGAACCTATTTCTGTGGTAAAACGAAGAGTATATTTCCTTTTGTTTATGTTCTTAGGACTCCAAAACAATGTTCATGCCATGAGCAATAGTATCTCAATACAAGTGCTGCACGGAGGATTTTTTTTAATGCTTGATAGAGCAATATTGACAAAATGATTTCTTCTCTGTAACAGTATGAAAAAAGGATAGCAACACAGTTTAACTGATATCTGTACAAATGAAGTGCGCCATTTTTGTTCCTTTCAGCGTTGTGGCTATGTAGTCTATTGTAACTAGTTAAATACATACTTTTTGGTATATAAACAATGAGTCCAGAAGAACACTACTAAATATACACAAAAAATACAATTGCACAGTTTCAGAATTATAAATAGGACAACCTTGTGCCAGTGTAGTGATCGAGACGTCGTAAAAAATATACACCCTTTTAAGTGCGTTCTGTTTGCATTTGTTTTGTACTCGATAGAGTCAAAGCGGATGTCTCTTAAAGGCATGTCGCATTGTGACATCTCATCTCTGGTGACCCAAGTGTCACACAAAATGAGCTTCTCGGTGTTCAACATCTTGGAGGTGCCTGGATCTCAGTCTCTGGTATACAGGTCTGGCCTGGTTTAGGCCCGTGTCCTCTGGACTCGGGCTGTGGGAAGGGAAGGCGGTTGCCTGCTCTGCCTCAGCGTCCTCCTCAAGGGGTTCATCCACCGACACTTCAATCTCTAACTCCTCCTCTTCATCATCATCCTCCCCCTCTTCATTTTCAACGCTGTTAGCTAATGCACGGAGTGATTTAGCTTTACTTTCTGACGGAGGCTTATAGAATGTTCCGGGTGGCGGTTGGAGGGTCCTGGAAGCCCGGTAACCCGTTGAAACAATGTTGTACTTGGTTACATTTTCCTCCCTTCTTAATGTCCTTCCAGGTCGTGAAGACATGCTGTAAGGTCCATTAGGGTAGGGGGTCGCAGAAATTTGAGAGTTTTCAAGGGGCAATATGGCACTTGCATCATCTCCCGTGCTTTCTGCTTTGGAAACATTTTGGGCAGTTCTCGACGCAACATCGTGGTGTTTGTATTGTTTGTCCCAAGTTCTTCGCAAGGTCTGGGTATCAATGCAAGTGCTCCGGTAGTGAGTGCCGGCTCGCAATTTGGTCATCTCCGTTTCGTCCACCTCTTCTATGGAGTGGAAGCCACGGTCTCCTTTTCTATCATCTTCATGCAAGCTAGTCCGGGAGGGGGTCTCGTCTTCTTTATCTCGGCCTTGGCTACGTTCTACCGGCATGCTGGCGGGTCGGGAGGAGAACTTGTTACGGTGTGTTCGTAGATAAACCCTGGTGGTGGGTGTGACATGAGGAGAGCGGATGAGGGTTCGCTCGCTAGGCTTTGGGACATCACTGACCCCATTGCAGGCCTTGGAATCCATTTCGTCACCTTCAGAAAGAAATTGACAAAGTAAGACAGTAAGAATATGGCTCAAAACAACAAACCGATTTTGCAGGTTAGGGTGGCCAAACTTTTACTGTGAATAAAATTTGAAATGTATTTCTTCTCCACAGGACTCAAAATGGCCAAAACATATATGAATTGCTTAAGCTATGCAGTATTTCTCAAATCAAATTAATTCAAATGTTGTACAAATCATTATGGGTAGCATCATTGATTTTCATTTATTTTTAATTTAACTACAATGACGTGTGACTACCAATGTGGAGTACACAATTTTGACAGGCAAATACAATACTTTTAAACAAATTAGCAAACACATTGAAACGTCTTTGCAAGTTCATTCAAATATAAAATTGAGGCATTGATATATTGTAACTCTACACTTAATTCCCTTGTTTTGTCAAAACACATCACATTTATATGTTTAAATGATTGTAAGTATGTCCAATTGTGTTTAGCACAAACAATATTTAAATGTACTTGCATATAATTTTGAAACTATTTGTAGGGTACATGTTAAAAACATAGCATTTTTATTTGCTTGCACATGCGATTTCAAAAGAACACCTGTGTTGTGCTACATTTTTAGAATTTAATTTACAAATGTGTTCAGAAATATTTACAAGTAAGCATAAGTATATATGCCAAAGACATACTTTCAATTTTGCTTGAACATTTAAAGACCGAGTACATTGGAACATTTGTTTAAACAACATTGCAAGTATGCATACATGTTTTTGACGAATATGTTTAAACATACTTGCAATTATGTTTGAACATATTCTGAGGCCTAAATACTAAAAACAGAGCATTCTTTTACCATAATCCCAGAGGGTATTGACTTGCACATAAGCAGACCCCACAGACCCAATTATGGCTGTAGTTTTAGCATTTACATGTACATGCAAAAAGTTTAAACATGTTTTCAAATATAAACTTGCAAATACTTTGACAAATTATGAATTTACCCTATTTTCCGCACTAAAGGTTTATAAAGCACACCATAAATTCATGACATATTTTAAAACTTTTTCCATACATAAGGCGCACCCTCAATTAATGACATATTTTAAAACTTTTTCAATCACAATATAGTAATACTCAAAGTAATAACAATAATAACTCAAATAACTCTAAACTCTCAATAGCATAATAACTGAATGTCTATATGACCAACCTTGTTCAACTGTAAACACACAAAAGAAACAGGTAAAGCTTACTTTATCAGTTCATTCCCCATCTACGAATCTCAATCTCAATATTGATCCATATATAAGGCGCACCTGATTATAAGGCGCACCATCAGCTTTATAAAAAAATTAAGGCTTTTAGGTGCGCCCTATAAAGAGGTCAAAAGGATAACTCCAAATTCCGCAGTCCCGCCCTTCCATAAACTAATTATAACTAACAATTCAAAGACTAGATTGACTTGTAGATGCACATTACCACGATAAGCATACAGATGCAATGTTTTGTAATTATAGAAATACTAACCAGGTTCAGAGGCTTTCCCCTCCTGATTGTCTGGAAGGAGCAATCCTGAGTCTTTATAATCAGGCATCAAGTTATATGGAGGAGTGGAGGAATGTCTCTTAAAATCCTTGGAGCTCAACTGTAATGTGTGGTAGAGAAAACATGATTGAAGGTGATTGATCATTGTCACCTTTAGCATCTATTAACTTGTATTCTTTCTTCAAATTCCTGTTTACCTCTTGGATGTCGCCCACAGACTTTGAGTGCCTACTGAGGCGCTGCTCTTTTTCCTGGTGAGCGGGACGCATGTCCAATATTGGTTGAGCGCTAACTTCTGTGGATGAGTTGCCAGCAAGGGGACTCAGGGGGGTGTCAAAGATCATTTGGTAGTGTCTGATTAGAAGCTCCACTATGAGCGCCTGATAGGGGTAATCCACCACCGAAGAAAGGGACATGTCGGCATCTGCCTGCCTCGGCTTGATGAGAGTTGGACCAAAGATAATACCAAGGTTTTTTGCAGGCATCTTGTTTTCTTCAGATCGTTCTGTCACTCTGGTGGAAAGATAAATATTATAAGGCCTCCGTTTTCTTATAGCAAGTCTTGTGTCTTCAGTAACAAATCTTCAATATTGTAAAAAAGCAAATGTAAATGCTTTTAAGTGTTTTGGTGATTTTGTAAATCTGTAAATCTCGTGTTTTTAAGCATATAATGCATGATGGATATTGTCTGAAAATGACAGTAAAATTATAGCAATTAAAATATGCTATACAAAAAAATATATGTAAACACTGTGAATCTTTTTTTTTCCCCTAATCTTAATGGGGCCAACTAAATACAGTAAAAGGAAACCTTTAAAGGTATTCTGCAAACACGATCTGTTGACTGACCTTATTTTTTTTTTGCTTTGTGATATGAGCCAAAATGTAATCACTGACTGGCCTTGGATATGTTGTGACTCAAGGTAACTGCAGTGTAATATTTATAAAATATTTAAAGTACCGTATTTTCCGCACTATAAGGCGCACCCTCAATTAATGACACATTTTAAAACTTTTTCCATATATAAGGGACACACTCAATTAATGAGATATTTTAAAACTTTTTCAATCATAATATAGCAATACTCAAAGTAATAAGAATAATAACTCAAATAATAACTGTAAAGTCTCAATACCATAATGACTCAGTTGACCTTGTTCAACTGTAAACACACAAAAGAAACAGGTAAAGCTTACTTTATCAGTTCATTTCCCATCTACGAATCCCAATCTCAATATTGATCCATATATAAGGGACACTGGATTATAAGGCACACTATCAGCTTTTTAAAAAAAATTAAGGTTTTTAGGTGCGCCTTATAGTGCGGAAAATATGGTATACTGTACTGGTATGCTATTCTATTTAACATATACCAAATTCAATGTGCAAAGATAGTAAATTGATTGTGTGGCATTGAGATCAAAATCATGCATGTGGGGACAGTCCTAAGCAGAGAGCACCTGTAGTTTAGTTGATTATTCTAAGGATAAATGCACAAAGCACTTTTTCCTGTATTCCAATTTACAAAAAAATAACAAAATCAGTGACTTTCACATATTGAACTATTAAATACTTTCTAGCTGGGAGCAGCCTACCGGTGAAGATGCCCTATGAGAAACTGCAGTGTATTGTAGTGAGCCGACGGCAGCTGCCTCAAGAAGTCCTTGAGCTTGAAGAGGATGCGGTTGAGCTCCACGCCAACCTGAGCTGGGGTCACTGGAGAGGAGCTGTGGCGAAATGCCTCCAAATCCTCCACAATTTTCCTTTGGCTTTCTTTGGCCAAACCGATAAGATCGTTGTAGTAGCGGTAAAGGATGAGTGGTTCTGGAAGCTAAAAATGGAAAAAGGATAGCAAATCAAGAAGGTAAAATATTAAACAAACGGGAATAATTTCCCCATAGTTTGCACTCTCAGATGGTTATAGAAATTAAATGTGAAATGGAACTAGATGGTCAAGGCCAATATTTACCTGTCTCAAGTAGAGTTTAAGCACATTGCTGATATCATGGGGGTAAAGGTCAGACATCTCAACCAAGTCCTTGCCATTCTCAAATGCTTGGCACAGTTTTTCAACGCGAGACTTGGCACCGTTCAGGCGGTAGATACCCTTTGTAGCCCAAAAACATTTTTAAATTAATGTATTACACTGGAAAAAATTATGATCAATAGGTATGGGATGACACAAATTCCATGAGATATGTTTCATGAGATTGAGACAAGATTTTTGAAAACTCCTAATATAAATTTTCCAGTTTTCCGTTGTTTTCTTTATATTGAGCATACGAAGAAAATTAAGAAGCTAGCGTCCATATATAATCATAATCTATCATAAAAGGAGGAAAATTGCCTCATCTGCTTTATTTTACGATTCTTTTCTTTTACTGCAAAACCAAAATATCACCACACAAGGGATTTGAAAATACCGGTAATCAAATACGTTCCTCAATGTATCCCATGTGATAAACAGCCAAAATAAAGTAGATCTGTACATGCATGAGAAATCTTTTGTGTTATAATCTTGCAAGACTTTGTCGTACAAAATCTCATCCCATCCCTAATGATTAATCATTAAGATCGTGCTGATTTTTACAAAATGTGAATAATGTCTGAGATACTTTTTTTTTTTTTTCTTGGTAAATACCTTCACATTGAGTGCTCTGGTCTCGATCTCCGATGTACATTTGCGGATGATGAATGGGATGCCATCCTGGCTGTTCTTTGCGGTCTGCATGAAGTCCACACCAAAAAGGTGAAGCTTCCTCTCAAGCTTTTTATGACCACACTGAATAGCCAGGCTCTCCAGGCACTTTTTATGGCAGGCTAATGAACACTGGAAACACATTGAAACATTTGAAACGTCATTTGAACAGTTTCAATTGCTGAGCCATTCCAAGAACAAGCACTTGCATTTTTCCGTCACATACTTGTCAAAGCACCTAAGCGGTATTACATAACACACCACATTTCAGGAGAGAACATTTCCATGACCCTTTCTTCTAACCCTTTGTTCGTATACAGTTTTCTAATAAATATCAAAAGAAATCTGACCTCAAATAAAGCAGTAGGGTGCACACAGAGGTGATGGGCTTTTTAAAGACGGATACAAGGTCTTTAATGTCCACTGGCTATGCCCCATAATTGAGTCAAGTTGATTAATTCTAGCTCCGTGGGGATATGTGGCCATTCTTAACTTTTTCTTTGGATATTCTAATGAGTTCAAGGGTGGTCATTCTTTTTTTTCATCAATAGAAGTGCTATTGCGAACCTTTGGCAAAGATCAACTGGAACACTATCCACACTCAGGAGTCCAAAAGCTAGCTGTTCATGTTTGAATTTGCTTTTACATTATTCATTAGATGGAAAAGAAAAGTTTACCTCCTCGCACTCTGCTCCTTGAAACACCACCAACCCATCACACTCTCGACATTTGGAGAGCGCTCGAAGTTTTCTCAGCTTGTGCGTTTGTGCAGCTTTGGACATCTGTGTGTTTCGGAAAGGACGTGGAGAACTGGCGGCCTCGATTAAAAGATCACTTAGACCTGAAATGGGAAAAATATAACTGAATACTGTGCATAAAAATGTGACTAAATCAAAATTTGCAACTGTTTTGCTTGACACACCATTATCAGATGGAGATTGGGGCTCATCTAGGTCATCGGCAGATGACATGGTGCCAGTAGAGGGGGATCTGGGTAATCTTCTTTTAAAATCTCCTGAATAGCAAAACAAGACACCATATGTAACTAGATCAAACCAATTCTGGCCAATTTTCTTTTACTTACAGTTGAACTTACAAAAGTAATCCTATTAGGGATCATATTTCTAAATAATGTACCTTTATCATTTTACTTTTATTGGGGTAGTTTAATAATCTTTAATCCCAATAACTTCTTATTAAAAATAAGTATTTATCATCCTTTTGATGCCATCAGGAAAATAAATGTCTGGGTCGCTTCACCTGGACTCGCAGTGGGCGAATCCATGGATCGGGACTCGCTGCTCCCTCCTACACTTTCCGAGTCGCTGCACATTCCACCACCCTGACTCGAATTCCAAGAACGAATCCGAAGTGCTGCATGAAAAAGATTGTTCCGACGTGAGTGATGTTGATTACTTCCCAAAGGGCAGACTTCATGTGATTTTTAAGAATTGTTTTTAACTTCAACGTGTCTAACCTGTTTAAATCCATGAATTTCAATAAAACCTGATCTGCAGAATGTACAATACCTAGGTTGTCAGCAGTACTGCTGCTGGAACGCCGCTCTGCAATCTTAGATTGGTGAGTGACGTTGGACCCATCATTCTCGTCAGTACCAAGGAGGTCAGATGGCATCGATCCTTGTGATAGGTTACTATGGGAAGAGTGACTGCAAATTATTTTGTGCTGGTTATGAGGCATTCTGGTAGAAATGACCACACATTGAAAGTTGTATTGTTTTTACCATAAAACATTGAAAGTTGTATCGTTTTTACCATGATAAAGGAAGAAGACTGAGTTAAAACGGGTTAAGAAAAGCAAAGGGTTGAATCAATTTTTTTCCCAAATAAACCTTACTATACTTAATTGTTAAAAAAACACTACTATACATGAACATTTTAAAAAGGAAGATTAGAAAATATAGTACATAAATTGATTTACATTAATACTTAACCATTAATTACATAAAAATAGTAACAAAACATTACAGATATTTTAAAATAAATATACAATAAATACCATTATGCATTGATAAATGCATAACTACAATTTATATGTTAAATTAGCATTCCTGAAAAGTCACTACATTTAAAACAAAATAACATGAAAAACACAAAAACACATTACAATAAGTCACAGTGAGTAACTGATCAGATTAGACATCCTAATATGGGCTAAACTTTCAACCCAGTGTTAAGTTAATTGCACATTCCACCATAAAGAAGGATAAATATAGACGCTTAGATTGAATTTCAACATTCAACAATGGTAAACTTAATAAGACCACAACTTAAAAAAAAAATTGCACGATGGTTGAAAAGAATATTTTACTTTTCTCTCCTCAAAAACAGTCCATCTCCTAAAATAGCGGGTTATTTCCACAGGAAGCACCGGCTAGCCCAGTCCTTTTGCAATTATTCTAGATAAGATCATTTTACCACCAAATGCTACAAAGTTCAGAAAGAACACTCAAACAGAAAAAGTGCTGACATCGATGCTGTGAGGGAAATTTAAATGAAAACAACACCAGTAAAATGGAATATAAGAATGAAAAATTTTGCAACTGTTACTGAAATGATACAATGATTTTACCCTGTGCTTGATGGAAAAGATGACTCCAAGTACTCAGGAGGTAACCTCCGGACATATTCAATATAACGTTGCCCAGGCTCATACAGTTTGGCATTTTCACAAAGACTCTGGTGGTTGACTGGAAGTGAAACAACCTGGGCTTGCTGAAGCTGGAACCAATTGACTGTGACCTTGAACAGAGAATGTCAGTCAGAATACTTATCAGGCGCCGATACTATTTTCAACATGTCAAAATAAACATAGTTGAATAAAGAAACATTTGCACGTACAGCTTTAAGAGTAAGGTCACATTGGAAGACCATCTTTCGGAGCTGAGTGATGATGTCACTCTTAGTTTTGGCCAGATCGACTCTTTTTTCCACAACATCATTCTGACAAGCTTCGCAGTGTGCCTTTGCTTCCTCAGCCTGCAAAAGAAGGAAGATGAAAGATTCTCACTTCAAATTTGAAAAACGCTTAAGAGGGTGATGACAAATTCATCTACTTAACCAACCTTTTGGTAGGCCTCCTCTTCCAACCTGCGCCGCTTTTCTAGTTGTTTTGCAGCCGTTGGTCCGGCGACTCCTCCGATCTGCTCCCCCTCCAAGCGGCTGGTAGATCCCTTGGCTTTTTCGTACTCCTCTTGACGCTGATCCTGCAGCATCCGAGCCTTTTTCAGAGCGCTGTCGGCCTCATGCTTTTAATGCAAAGAACATTTGCGTCAAAACATAAAGAACAGTCGCAGTACTAATTTAAAAAAAAAATCACTTTAATTATTTTGTGTGCTTGACTCATTCAATCCTAAAGACACATTTTTATGTTTTTTAGAAGTCCGGCCATTCAATCCCATTTACTTATTTTTGTGTGTGTGTTTTTTTTTAATTGTTTGGCTGAAGGATGTCTAAAAGTGGCTGGTAATATATGGATTGCACATTAAAGTACCTTATTTTCCGGACTATAAGGCGCACTGGATTACAGTATAAAGTGCACCCTCAATTAATGACATATTTTAAAACTTTTTCAATCACAATAGAGTAATACTCAAAGTGATAACAATAACAACTCAAATAATAACTCTAAACTCTCAATAGCATAATAACTCAGTGTCAATATGACCAACCTTGCTCAACTGTAAACACACAAAAGAAACAGGTAAAGCTTACTTTATCAGTTCATTCCCCATCTACAAATCCCAATCTCGATATTAATCCATATATAAGGCGCACCTGATTATAAGGCGCATGATCAGCTTTTTTTTAAAAAAAAAAAAAAAAAAAGGCTTTTAGGTGCGCCTTATAGTGTGGAAAATACGGCAATCACTTACTTTATACATTAAATAATTAACATTTTAAGCCTCTTAAAAACTTTTAAGTACTTAAGTACCTAAAGAAGGTAATCACTTACTTAAACAGGGATGTCTGGACTCTTGAAAAAAAATCAAAATGTCAAAATGTGTCTTTGGGATTGAATGGGTTAATATTCACAGAAGTCACATATTTACCAGAATGCCCACATAAACGTCAACAGACTTACCATTTTCTTTTGTTCTCTCTGCCACTGCTCCTTCATCTCTTTTCGTAGTTTGTCCAATTCGTTTTTTCGCGTAATCAGAGGCTAGATTAAAAATAAATTAATACATAAAAACACTCTATGTTAGTATAGTGTCCGTTATTCACCTACAGTCAAGATATTGAACAGGCTTTGTGAAATTACCTGCATAAATTTGTTGCTTTGGAGCACTGCTGTGGTGTTAAGTACAAGCTTGCTGTATTCAATATCATTTTTGAAAGCAGCCATGTAGATTTCACGGAAAGGCATGAATTCCTTGATCGAAAGAACAGACAAGAGGTGTTGGTAAAACAGACAAAATGCATCTAAAAATAGATGGAAATTCTTGAATCACCTGTTGACTGGCAAGAGTCTTTGCAGATTCAGCCATTTTGTTGTAGCTCTTTGCCAACTCGATATCTGTAAATAAATCCAATATACTGTGACAATAATAGATTATCACCTGGCTCTTTATTTGGCAACTGTAAAGTTAAAAATGCTTGTAAAAATGGCACAGACAAACAGGAAAGACAATGGAGACGTTTACTTAAAATAAAGGAAAGAAATGTCCTTGAGTCATTCATCATCAAATAAACCATTAGCCACAGAGGATGTGTTAAATAAACATTTTGTCGTTTTTTCCGATAACAAATGCATTGTACCACTTCACAGAGGGCCCTGTGTCACCATGCTGACCGGAAGAATGACTAAGTATGACAGTGAAACCATTCATTAACTACCTCACAGAATAAAAGTTCACACGCTGCATTCCCAGCCTTGAATGATAAACCTGAATGCAGCCCAGTTAAGGTAACGGTGGGAAAAAATGATCACAAATTGCTCTACCTTTTTTGGGGGTCCAATCACAACACATGCTGTCAGGATGCGATTTGTAAAATCCGAAAAAAAATATAGTGCAGGGTGTCATGATAGAACAATCCCAACGTGCCACATTTTTTGGACAACAAGGCACACTTGAAATACTTTAATTATCTCAAGAATCAACAGGCATCTGATGATTAGGTGCACCTTATATATGGGCTCTTAGGTTTGTTGTCTCAAAATCAAATGATTTGCTTATTACGTTCATCTTATGGTCTGAAAGTATGAAACTGTTTGCTGCACTTTCCCTCTATGTGCAGTATGCACCATAAAACCCAATGTAGCTTATAATCCAGTGTGCTCTAAATAAGGAAAAAAGACCTGTTCATTTAAACGGTGCCTTATGATTTAGATAATAAGGTAAATCACTGGTAAATATTCATAGAGAACTGTCAACCTATGACTAAATTTTGTTCTTTATTATATGCAGTATTCTCTTTGTAACCCACACAATATATGGAAATATTAAAAAAATAGAACCGTCCAATGAGATTACATGCTCCTACGAATATATACGATTTGTACATGTAAAGGAAATTACGTGCTATGTGCACCTTATAACCTGGCTTGGCTTATAACTCAAGTGTTTATTTAGACTGCACCTTTTCATATTATAATGGTATATGTTCACAGAGAACCATATACATGTGTCTAAATTTTGCTCTTATGAATAGGCATGATTTATTTGTAATGAAATTATGTGCAGTATGATTGCATGATTTTCTTTATGGAGAAATTGGTTTTAAAAGTTCATTTTTTTGAACATACCCTAAAATCAAATAATGAAAGGTATAACCTACTGTATATTCTCTTAGAACTCTGAGCTACTCTTGCATTTTAAGACCAGCAGTTTGCAAAATAGGAAGATGAAGCTAAAGATAAAGACACACCATAAAGATAGAGATCCAACCATATGACTACCTTAAAATGTTTATGGGCTGGCTATCTACGGTATATACAGTGCCCATCATACTAACTATCACTCAACAGAGGCACATTTGGGGTTCTGTGAGGCTGTGGGAACATGAAACACTCATAATAACCTGTCCAAACCACAATCCTTCCTTGACTCACCCATATTGAGACGCTTCTCCACCCACCCCAGCACTTCTTTGGTGTACTTGGACCAGGCCTTGGCGTAGCGAAGTGCTGACTCCACCCCTTTGTCCTGCTGCTGCAGCGTCCTATCCACCTCTTCGACACGAAATGGCAGTCCTGTGACAATCACAGGAACTGCACGAGGGAGGTTGTAAAAGATGGACTTATGGATGACTGCTAAAGCTCCTTCTCAACACTTCAGACACATGCGTTTAGCCATATCTGTCGACTGTGAACTAACAGGCATAGCCCACACTGACCTTGAGTCAGAGGCATACAGGCTAAAACCATTTAAAGATAATTACAGCTAACTGTGTAATGCATGGATTAATTAGTCATCCACCATTCGAGCCACACAGCTGCATCTCAAGTGCAAACTACAATAAGCAATAAATCAAAATATATTTAAAAAAAAAAGCTTTCTCAGCCTAAATGTTATTGTGCAAAAGCAAAATACATTAGGTTAAGGAGAGCTGTCTTACCTGGCGGATCATCTTTCTCAGAGCCGGATCCTCCAGATTCCACAGGCAGGTTGTCAAAAGACTGACACCAGATAAAAAAAAAAGAACAACAACATAAGAAAACAATGTTTTAGAACAACCAACTTACAATATTCATATACACAGTTGGGTTGCAAGGCAACACATAGCATCATTATATCATTTAGTGTTGTTAAAGACCAACATTCAGGCACTGTGAACTCTATGAACCAATAAACTCTACTGTGCTGGTCAATCATTTAAATCATTTTCCTTGACAATTCAGGCCAGGAGGGCACATCCTGGTTGTAATGGACCTATAAATGCACTAACCTCGTACAGATAACCAACATTCATTTTATTGGATGCCTATTGTACAGCAATCATTCTAAACATGTGGTTGCAGGTGACAGTCACTATTAACCATTAACAGGCTTGATTGATATGTATTTCTTTAGGCTGGTTATGTTTTTTCGCAGAAAAAAAGATCCTGATTAACTGTTTAATCTAAAACTGTTTAATCGTTTTACCGCGTCCCTCCCTTTTCAATGGTGTCAATGAGACAGGCTGGCTTGATGTCTATTAGTAAAAAGCAATGCAATAGGACATTAATTCTTGTCATATGCATTTGGGTTACTAGTAGTTGAATACGTTTCATATTTAATGAATTGTGACTTGAGGTTGTGGATAAAATAGAGACATCCAGGCCAATTGGTAGCCTCACATTGCTCACCAAAGCATTGCTTGTAAAAAACAAAAACAAAAAACAAAAAAGTGGTTGTATTAGCAAAACATTTTACTGTATGTATTAAAAGATAAAGAGTGATAGTTTGGTTTCATGTGTAAAAATGACACCAATGTTACTTGTATATATAATTGCTGGGTATATAAAAGTAAAAATAATCAGCTAAGAAAACATATGGTCGATTATATTTGGCCCGATGCTTGAAGGGCAATCATCGGCCGATATAATAGGCCATCTGATTAATCTGTCAGGCCCTTCTACTTACTAGATTATTTTGTACACCACTTACCCTGCTCGTCTTAGTTAGGGGGAGCCCTAACGCTGATCCATTCTCTACATCTCCCATAAGGAAGTCAGACACTCTGTGAAAAAAATGTTACGTTTTAAAATGTGAATACATTTTGGGCAGAAAAACCCACAATACCTTGGTATGCGGAATCATCATCAATGATACCTACACATTGCCAACGGTGAATGCCAATTTGTCAATTGCAGTGTAGACGTCACTCAGAAGACAATCCTTGTTCTCTTCGTTCACCTCCTCAAAATTCACTTCTATAAAATAGAAATGAGGTGAGATTATATTCAGCACATTGCCGATTTCCTGTATAGTTTCCACTGATCCGCTTTAATTTTCTTGCGTGAGTCACCACCATTGTATACAAAATAATGTGTACAGTAGAGGTTGTAAGTTGCTGTTTCAAATCACAGTTCTGAGCAAACAAATTGTGAAGTCCACCAGAAGCATCCAAAACAACATTGTATGTTGACGCTGAAAGGGCAAGCAAAGACCAACTGTATATAAATGGGTCGTAATCGGGAAATCCAGTAGTTTCCTGCTCAAGTCAAAACACGTTGATGACTGAAGACAGAATAGGGGAAAAACACCACTGTAAATATGGTTGTAATCAGACCACAATAACCTTCCTGTTCTGACTGTGCAGAGAAAAAAATAAACTGGATGTTCAGAAAGCAACCCCAATAAATCAGTGATGTAACTGCCTCTTGCTTGAGGAATTTCTGTCTTTCCTTTCATTGGAACAATGGATATTTCTAGCGTTCAAGACGAAAACTAAACAATTTCCCATAAGCGATTGGTACATTTCCATATTCTTTTTAGAGGTTTCTCTAATTACTCAATTTGAAGCAGAAAAAATATGGTCACTGAGTGACGTACCCCCCCAAAATCTAATCATTTATAAACTGACAATTAAAATGGTTTCTGAAACCTGCAAAGAAGCTTCAGACACTGTGACACCCAACCATCGCAAGAAGGAGCTCAGCAAGCTTTATCAAAGACAAATGTGCTCAAAAAAGCTATAAATACCTACCTGATCGATATTGGAGTTCTCAACTTTGATTCTGTTCAATAGGCAGTCCTATGTTGATAAATTGCGCCGATCATTGAATTAGATAGCTTGCGCGTCCTTCCCATTTTGCACGGGTCGTATTATCCTCAACATAGTTCAGTATTTAAAAAAAAAAAAAAAAATCTCAAGGTGAAAAAAGTTTGCTCTGATTTGTGGATGAGGCCTGACAATTCTCTTGGAATGACGAACGATCTGTGGGGTCCTGGGAACAGCGCGTCGTCACCATTGAAAGCACGCAACTCACTTATGCTCTTACATTGCCTCTGCTTGTATCCAACCCCTAACCCCTCGACAGGACATCCTGAGCCTTGTTGGAATACAATGGCAGTACTCGCACAGGCCCCAACCACTGGTCCAAATGCGGAAGTTACATCATTGTGAAAAAATGGTATTGTTTCAGTGGAAAAGCACAACACTCGCACAATTCAGTTGAATCCAGGTATCCGTGCAGTATTCTTTTTTTTTTTTTTATTATTACCATAAACACTAACACGAGGCAACCAAATGATGCCTTCTTCTTTCAAACCAGGCTTAGTAAAAAACAAAAAAACAAAACAGAATTCTGAAAAAAATATGTCAAATGTTTATGCTCTAAAAAGAAAGAGGTAAATAAGAGGGAAAACAGGAAAAAAATAAGTTGAATATTACAAAATTAAGCGTGTTTTGTAATTTGTAAATGTAGTGCACCCTACAGAAAACAAAAACAAAAAAAGGGATTGCCATTATCTAATGGTACGTTACACATATCCTGTAAATTTTAAATAAAATTATCATTTAAATGATACCTCTCAAGATTTTTAGAATTGGTGTCTGTATTTTGTATGTTACTTTCAGTTAACATCTTATTTTACCCCAGTTTAATACAATTTTTTTAGCCCTCCCGGGAGTAGAATCTGCAGCAGGCAATACTGTATGTACGTATCCTGCAGCAAACTACGGATAAGACAAATGGTTATTCATACTTAAACATGAGTAATTGAAGATGTATAGAGTTCCTTATGTCCATCTTCTCCTTCATCTGTCCAAGTTTTATGATAATTCAAGCTTTATTCAATTCAATATGTCATCTTTATTTAAATAGAGTTTTTCCAAGAAGTCACGTTAAGGAAGTTCTATTTACATTTTTTTTTTTAATTTAAGCAAATGGAATCAGGTATTTCAAGGTTTTGGTCATGTGAAGAATTAAGTTTGCCAGACGATATTTGAGAGAACAAAGGATGGAAAAAGGATCGCTCAGTGGATTTCCCTCTGGCAGATCCAGAATGAGAAAGATACCTTCTATCACACATTTTATCTTCTTGCACATATACTAAATTTGGTGTAAGTTGGTATGTTAACTGTAAATCTGATATGTGAATCATAGTGGCAACATGAAGAACATGTTAAAACCCAAAACCGGGTTGCCGCAAGACAAAGGCGCATGTTAACTTCCTGTTGGCATGTAAACCCATCAGGTGATGGGAAATGCCTTAATAACACCCCAAATCAATTTCAGGCTAAACATAGCTTCACTTGATATTGTTAGCTGGAAGTGCTATTTCCTTGTGTTTCCAAATTATCGCACTTTTTGAACGCAAAAAGTACCGTAATAATCACAAACTACATAATATATTGAGAATATAGAGTATATAGAGAAAAGGAGAGTGACCTATTTGTGGCTTAAGTCACTATATTTTTCGGACTATAAAGGCCTAGATCCGCACCAATCCGATGTCAGAAGTCGGTAAGAGTCTAGACATTAATATGTACAGTTTGATTTGTTAAGACAACCCTGTCCAATCGTTGAGGCAATTGGCACGACATTGGGGGAGCATTTTCAGTGTATTCAACATGTTGAATCATCATTGGACCTTCCCTACATTTGATTACTCTAGTTGTTAGCTAGCAAATGAGCGCACTGGGTGAAAACAGGAATGAAAGGGTTTGCTTCACTTGGGAGTTCATAGTGAGCACAAAACAGAGCAGTAAACATTGCTGGTTTTTTTTTTTTTTTTTTTTTTATCCCGTTGATGGCATGGAGGGGTATGAAAGGTAGTTATAGTCATGTAATTTTCATCATTTTTATAGCATAACGTACCCACAATTCGGCCAACACCTAGTCGGATTGGTTTATCTAGGCCGCAAGGAACAATTATAATACTTAAATTTTAAAAAAATCTTAAAAAAACAGGTTATTGACACTGTACCTTACATATTGGGGACTAATAGTCCAGAAATAAAGTATTAGAACTTGGTGCAACAAAGATATAACACACATACCTTTCACTGCAGTGATGACGGTTCCAGCTGAACTCAGGATATCAACTGAGTTGAGGCTCTGGTGTTTGCTGATGACAGTCGTCAAGACTGCCAGCATCTCCCCGAGACGTTCGTGAACTGCTCTGTGGAGGCTCGATTGATGCTCTGTGAAGTCACAAAGTTGGCAATTTTAATGCAAGGCATGTAAATTACATTGGATTTAAATAGCGTTAAAAGCAATGTGGGGGTACGCTGGTAATGCATTGCAAAACAAGGACTCACTCATTCAAGCCGTGGTGCACCATGTCTGCAGAACGAGTAAAAGCCTTAATAACATATTTGCGAACCAGGAACCATTACAAAAAACTGATGACTGGGATTCCCCCCCAAAAATTGATCAGAGCCCAGATAATTACAAATCTCCCATCCAATAAACAAATGGTGTACCCATACTGCCAACAGGATCACGACATAACATTCCGGCTTTGCTGGTTTAAAAGGTGGCCATGGCAGCCATGTTAGACGACTGCCATCCATTCACAGCAGTTGTGGTCAACACTAAAGCAGTCAATGGTCTGTCTAGGCAACAAGGCCATAAAGAAAAGCTGGCAGTGGGATTGCACTGCGCTCAGTAACCTACATGGAAAACTCATACCTGAAAGCCAAGTGCATAAACACCCACGACCTATTGTGACCTTACTACAATTACAAGTTTGCAAGTCTGTTAATCAGAAGCCCCTTTTTAAACAGAAATGATGAGGTAAGATGCCTAACAGCACAGCCTGTAAGGGTGGGAATTGATGTTCTGCAATGAAGTCAGCAAGATAACGGAACAAAGCTCATGTCTGTATAAAAAGAACAGCTGACAACTCTATGCTGTACTGTAATGCAGTCTACAAACCCGATTTCCCAAAGCCTGTGGAACCTTTATTGCATATTGTACTGCAGGCTACAGAGAAAAAATGCATGTCTTGGTATTTTTGTGAAATCACAGAACCCTACAAAATCAGTTGCACAATTACGTGTGGGTTGCTTACAGTCCATTTTCTGCACCCCCCCGCCAACACAACAACATCCAACTGACAGCCAAAGCCACATTTGATCACCCCAGGATTACCTCCTCATGGTGAAAGGGATCAGAACGACTTTAGCTGTCACCCATTTTTCCTTTTATTCATTAGCTCTCTTTTTAAAGTGGAACAACTAGTGCAACCGGCGGGGCTAATACAGCTGGGTCTGCGTAGACATATTTACAATGCTTGCTGAGGTGACCCGGAAAATCAGCCCAACAAAAGAGTATGTGACACGTTCCTATCAGAGGGAAAACCAGGTTTACAGGAAAAATATAATAGCTGGAAATCAGTCAGTCATTTCAAAGAGGGTAAACCAGGTTTACAGGAAAAATGTAATATTTGGAATTCAGTCTGTTGCTTCACAGAGGTTAAACCAGGTTTACAAGAAAAATATAATAGTTGGAAATCAGTTAGTCAGTTCAATCGACTTAGTGGTTAAAAAATAACTGAGATTTGAACAACTGGGCCCCAGTAGTTACCATCTCTTACTGGGGCCTGGAAACTTAAAGCCAAGCAACTTCTCGTGATAACTTGGCGTGTCCAGCCACTGGAGGCTTAATGTGGACAAATTTTCCTTGTTCAAACCAAATTCAAATCCAATACAAACCCAATTCCTTGTTCAAACCCAATTCAAATCCAATTCAAACCCTCCTTTTTATAGCTGTCATTTTTTTTTAATCATTCAAATGTGCATTCCTATCAATATACTTCTTTGCTACATCAAATTGACATTTAAATGTATTTAACTTTACAAGGAATTCATAGCTGATGCCCAAGTACATATTCAACAATGCTTTCAAATTCGGTACAAAATCTTTAACAGTGTAAATAAAAAAGCTGGCATGATTCCCACAACCAGACTCTTTAAATTTCAAATGAAAATAATCACAAAAAGGTACGGCTTGCTGCCAGTGATTTGCGCTGGCCAAAAGCTTCGCTGCAGGACCTTTAGACACTCCTTCCCCATAGCAACCACGTTCATTCATCTTCATCACTTGTCATGCACAGCTTCTTCAACTGCTGAGAAACTAGTAGATGACAAAAGCTTCTTTTTGTTTTAACTGGTAGACTCATAAAAAAAAAAAAAAAGATCTTTTGAAGTGGGCTTGTGGCTAAGATAAAACAGACCAAAACAGATAGGCTTTTTCTTAATGTTGGGTTCGATATTAATAATGGATTTCTTATTTGTAGAATGCATAGATTAGTGTTTGCAGGTTAGGTTTCATTAGACCATCTGTCGCAATAATACATATGCATAGGGTCAAAGTTTACACTGCTTCAAGCCTTAATTAGCCTTAGTTAAGGTGGTGAAACTAAACAAAATAGCTCATTCCTGAAACAAACTTTATAACCCATTCATGGAACTGAATCCCCAGAATAGGAGGCATAAAACTTGAGGTTTATTATGGACTACCATAAACAATGAATGCCCAGAAGATAGAGGGGTTTCCTTTAAAAGGTCTCATGGGCAGCGATCTTCAATGACAGATGTGTGGCCGTCCTAAATTGAGGCTAATTAGCAAGACATTATGGCTGTGTGGACCAGCACAGCAGGGCACCAAATCAAGTAAAAAGACTGATTATTTAACCCAAGCACTGCTTTTCAGTGAGAAACACAAAACATAGATAACTTGTTCCCAGAAGGAAGGGTCTGTTTCAGGCATATCACACAAATTTAGATTGGGCAGCTTGTTTTAAAGAGAGGACGTTAAGTTTAAAGAGAGGTTCTGGGAAGATCCTTCTGTCCACAGTCCACAGGGAAAATCAGGGCTTGGAAAAGAGACTTGTTTGAGAGCAGAAAAACTCAGCATTGTCCCTGGGGCCACTAGCAAACAGTGGGACGGGCCACCTCATGGGCTCGACCACATGAAGCGTTTATGGAACAATAAATTGCAACAGCAGCCTTTTGCTTTTCACAGGAAAGGAGGATTGGAGTATGTGTGTCTGTCTTTGTCCATGGTGTGATGGTTTTTGGTGGGAGGATGGTTAGGCATGACAGGGGAGGAGTTGTAGCAAGTACGGGAGGGAAAATATGAAAGGAGAAGGGGGTTGTGTTATTTGGGCTGGATCTCTTCCTTTGGGATTTGTCCCAACTTTACCCCTTGCACAGCACATCCCCGCTATGAGAGGAGTGAGAGACATTCCAGGGCATAATAAGGCCTGGTGAATGAAAGCTATGGCGGGATCAGACCTTGAGCCTGATGAGAAGGAGGCCGCGGATCAGGAGCTCCTCGTAGGCTGCCAGAAACACATTGCCAGGCTTTTACTTCATTAGCGTCATGGAAACCCAACATTCCAGCCTCTTGTTTGGTTGTGGGGATGGGAGTTGCAGCGAGGGGCGGGGGGATTCATAATGAAAACATTGTCAGATAATTCACCATCAAAATGACAACATAATAATACGACATTCCAATATATCTCGAGAGCCTGTTTTCTCAGTTTAGAAATCTGTACCCTAAATTTAGTAATCTGTACCCTCATTTTACTAATCTGAACACGCATTTTACTCAGTGTGAAGTGAAGAATTTGTTTTCCTCCGCGTTTTTCCCAGGACCTGTCTCTCCCAGTGAGGAAAGACAGATATCTTTTAGATATCCCTGAAAGCTGGCATTCCAGCGATGCTTTTAGCTTTCTTGAAGAAAAATACAGATCCCCCCACCATGAAACCTTGATCTGGCAGCTAAACTGGTCAAGCGTTCGTGCTAAAAGCGCATGCTTGTTCCTTACAAAGTCTATTGTACGCTATAGAACATCAGAAGAAGAGGAAGCAAAGGCGGTCCCTTTATAGTGCACCTGTCAACGGGTATGACAAGGAGATGAGGGGGCCGAATCTCAACTCAGGGGCTATTTGGCTTTGCTGTCATCCTGACCATGATTGAATGGGCTGAGTGAACTTGAAAGCATACCTTCTTACCTGAGTTACTCTCATGACTAATAAAGTATTTGAGTTACACATAATCTTAATAAAGCATGGATTTTTTTTAAAAGGAAGCTTTGATGTTTATGGATGATATGTGGGCTCTACAAGCTAATAATGGCCATGTTTGCCCCATAAAGTTTGCTGACCAAGAATTAGAAGTGATTCTGGGAAGGCTGCATGGCTTGTCAAGCTCACTCACACATCAATGGACCTAATTTCCTTCGTTGCCTTTTTAAAGTCCAGTGAGACCTCATTTAGTTCTCACAAGACATTATGGACTCTGGTTGGCCCTGGTAATGCTTCACACTTAATTTGTATACCTTAACATCAAACACACTCTTGTCTTCCCACTAAGTAACAAACAGTAAGTAACACAAAAATAGAATGTATAGTTTTGCTTTATTCCCCTATATCACTTTCACTGGCTTTAACATCTCATAATGAGTATGAGGCTGACGTTGCACCATGGAAACAATATCTAGAGAAAATGAATTTGAATTACATTAATAAATTGAAGTTGAAATGGTTTGAATTCTGCAAACTAGACATGCAAATATACAGTATACATTTTTAATTCATGTCTTTAGAGATTTTTTTCAGTCTGAATTGTGATTGAAATGGCTTGAATGATCTGAACATGGTGAAGTTTGAATAGTTTGAATTGGACAAGTAATGTTGAGAGGAGTGACTGGAAATTTTGAGGAGTGAAAATTTTTGGAGTGTGCAAAATGTTGGCATGTTGATAAACCTCCTCAAGGTAAACTGAATGAGAATGAATGGAAAATAATTATTGCAGGAAGTTAGGCCTCATTGGGAATTTTTGTAACAGCAATAGACAAATACAGTCTACTATTACCAATCCCACACAAACAGTTATATGAGGTCATGTTTTTGTTGGAAACATTTGCAGTTCGGGGTGGAAAAAGCATGAACCCTGAGGCAAACGGCAGCTTCAAGAGATAATCGGAGCCAGGATTCAGCCACCTGTGAGTCTAATTAATGTGACTAAAGTGGAGGTATTTTTCACAGTTTTCAATTTTCGAAAAGCATCGCCCAAAGTGAACTATTTTTTAAAATCTTTTTAGGCCATATGAGCAGTGTGTGAGCGGGTTTATGTATTAGAAAAACAAAAAACAAAAAAACAAAAAAGTTCATTCCAGTAGAGAACTATTTTTGCTTGCAAAATGATGCCTAAAACCTTTCATGTACCTCTGGTAAAGCACCACAAAGTTATCCCTAAAAGAATTGTGTATCATTTGTCAAGTTTCTAATCAAAAAATCCAATATATTCTATTTCAGCCTTTCTCATGATCTTGTTAGCTTTATTTACTGTATCATATTGCAGGAAACTACACATTTGTACCACTTTTCTTTCTGTCCAACTCACATTTTTTCACCCTCTTCCATTCAGCCAGTTCTTTTGTTTATTGAAACCCCTAATTCCTTTCAGGTGAGCATCGAAATGTTAAGCAGCTTTTGCTCCGGAATTGCTCCATAGGGCAACACTCTTTGCTTTAACATGAACTTTGGAATCCCATATTTCACATCTGTTCTGAGAGTACTGTGTATTAGTCGTCGGAAATGTAATAATAAAACCGTAGCTGCATTTATTTTATTTTTTTTCACAAGGTTGAGAGCCATTCAAAATCACTTAAGTATATCAACCCTTAATTTTTGTCATAAAATTCAGTCTAATACTTAAAATTACAAGAATATTTTAAAACCACACAACAGAGGGACATATTAAGGGATTCAAAATCACTGAATAGGATACAACTTTGAATATGATGTTTCTAAACATGTACAGTTCTTTCACAGATGATTTTTTTTTGTGTCAAGTCCCCCTTTTTTTTTTTCTCCTCAAGTGACAAGTTCGGGAATACTTATTAAAATGTGTAGTAGACAAAGCAACTTTAGGAAGAAAAAAAGAGTACTCATAAGTATAAATCTGTCTCAGGAGGGCAGGAAAAAAAGACAGAAAGGATATTTCCTTTGGTTCCAAGCTAATAGCAGTTTACAAATCAGTTGCAGTGCAGTTAAACTTGACAAGTTAGCATGTCATTGCCACCTGTATACAACGGCGCTATCATTGTGTACACAATGTACAATGTCTGATGATTCTGAAATCAAACTTGTAGTGCTTCGTCCAGTGTGACGTGTTTCCTTTGAAAAGGACAAAAAGGATGTCACAAAACATTAGGAATTAATCCATCTGGATGGATCAAGTTCTAGCATCGCATCATATAGTTTACAACAAAAGAAGTGCATTTAAGAAGAAGCAATTAATGTAATATAATAAATCCTTTTAGCCAGGTTAGTTAGCTAGACATGTATGCTATGATTAAATCAAGAAGAAATTTTGTGCGCATCCAAGACAATCTGAGATTATCTTTTTTTCCGCATTAAAAAAGGACAATTTGGATGATTTACGCTGGCTTAAAATACAAGCATGGTAAAAGAACCATAAAAGGAGGCAACAAGCTGCTTGCAGTACTTTACAGCCGATCTCAGAAAACCCAGTGGGATAGACTGTCTAAACAGAAGAGACTTAGAGCATTTAAAGAAAGTCTGGAATGGCTGGTGGGAAGCCCAAGTAGGGCTAATTTCACATCCAAATCACTGAAAACATTTTTAGGCTTTCTGAGGACCAACATCAGTTTCCCAGAATTCTAATACTACTACAGATATAACACCAAGATATAGAACACCAAGATATAACAATCAAAAAAAGACTATAAGGCGTAAGAGATTACAAGACACAGTCTCAATGAACAGGTCTATTTTCGGAAATGTCCTTACTTAGGGCGCACTGCGTCATGAAGTGCACCTTATAGTCAATATACAGTACGCTATTATTCATCATAGGTGTGCTAGGTGTCCATGTTCATTATGCAACACCTGCGGTAAGGTATTCTAGCAGATAATAATTAACTCAAGATTCCTCATGACTCAGAGCAAATAGTTCAGTTGACATGGGACAGGGGAAGGAGATATATGAGTCATGCACATACTGTAACATTAACAAATGAAGCTTTGACAAATGATGATGGCATGTAAAATGATTAAAAGTTCATTTTATACATTTTCTAAAGAATATTCATCCATCCTGTATCGACACTCAGGCATATCAGAGTTGAAAATTGCTGAGTCATTGGTATGATTCCTCTGATGCAGAGCCAGTTAACCTCACCCAAACTCATCTTGGTATGAATGTACTGCATAAAAGAATGCAATAAAACTAGGGTGATCAATGCGTCAATCACAATTGTGTTAGTGGTAGATCACATGACGAAAACAAGGAGGTTAAAAACTAACTGCAGATGCACAAATGTCACACAAGGACTCCAGGACTCAGGTCTCTCAAGACCTCAAGTAACTAATTAAGAAAATAAAAAAGCTTCTAACCATTGTCACGATAATGATTCTGGAAGAAACTTCAAAATAAATGCCTAAGTCCATTTGTGTCATATATTACTTGTTATGTTATAATGTATTTTGAAGTATTGACTGGCATCTGCTCAACGTTTGGCTGTTTGGCTTTAATGGAGTGGATTGAGAGACAGTGAATCCTCCCTGTTTATTTTATTGCACTTCTGTTACATAAGGTTTTAAAAAAAACTGATTTTGTCCTATCTCCCTATTTATTACTGCCCGGTAAATGTGTCTATCCTGCCTGGTCCATTTTAAGCTTTGTTTAGCGGTATCACTGCAAAAGAGGAGCTACTAATTTATTATACCTCCCTTCTGTGATGTTTTGGACCCGCTATCCATTGAATGAGTAAGATAATATTGCTAATGCTCATTAACATGCGTTCTACTTGCTAGTGGTCCTCAGCGGCCCGTAATTTCAGCATACTGGTAGCACTCTGCACACCGAACCTAGGGATATTAGTAAAGAATCAAATGTACCAATGTGAAGCTTTTTTTTTGAAGGCAAGTTACTCCAAACCGGCACAAAGCCTTTTTGGACAAAAATAGAACCCTCAAAACAGTGGCCTGTGAATCTTGATAAAACAAAGACATATAACATTTTCTAAAAGAAGTAACTTTTATACAATTTTGCATTAAGTTACTTTGTGTGTCAGTTCATTTCCTCTTAATTCTAATAAAACAAATAAACTGCTCCTGTTTTGGCATAAGGAAACAACAGATTACATTTGCTGCAACTTGAATAAACCCAATTATAAAATCTCATGCACCCCGGAATTTGTCTTTATGGACCCTCATCTGCATTTCAGTATAATCAAAATAATTTGATTCTATTTTGTGTTGCTTAATAAAAGGACGGAGAAACAACACCCTACTTTCAACTTTCCATTGTCATTGCTGGCTGGTTCAGTTTTTACGCTTGTGCGGTTGACATGAAAATTGGCTATGATTCCGCTTGGTGGAGCTTGACAGCAAACAAAGGGGCACACCTGTCTTAGTAAAACAAACAGTCTTGTAGAAAACTCCCTAACACCCACTACAACTCCCTAAATCGCCATAGGATATGAAAATAAATAAATACGTACATCTCCTTCTGGCTGAATGACACCCCGCTAGAGCCAAATGTTTGCTTCTCAAATATGATTGAGTGTTTTGGAGAGCCTATTCACCATCAAATACAAAAGGGCGAGAGACCACCCCCACAGCTCATATGGTCTCATGATGTCCTCTGTGACCCCGGTGAGGACCAACCTCTAAATAATAATCTACTCCAATTACTGACACGTCCTTCACAAGTGTGCAGTGGACTAGGTCACAACCTTACAAAAGAATGTAAATGTGTGAGATTTTGGAGACAAAGGACAATTCTGCAACGTTGACGTGACACAAGTTGAGTCACATAAACAACTTCTGAAGACAGAATTAAGTCATCTATGCGTCACTGGCAATAACCACAAATTCCACCGTGCAATAATAACCATCTAAGGATGCATCATTATTCAAAACAAACCTAAAAATGTCTTATTTGGTGCACATGACTGAGGAAACCCCGTGGGGCTCATTCTCACAAGCCACAGCTATTCTAGACTTGGGAAAGTATCAATTTGCGCAAAACAAGGCTGTTTTACACGAGTGTGTGAGTTTGGGGATGCCGCCAGGGACAATGTGTGTCATGCTCACGTCATTGACTGTTAATTTAGCAGCAAAGACGACCTACAGCAAAAAGCTGAGTATTGCTTTGCACTGTGTGGTAAACAGAGGAGGAAGGAGAGTGGGGAAAGGAGGGGGCTGATTTTAGTCACTTTCAGTGAGTGACCACAGCAATGAAAGGTTTGAACTTTAGTGATGCAGCATGCGGACAATATGGTCATAAATTAAAGAGGGATTTAAATCACTTCCAAACACAAAACAAGTTGGTGATTCCCAGCTAAGATGTCTCTTAGTATCTATGTTAAACAATGAAACCTTTAAGACGTCTATCACAGATTTATGGGGGAGGACAAAGAGAAAAAAAAAGATGGCAGGATTGTCACTTTTACCCAAGAATTTTTACTTTATTCTTAAATTAACGTATTTATTCACAAAGTTCTGACAATAAAACTGCTAATTCTGAGACAGAACTCTGACTGTAGAGCAGTGCTCCTCGATTATATTTTGCAAAGCCCCCCCTCGGAAACACTTTTCGTGACCCCCCCTCCCCCACCACTCAATGAGCTGATAATAAATACGAATATTTATAAAAAAAATTGGATTACTAAACCTTTTTAACATTATCATAAGCAAAACACAATATAAATCAACTTTGAACTACTGTTAATTATTTTTACAGCGTTTATACGGGTTACAGCTTAGTCGAAAACTGAAAAAAATCACCAAGTGCATCAAAGTGCCTGAAACTAAATTAAACTAATGATGAAAATTCATATTATTGCATTTACACTTCACATGACAAAAACAAAGCCTTTGACACCCTTGGGACTTAATGTGAGAAGTTTTGGAACAAAGTCAGAATCCTGGAAAAAAAATAGTCAGAATCCAGAGAATACACTCCGAATATAGTGAGAATTCTTAGAATACAGTTGGAATTTGTACTTTACAGTGAGAATTTTGAGCTACAATTCAGTGAATACAGTCGGACTTTAAAGTGAGAATTTATGAGAGTAGTTAAAATTCTGACTGTAAAGTGAGAATTCTGAGAGTAAAGATAGAATTTTGTCTCAAGTGAGAATTTTGAGAAATGTGACAATTCTGAGAATAAAGTCTGAATTGTGACGAGTGAGAATTCTGACAGTAGTCAGACTCTAAAGTCAGAATTTAAAGAGAGAATTCTGAGAATAAATCCAGAATTCACAGACTTTAAATTGACAACCCTGAGACAAAAGTGAGGATCCTGCCAACCTTTTTTCCCCTTGACTGGTCCTCTTTCATACAGATCAGACTACAATGAGAGCCAAATGAAAAGTTGTTCCTTGATGACTGCATTAAAAATAAGAGTTAAAATTGCATTATATGCTATTTTCAACAGTTACCAACATCTAGAACATTACGCATTTACAGCACAGTCTGATTTTTTTTTTCAAAATTTTTAAGGACTGCAGGCTCACTAATTACTACTTTTCTAAAAAGCGAAGGGTTTTCTTTTCAACATACGAATCAGGCTCTCAAATCTGTCATTTCCTGCATTTAGCTAAAAGAAGCCCTAATACTCAGTCCCATGTTAGCATCTACTACCAAGTGACCAATCATTTGTTAGAAAATCATTAGCGAAGATTGACATGCATATATGCACTTCCAAGTTAAAGTTTATTTTTTTCTAGCACTATGGTAATTAAGAATTGATTACTGAAAATGATTGATTTGGAGTCATTGAGAGCACAGCGCATCCAAAAATAACTTGTTCAGCAACCCCTACTTCACGGTAAGTATATTTTGGCACGAGCGAGGATCATGAACCGGTTTCTTTGTCATTTTGTTTGACTAAGTCGTCTCTGAAAGTGGAGAGGCGCCTGTTACTCCGTCGGGGCAGCTCATCAGCCTTCTGACCCTTTATTCAATCAAAAAAGCTCATGAGTCATTTCTGCAAAGTTCAAATACCTTTGCATTCTGCAAATGCAGCATGTGGTTTTGCAAATATGAGCATATAATACGAACCAAACATTTTCTCACCAAGCACAATTCTACACACATACACACAAATAAAATACAATGCAAACGCTTCAGCATAAATATTAGCATAAGAAACAAGAAAATATTGTTATGTTTTGTTTTTCAGTTTGCAGTGGCATTGCATTTTATACTTTAAAACCGAATATTTGGGTTCATTTGACCCATTTTTTAAAGGTTACTTTGTTTGGCGTAAAACAAACCAAAACGATGTCAAATCGGTTTCTAATTTAACATCAAATTATTCAATGGTTATTTTTGATAATCAATTACTAATTGGGATACCTGGAATTTCAGCTTCTCATCTGTATATGTTAGTAGATTTCTGTAATCATCCATTAAAGCTGACAGTTTGTCTAAAATACAACTTTTGTTTTTTTGGGAAACAATGTTTGACATTTTTGAACATTTTCTGGCATGTTACAGAAATCAACTGAATAAACTGTTCATTTGTGTCCATTTTAAATAATTACCTGTTTTTGATTAGATGCATGGCAGTTAAAATGTGTGGTTTTTTTTATTGTATTGTTTTTAATTTGATTGATAATTAATCCAAAATACATTTTTAATCTGTTTTTAGGAGTCCAGGTATTCAGTCACAGTTAAGTTGTTATAAACATATATTCTTTTTCTTCAATTAAGTGTTTAGCTAAAGGTAGGTCTAAAAATGCCCTGTACTACATGAATTAAGCAATAAAGTAGCTGATTACCTTGATATTTAAGTACCTAGAGTAAATGATGACTTTAGGTAATTTGGTATGAGTAATCACTTACTTTGGGAAATAAACACCTAGTAATCAATTACTTTATGTAGTTAATGCCAAAGTAATCGATGACTTTAGTTCTAAAGTCATCGATTCCTTGAGAGTACTTTAATACCTCAGATATATATATATATATATATATATATATATATATATATATATATATATATATATATATATATATACACAAACATGTGACACTATATTCATTATGCTATGTCAGCAACACACTTCAACAGTAAGAGAGCAATAACCTCATACTAAAAGAGAGATAAGGCTAGTTGAGTGGCCATGCAGCCAAGGCCACAACAGGACAAAATTGTCGAACGGGTGTGTGCATTATGATGAAAACGACACAACATTTGAAAGCAACCTTTCGGAGTAAAATATCAGTAAAAAGGTGAATTTTAAAAAAATCCATGCAGGGCATACTTTGTGAAGCACCTGTAGTAAAATTTACTAAAAAGAAACATTGATTATTGACATTATTTCCCAACATACCTGTGGAGACAAAAACTCCCCTGAACTGGATCAACATATCAGCAAATTTGCGTACATCGCTGACTGTTTGCATGATGTAGTTTGGGTCTGAAGAGAGGCTTTCAAAGTTGGGTGAATGCATCGGACGGCCCTTGGAGACGTTGTCCGACACAGAGCCCAAAGCGACAGTGTTCAAGCTGGTGCTGGAAAATCGAGATATGCCCAGAGGAAGTTTGGTTCCTCCTCCGCTGCTGCCACCTCCACCTGCTGATCCTCCGCTGGTACTCTGGCGCAGCATTGCTGCAAGCATGCTTTCTTGGCCCTGGGGCCTTTAATCCTGTGTACCTATGGTTTGACTCCGGCTTCAAATGCAACACCACAGACCTGCCATAAAGATGAAGGAGGCTGCAAAGCAAAAGTCAACAAGACTTACTATTAAAGACTGATAGGGATTTTGTTTTTGCAATGTATTTTGCTGATTAAAAAAAAACCTGCATGGTATCAAAAAGATTTTTATTCGGCAACAGGAATCCAATCTGCAATAGTTCAAAAGTGCTGCTCGAAGGGTGATGTTGGTTATTTAACACAATTACAAAACAATGCAGACATGGAGCCTACGACTTTAAAGCGCTCATGTACTGGCTTTACAATTCAATAGAAGACAAGAAAGACAAAAGTGCTGCCAGTCGTGCTTCTGACATTACTGAGTAAAAGTATTGTATTCCAACTTCATAAAAATATTGTTAAAGTAGAGGTCTCTAACAATAAATAATATTTTAATAAATTAATTATTTAATAATAATTTAATAAAGAGCAGCTCCACTGTTTGATCTCTTTGAAATTTTGAAAATGTATCTTTAAGACGTGTTAATTTTTTTTACAAGTTACATTTTGCAAGTTAACTTTCACAACGTTAAATGATTTGCCAAATAACTAACATACACTAACAATGCAAGGTACACTGCCAAATTATTTCTGTTGCATTAGTCCTACTGATTGGTTCAAACTTCACTAATTCGAATTAAACATGATCGTTCCTGTAAACAATTCGAAAAAGTGCTCGTTTTTAGACAGCCTGTCAGCGCGTAAATGCAGTGGGTTAACATCAATGCGACGCGCAGTGTACATTTGCAAAACAATACTAGAAGTCTATGAATGAAATACACAAAGTTTATTAAACATGCATACGAACCCAAGGCAGGGTCCACAATCGCATCTGAGAAGTTCCAGGCGCGAAAATGGCCCAAGAAGATTAGTAATGAATAAAACAAAATATAGTCCACAGGAAGTAAAAGTGTTCTTGTGTATCCCAGTCGGGCCCTTATTCGAATCAAACTTCGGTCACTTGTTTCCTTTTACGAGTGATGGTAACTTTACCGCCTATGAATGTGACTGTGTTATGTGTGCGCGCGCTTCTCCTTTAACAACAGGTGCTCAGGTTTTAATAGTCAAGATTGTTGTAACAACAAAGACAACATCCGGCTGTGATTTTCACAATATAACTTAGTGTTTATAGTTTTCCGTTTTTTGACGAGGCCAGTTTGAAAATTAATTGTCATTGTACCCCAATTTATTTGGCACTGCAATGCTCTACAATTATTTTTCGTAGTACAGACAGTGAATTAAAGGCCTAAATTTAAAATATTAGCGCGTAGACTTCAAGGTACTTAAACAAAGTAATGTATTTGACTTGACTGCCATCTAACGGTGAAAGTAGAAACCAACAGCATTCATACACCGTTTTAGTTCGTCGTGTCATTTGTTTTCGGGTATATTAAAAGTCTCGATTACGTTTTTTAGTCACGTTCTCCAAGTCAAATTCTTTCATTGTAGGTTCTCTGGGTATGCTTTTCAAAACTGCGCTGTTATATGACTTTCATAGAGGTATTTGCTACCCAAATAAACCTGTCTCTCGCTTGCCTGGTTTATTAAATGAATCAAAAGCTTAATGAGAAAATGAATTGATGATTATGAAAGAATAAATGAAGGCCAATGAATATCTTGAAAATTTCAATTTAATATACCAAAAAAACACAGAATTGCTCATCTCTCAGGATGTACACTACACACATTGGGTATCACATGATTGTTATTTATATTCCACAGGAATTAAAATGAGGAAGTTCATGAAGAACTGAATGAGTCACAACTCCAGAGTGTGCACATAGCTTGAAGAGAAGATTACAGGCAGAATATGAGGCATAAACATTTAAGAAATGACACATCATAAAATTAAAACTTACTAAATGATAGCAACAATTCATGCACATAGATATGACTGCGCCTCGTCCAACTACTGCCCTGCAGTGCTGCGAGTCACATAAGCAAACTCCATCTTGAAGGATTAGCTAATTAGTCATTGTGAGCCTTATAAACAGGTCATCAGTGAGCGGTGTCCCCTGTAGCAGTCTATTGCTCCGCAATCAGCACTGGTCCGCAACAGTGAAGCCGGACAATTACAGAAGATTTCTTGTGTATTATTAGCTGGCCTTAACGAAATGTCATCCAACTGTGCCAATGCCGGAAATTTTAGCCATATTCTGAAGTGGGAGGCCCTGTCACCAGAGGGCAATATCCAGACAAAGCCCCTAGGTCGAGGTATAAGGAGCCATTTCTTTTCAGGGGGGCGGAGACTTCAGCATAGAGTGAAGAGTCTGTCGGAAAAAGATAAAAATCCAAATAAATCAGCATTTCATTGTTTTGGTTTGCCGAATGAAGTCACGTGCTAGCATTCACTGTACCTTGTGTGGCATCGTCTTGCTCGTTTTGCTGGAACAGCATGGCGTGGTTGGCCTCCTCCAGAGCCGAATCGAGACTCCAGCACCTTGGTTGGTCCTCTTTGGGCGGGTTGATGGCCTCCTCCTTTAATAGCTCGGATGCTGAGCTCCTAAGCTTAGGGTTCTTCTCCAGAGCTCGTTCCAGAAAAGACCGCATGGGCAGGCTGCAGTTTTCGCCTATGTCCTCTAGGGGGGGTGCTTGCTTGTGGATCTAGTGTAGGGGAAAAAGTAGTTAAAAACAGTCAGTACTTGCAATTGGTCCCGTAAACAGCAAAGCAATGACCCAGATTTTGTTGTTACTGAGTGACTTATAATTTTCTCAACCAGTTAAAATGGAGGTGATACGATAAATAGGCACTTCACTGAACCACATGACTTCCTTTTTTTCTGCCATTGGTTTCAAGAGGAAGTGAGTAACTGAGTCACACTTTAAAGATCTGATAATTTCTTTGAAAATGACCATGATGAACGGAAAACAGATGTGAGCCTCAAATTCCACTCGGACGACATTGAGACATTCCTTGAGACGTGTCTTTGAAAAATACGTACAATGTAGAGGTAGGATGGGTAGGCGGTGCGTGGATATCTTCGAACCCACGGGGGGTTGCCAGTCTGCATGTGAATGATGGTGGTTCCCAGGCTGTAGACATCAGTTTTGGTATCGTGTCCACGGCACAAAACCAGCTCTGGGCTCATGTACATCTGAACAAAATAAGTTTATCATCATTTAAAAGACACCAGCACATGATTCAAACTGCAGAGCACAAAAGAAGAAAAAACAACAACAATTTTTCGTCTTTCAAACAACAAACAGGAAAACAAGCTTGCAGTGCATAGTGAGTATTTTCCTGTGGTAACATATGAGTGAACTTTTAAACCCACACAGGGTGCGTCAAAGTAATCGTGTGTGGAAAGTAAACACAGTAGCAGCTTTTCTCTCTGTGTTGGAAATTCCAGCTGGCAGTGTAATTTTGGCTTGAACAGAAAAGTGTGTCTGCAAGCATTCTGTTTCATATTATGTCAACTGGGAACCAGCTTTGGGACTTTCCACCAAGAAAAGCTGCACAGAGAACATGACCTTTGCATGCAATCACAGGTGGCTCAAGCCAATGGACAACAGAATGCAAAGTTGGAATTTTGTCACATGACTGCATTACACCAACTTATTTTCTTACCTCGGTTCCTCTCAGATCCCTTGGAATATAGAGGTCCTCTGTCATTTGCACGGTTAGGCCAAAGTCCACCAGGACAGCTTTGTCTGACATCAGGACAATGTTACTTGCTAAAGAGAAAAGAGATAAACGCTTGTGACACGTGCCCTCAAGGCCAGCAGTACCAATACATTCCACAGTGCATTTCTTATATAGTGTTAATGGTTAACTAAATAAAAAGTAATACTTCCTACATGACTGTGTTGATTCTTCAAAGGACAATAGGATGAGCAGAACACAATGTAGCTTTTTTTCCCATTCCTACATTAAACAACTGTACAATTTTTTTAAATTGGTGTTGCTCCATTTTGTTTACGATTTGATTACTAGTTGGGTCCCTAACATTAGAAAATCCGGAAACATTTTGATAATTGCTTTCCGAAGTACTGTATAACCAAATGTTTGCAAATGTTTTATTTTGATTCAAGACAAAGATCATTAGTCTGCTTTCATAAAGGACTAAAATCTGAAATCTGACAATATTTCCAGTCGAGAGCATTTGGGCAATGTAAGGTCAAACACTTTAGATGGAAGCCAAAAAGCTAGTGATCTTAAATAGGGTTCGTGTTCACGATCTTTCCAGTCAATGGCATTCAAAGTTGTAAATGATTAATCGATTACTATGATAATCGTTGTCAATTAATCATGCATTGAATTTTTCAATGTAACCCTAACCCTTTCACACAAGTGTAAACAAAAGTTAACCACTGTTATTGTTTCATACAGTGTGCAGCCTTAAGGGTGTTTGACCTCAGAACTTTTTTTTTTAAGCACAAAAATAAAACTGAATGAATGAGTTACACATTTTCTAGGGAAGAAATACTCAGAGCAACAAAAACAAGACAAATTAATTATGTTACTCACATGCCTTGTGTGAAATGAGATTGCAAACAGGAAGTTCCGGAGAGTTAACATTTTTTAGACAAAAAGGCATTTGGGAATACTTTGCAGCTTGTTGCTTTAGCTAAAGCAACTCAATTTTTTTTTTTTTTTTTTACCTCTACAGCACTGTATCCTGGAAAAAGCCAGCATTCAAGTAATCTCAGTTTATAACAGGCAATTTCAGTTAGTCAGACCTTGCTGCCTTTAGATCACATAGAAATAGAAGTGTCGATCATTTTTGTGACCTTTTGAACTGATATCGTTAATATCAGAGGTGTTCACAATCAGTAGATTTCCTTGATATAACCTTGTATTGCATCCATTCCTGAACTATTATTATTGTATATTTCGCAGATTGAGCAACCGATCCGTTTTTTTGCTCTTACGTTTGATGTCGTGATGGATAACATTGTGTGAGTGCAGATACTCCAGGGCCCGAAGAATATGCTTGGTCACCCAGATAATCTCAAACTCTCTCATCGGTCCGCAGCTGTCTATCTTCTCCAGGACCGACCCGCCCTCGCCAGCCTCCATGAAGAGATGCACGTTCTGTTCCCACAGCAATGCCCCGTAGAGTTCGGCGATGTTTTCATGGCAGAAGCGAGCCTGGAACTCTATTTCAGCCGCTTGGAAATTCTCCATGGGAATCTGCGAAAAAAATCATATATCATATCATATTTGTATGTTTTATTGATTATTTATAATTGAATTGTCAAAAGAGAGAGTAAAAAAACAATTGAACAAGGTGCAGGTACTACATGGGAGTAGAATATAAACAAAATGGCATTTGGGTCGTCTATGGTATGTCAGTGGTTCTCAACCTTTTCTTAGTGATGTAGCCCTTGTGATTTTTATTTATTTTCAGCCAAATACCGCCTAACCAGCCCAGATGATATTTGGGTGAAAATATAAGACTTCAAACAGAGTGTTGTTCCACTCGTGCCTGATTAAAAAAAAAAAAAAAAGAACTACATTTGAAGTTCATATTTCTTTCAGAATCTCCAAAAGATAGTTTGTGTAACAATGATTTGATATAAAAAAAAAATTGCAAACTAATGTAGTCCAATCCATATAAAATTGATCCAACTAAAGACATAGAACATTTTGCAAAGGAGTCCCTACAACCTAGTAAAACAATGAGTTGCTTTGTGTTCTAGTTTATTTGATATTGAAAATAAAAGGACCTCCTTGAAAACGAGATGGTTCATCTCAGGGTCTTTATCCTCACAATAAACGGAACTTAACTATTCCTGTCACTGCATAGAAAGAGTATTAAATCAGACGTGCTGATAATTGCTAAAATCTCACGTGCCCCTGAAGGGCCTTCAAGTAGTCCCAGTGTTACTCATACCCACATTTGTAAACAGCTATTTAGTAATGAATTACAGTAATATTTGTTTTGTTTATACAGTATGTGTACTACAGCAGCCATAAAAATCATACTGAAATTGTGACTGTATTGACAAACAGTCAGGTGATTGCTGGGAAGTCAGTTTTATTGGCTGTGTGTGTTCACATTAGAGTACACTAAGTCAACAGGTTTATCAGAATAGGAAAGCCCAGGTTGTAAAAATATTTCCGTGTGAGGTGACTGGATACATGTGGGCACATGAGTGAGTATAACAATAAAAGTTCAATTATTTTCATACTGTGTCACAAAATCTCAACACAATTTGTGTAATTCATTTCATTAATTCCATTTGTGCAACTTCCACTGCTCATTTTGCAGTATTGCTATTTTTCAAAAAGATCTGTTCCTCTTTTGCTTTAAGAGAATGCATACCATGTTGACACTAGGTTTTTGTGTGTGTGTGTGTGTGTGTGTGTGGGGGGGGGGGGGGGGGGGGATACAGGACATACCAGTTTGCAAGCCATTCTCTTCCGGGTTGTAATGTCCTGAGCTAAGTGAACTTTCCCAAAGGAGCCCTTAGGCACGAGGTCAGAACCAAGATTCTTGTAGGTCAATTGCCAGGGAAATAGGAGCACATCCTTGTTGATCTTATAGCGTCCATTCTTTACAACCATATCTTTCTGCAAATAAAGCATATATAATTACTTTTAAATGGGGGGTATCTGTTTGTCTTCACACATCACTGGAGCCATTTATTGTAATATCAGGCAATGTTGCAATTTGATAGCAGGACAAAAATACACTTACTTTATTTAGTAGGACTCCCATCTCCTCAGTCAGGTGCTGGAGTGATGCTGCTTTCATGTTGGAAAGCAAGTTTACAAAAGACAGGAGGTCTGTCACTGTCCCGTGCCGGACACTTTCAGTCCCATCAGTGTAGCTCTCCTGCGACTCCCGAATCACAAATGTTCCCATCTCTTCAGTCCCATCCATTGTAACTGGAGATAAACTTTCACCTTCAGACAACAAGCCACCTCCCCCTTCTTCTTCTTCCTCAAGCTGATAGAGTGTCTCTGCAGCGTTGATGATGTCCTCAATATTCATATGCGCCAACAACAGTTCTATGTGGTTGTCATTGTTGTACTCCATTTTGTTGGCGTGGATTAGTCCCACTTGCTGTTACATATACACCATTCTGTGTTAAATACAGTAGATCAATTGATACCTAAAGTATTACAGTACTTGATAAAGCACCAAAATGTAAAAAAAAAGACGAATGAACTGCACGGCTTGGTAATACGTCACATCACCACACACTTCAGAATTTACCGAGTCAAGGAAGCAACTTAAGCATGAAATATCTCCAATAACAATGGCAAAAAATACATTATAATTTACATGAAATGTCTGATATGTATTTGAAAAATGAATGCCAAAAATTATTGCATCAAAACATACTTGCGTTTCAAATACGCTGCAAATTCCGTTACGTCGGCGAATACGGTGCAGGTGACTGACGTACGTTCATTTTGATTTAAATATCATCTTCCGTCACAAAACAAACCTTTAGGTTTTAACAATTGCCAAGAGCATATTGTTATTACGTAAAATCACACACAATATGAAAAAAGAGACGGTGGCATTACCTGTTGGTAAAAGAGCGACTTTTCTCCATACGTGCGTCAGTGTCGTCCAGTCCAGGGACTGGCTGCGGCTGCTGTTTGCCAATCTGCAGCGAGAGAGGAACTACACAGTGGAAACAAGTACGTACGTCAGCGCACGCCCTTGAGTACGCCTACTTTGGGTTTTGTTTTCCTTTTTCCTTCTGTTTCCTTCCAATCCGAAAAGCGAGCATTTGATTTATTTATAATATAGTAACTATTTAATCTAATCAGGTAAAGTTAAATACGTTACTGGGGAGTACAGAGTTACATATACGTTTACTTTTGTCACACTAGTACAAAGTGAAGTTTCAACTAATGAATAAAAACATTAGTTTACAATTACATGTACTTCTAATACTATAAAAAATAATGCGATAGAAAATAGAATAAAAGAAATTATGCATAATTCCGTAAACCCAATGGCAAATTAAATATGGTTCCTCTCGTCTGCCGTAGTAGGTCAACGCAGAATACAGCGCATGCGTCCTACCAAACAGCAATGGCGTCCTCCATTGCTGCGCACAGGTTACATATGAGTGGAAAGAGCAATTTTGTGAAATGTCTTCAAAAGGTGGACAGATTTTTACGCAGAAGAGTTGGAACGACAGCATTTCCAGCCCCTGTCGACGTACCAACAAATGAGGAAACCAGTCAGTAGAGTTAACGTTCCATCATCTAGCAAATAGAACTGTATTGGAAAAAAAATTGCAGTACCCGGTAAAAGCATGCTACTGTAATAAACGAATCATAACTAATGTTGGGGAAGAATATATTGTCTTTTCATTAATAATGCATGCCTCGTTGTGTGGATGCAATTGTAAGCATGTACGCTCCCAAAAATAATCTTTAAAATGGGAATGGCAAACGCCTTTGAAACTTTCAAAATTCACTATAGTCGTCTGCTTTCGTTTTCTGAAAGAATAGCCTCACACAAAAAGCAAAAGTGCATATGCATTTTGGGCGCAAAGCTTTAGGTGAATACTTGCTTTTTTTTCTTGACAGGTGTAAATAATGGACGTCTGTCGTTTTACGCTGTCCAAGCCCAAAGACAAGAGCAGGCAGAACGCTCTGTTCTCATCAACTGCCCTCACAAAACCAACGAGAAAAAGATCCTCAAGTTTTTATCAAGCCACGGTGATATTAAAAATTACTTCACTTATGAAAGCTATGTAAGTAAAATCCTCATTGTTGCGACAATCTCACCGAGGTCCAAAATTAACTGTTTTTGATTTTTTTTCCCCCTAGGGTGTGTATGCAGTGGTAGAGTTTGCTTCCAAAGACAGTGTTTCCTCATTACTCGATGGAGCTAGTGTTCCCACTAACAACCACGAGTCTATGGTTCCTTATAAATCAAGATTATTGACACTGAGAGGTCTGACAGAAGTAACCAACCAGCAGTCCAGTAAAAAGCACCACCCGCAATCTACCATCCCCATAAACGAGATAGTTCAGAGACTTTCTCAAGAGGAGAGTGTTAGTACTACATTTGTTTGATTCTATTTGTAATACATTTCTCAAACATTAGCAAAATGAAAATATGTTTACCCATCTCTAACTTTCCCCTCAGATAGACCAACAAATAGTCTCCTTGACTGAAGCGTACCAGATAACTGAGGAAAACAGTCGACTGCGATTCCTTGTCTGCTCTCTGCTCAAAGACATTGCTGCCGCTTATTTTCCAGAATGCTCCATTAAACCATTTGGATCATCAGTAAATGGCTTTGGAAAGCTGGGATGTGATTTGGATATGTTTCTGGACCTAGATGCCATTAGTGGAAAGGATTTAAAAGTGGTAAGGAAAAAAAGGGCAATGATCACAAACCACTTATCATAGTAGAAGTTATTTGTTGATCTATATCATGTTTTACATTTCACTGTAAATAATAGTGTACTTTTTTATTTAAATATTTTATAAGGGAGTGGAATTTAAAAAAAAAAAGTGGTCAGTCCAGGTATACCTATTTTGTACCGTTTGAATCTGATGAAACATCTCTTTTATTGTGTAGCCCAAATCCGGTTTGGTCTTGGAGTACCAAATGAAACGGTCCACTTCAGAACGCGGAGTGACGCAGAGCATCCTGTCTGTCATTGGTGAATGCGTGGACCAGTTCGGGCCTGGCTGTGTTGGTGTGCAGAAAATTTTGAATGCCCGATGCCCCTTGGTCCGTTTCGCCCATCAGCCATCTGGTTTTCAATGTGACCTCACTGCCAACAACAGGTATTCTACCTCTTCCATTTTTCAGAAGCAGCCCCCGCATTCATAGTTTAGATATCTTTCTGTGATAGTCTAACCACCATAAAAGGAGGTAGTGAAGGGGGGTCATCCAGTGCTTACGTAACTGAAATTACGTTTGTGTTTATCTTTCCATTCACTCATTAGATCGTTAACATCACACTCTTTATGTGACACATGTTTAATGCCCACGCAAACAAGTACATGTAAGCTAAAACCGAGAAAGCGGATGTGTAGTTTCTTAGGAGGGACGTGTTAGTCGCCTGCTGTGGGTGGATTAAAAGAGCAAGGGGTGAGCGTGGGACTTTTCTCAACTCTTGCTCAAATAATTTTGGGCCATTGCAATTTCCTGTTTGTGCTGTGGTGACTATGCTCATGCAAGTCAATGTCTCAACAGGAAGAAAAGAGTTCCAGAAAGGTATAACACATTTAAGTTATTATGACCAAAAAAGACTGGTGTGTAGTGATTTGGACCAGTGTTTCTAAATTATTTTTCAATTATGTACCCTGTGCAAATTATTTGTACATACAGTATATCTAGGTGCCCACAACCATTTTTTAAACTACATTTGTTGTGGTATTGCTAGTTGTATTTTTTCAGCAACTCAAAAGTTAGATAACCTTCTGGAAAATTGCGGCACCAATGACAATGCATAGCCAAATAAACCATAACAAATTAAAGGCATATAACGTTTTGCAAAGGAGTAAGTATGATACAATTAAGCAAGAAGTTGCTTCAGGTTCCAATTATTTTTTTCTTAATTTGAAAAATGTACTGTTGTCATCACGGCATTGGAAAGCAGTTAATTAGATTGTGCTGATACCTACAAAAACCTTGTTAACATCTTAGATACCCCTGAAGTGCCTTCACATACTGTACACTTAGGGATACGGGTACCCTTTTTTGAGCATCATATTATATAAGATTATTATTTATGGAAAAGATATATACTTTTATGTATTTATTTATTGAATATTTGTACACAAATTCCATCAGAATAAATAAAACTAGAAGAAAAAAAAACAGTACATAATAGTTGAGTACGATTTATATGTTTATGAAAAAAGAAGGATGAATGAATGAATGGAGCGGCATGGCTTGGTGATCGAGTGGTCGTCTCCCTGCTGAGAGGCTGTGGGTTCGATCCCCCAACCATCAAGACCAAGTGTCCTTGAGCAAGATACTGAACACCAGTTGCTCCTGATGCTACGTCATCAGTAGGTAAATGACTAGTTAGTGTAAAGCGCTTTGAGTACCCAAGGTAGAAAAGCACTATGTAAGGGAAAGTCCATTTACCATTTAATGAAGGATTGAATATTTTGTTTGATGTGTCTTTGTATTATTATACTTTTTAATCTCTTTTCAAACATAGCAATGGAGTCACACCTTTTCAATTTTATCACGATTCCATCAAATAACATATTTTATTAACACACATTCATGTTTGTTCTTGTCTTTTAATTTTTTTAAAGATACCTTTGCCTCTTAGCTTGTAAAAATAGTAGCTCTAGTCACTTTATATACAAAAAAGTCCCCCAAAAGTAATATCTAGGAACTATTTCATTTTATTATTGGTATTTTTTTAATAGTATCTTATGGTTAATTGGTATCACATTGACGAGAAGAACTACAAGTCATTATTTTTCCTACTTTATTTAAATACAAAACTTTCAGGTCCTTCATTATATGGGTGCAGTATTCTCAATTATTCCAAAAGATTCTGATGACTTCTAATGTCAACTACAATAGGTCATTGGTTATACCTGTACTATTTAGGAATGGTATGAATGCAAATTCCCTTTTAGCTCAAATTGTGACGGAGGAGGGTATGAATAATTGATTAACTGTATAGTTTAACATATCTAATATTATCATATGTCTTCCTTATAGTCAAAAGGTCAAATCTTTGCTCAGGTCCTCCTTATGCTTAATTACATAAATTATTTTAGAGTACTCATGTGAGGACAAACGTTGTAGAAAATGGATGGATTGAATGTTGGCTTAACATTCAAAGTACTTCTTACTTTGTATTTAATGCGCTTTGTTGCAAAAAACTCACTCAGAATGCAGCGTTTACAGTGAACGTTTACATTCTCATTGCATTTGGTCATGCTTCCGTTTGTCCACAGGGTGGCGATGAAGAGCTCCGAGCTGCTTTACCTTTATGGCCAACTGGACCCTCGGGTGCGTCACCTAGTGTTCGCTGTGCGATGTTGGGCCCGAGCACACGGAGTGACCAGCAGCATCCCTGGGGCCTGGCTCACCAACTTTTCCCTCACTGTCATGGTGTTGTTCTTCCTACAAGGTAGAAGCCCCTCTATCATCCCCACCCTGGATCACCTACGTGACCTTGCAGGTAAATTCCTTTCCTAGCTGAAAGAAAAAATTTCTGCAGGAAACATTTAAATATGGATTTCAATTTTGAAATTGAAATGTTGGCTGGCGCATGTCATCAAATATCTCAAGAGAGGTTTCATATAGATGCAGTTTTTTTTTTTGTTTTTTTTCTTTTTTGTTTGTTTTTTTTCCCCCTCTTTTGAAAGTGGCAACATATAAAAAGCGGGGCATCCGCTATGGTTTTTGACAAATGATTAAGCTTTGACAGAGGTGTGGCATTGTTTAATTGTTGATTGACATCGGTATTTATTGTCTTGCTACAGTCAAAAATGTTAAACAAATCATTTCTCCAAGGTGGTGTGTTTTAAATGCTTGTCGTGGCTTCACTTTCCTTGTCGCCATATAATTTATTGATCACGTTTCTATTAGTTGACTAAATGGATAATTGCGCCCTTGAAATGAACAAAATATGGACTTACAACCCCTGTCCTCATTGTCTACAATGACAATGACTCATTTAAAAAATAATAGTGTTTTAGTTTAGTTTTTTTCTGCATTTCCAACTTTATTATTGATTTTTTTTTAAATCCCAAACTAGCATGACATTGCTTACACATTTCTAAAACAATGTTCCTTGTGCTGAAAAGGGGAGAAAAAAAGGTCCTAACACATTTTTAAGACATCATCTTCAGAATAATAAATGCAGACAAACACAGACCTTATCCAGACTGTCAAATCCAGATGCAGTATAGCATTAACAACCTCATTCATTCTGAGAGGAAGAGCACATTCACCAAATGCATCCCCTCTTATGCGCTGTGTCTGTGAGTTTCCTCAATCACCCTATTTATTATCACCGCATCAAAAAATCTCCACATCTTGTTTCACACTTAACATTTTGTGTAAAAAAAAAAATAAAAAAGTACTTGTGAATGAATAATTACTACCATTTATACTAAATGTGCATTAACTGTTTGGTTGGAATTCTACTACTACTATTTTACACTGTAAGAAATGTTTAAATATTTGTTACTTGTACACATTTTTAAATGGATTAACAGTCCAAAAATAATTAGTCTCAATCTACTTTAAAATAAAGATAAAATGAATAATTTTCCAGCAGTATACAGTAGAATGCTTATCATTGGGATTACCTACAACTCCCCTCAAAATGCTTAATTTTTAAATGGGAAGTCAAGTCAAAAATGTTCTTGACAATGATATGTCTAATGCAGCATCATTACTCTTAAGCACGATGTTGTGATGACTATTCCATTTGTGAACTTTAAAAGGTTAGGCCACTTCCTATAGTCTTACATTGATACCACGATTCCTAGTAACCAACCATGGCTCACCTCTTTTCTGTATGTTTTCTTTTGTTGTTTGCAAACTGAGCCTTGATTTTTTTCATTACCTGAATCTCGGGACTCTGGACGGTGAAGCGGACGTGCTAACCATCCTTCACTGAGCCTCCCGCCGCAAAGAATATTGAAAAGAAAATGTTTGATCTGACTTCCCCTTTAATTCTGATAGTTATCTATTACATACACAATGCAAACAAAAACTATGCCTCAAACCAATGATCTTTCCCATTTGAAAATGTGACTGTAAAACAATGTGAAACAGAGTATTTGTAAGCATAATCGACAAAATTTCATTGTTACCAACGTGCACGTTTGACTAATATTGCACCACCTCTGTGTCAACTGAACCTTCTTCTTATTTCTTCCTCTCTCTCACCTTGGCTGCTTGATAATTGCCCTCCAAAAGCAATCAGACCAAAACCACCCCCTCCCAGCCCCCACACCACCACTGTCGCCACCACCAGCACCACCTGCTTCACTGCCTTTACCCCGTTTAGCAGAATCTCTATCACACAGAGTGCTTACAGGACAATAAAAGGCCCATCACTCTCTGGGAAGGTCGATGACCCAGCTTCCTTTGGATACACTTGCATGAACACATACCGACGCAGCATCAGCCGCATCATGGTGAAGGTGACTGCTAACAAGGGCATCACCGGACAGTCCAAAAGGGTGTGATCCATGCCCTCTTATATATTTTTTTCCTCACAAGCATCAACCCCATCCGTCTGTGCCTAATTTATAACCGTCAAAGGCATTTAAAGACGGCCATTTACCTTGTGTCCCCTCTTTCATCCCACAAGGTCCCGAGGACAAGAGCGTGATCGAGGGGAACGACTGTACATTTGTCAGCGACTTCGACAGGATCCAACTCCAGAGCAACACAGAAACACTCGGTGAGTGCGTGAGCCCAAAGGCCGGGTTGCATGGATATAGTTGATAGTTGATATAGTTTTTTCAGAATGCACCCTATGCTAACGTGACTTTTTTTCCTCTTTGTTTTAGAGAAGCTGCTATGTGAATTCTTTGAGTTCTATGCCTCATTTGCATTCACGAAGAAGTCCATCAATATCAGAAAGGTATGTATGTCTTATGTGCTGCCATCGAAGCTTGACAAAATATTAATTATCATTTGCTGCCTCAAACACTTAAGTCTAAAGTTTGGTAACTGTGACATATGCACGGCCTGGAGCACAAACGTGACAACTGTAATGCTGGTTTGCAGCAAGTTTAATGACAAAAAAGTATGCAAAAGCTGGAAAACATGTAAAGAATTAATGCCATTTAAATTTTAATATACGGCAGATCGCTTCTCTTTGTGAAGAATGGTGACCAATTCGTTCAAACCGCAAAATTCTGTGAATGATTGATACCTCCCTAAAAATATTAAAAGTAAAATAAAAAAAGAAAATACCCTACTGTGATTATCTACACAGTAAATTTCATAGAGTACATTTTTCTGTAAAAGACTATATTACATCCCAGTCCAAACAAACTTAAAATTGTTAAGTAAAATGTACACAGAAGAGTAGAAAATGTGTAAACACCAGTGCAAATGTTGCTGTTTAGACTGAAGCCAAAAACTGGATAATATTTTTAAGAGTAAAAATGTATTATAAAAATTTTTCCCAAAATGAAGTTCCTCTCCTTAATCAAATGCTTTTTATTTTGGCATCACGATGTCACCGGATGGCATCAAATTAATGATAATGAAAAATCCGCAAATTTGAACCGTGATTATCCAGTTTTTGTCTTTTATATTAACTTTTATATTAAATTTTATATTAACTTTTATATTAACTGAGCATCACTTTTTCCAAAGCAACCAATTTCGCTCACCTTTGGACAAATTAGTCTTCAGTTAACTCATTCACTACCATTGATGGCTATAGATGTCAAAGATCCATTTTTACTGGGCTGATGGTGAAAATTTAAAACTATCATTGTCAGTTATATAATAGAAAAATCCCGGAGTTAACCTAGCATGCCTTATTTTGGAATATGGGAAAATGCCATACCTGAAGAATATCAATGCAAGCACAGGGAGAGCATGCAAATTTGACGCATGAGAAAAATCAAAGCCAGCACCTCTCGACTGTGAGGCAAATATGCTCACAATAAACCGCAGTGCTATTTATTTGTAGAATTAAAGAAAAAAAAATCTGTCGTGCTAAAAAAAACAAGATGAAAAATATCTCTCACCGTATTTATAAATTAAATAAGTAATAGGTTCTCCTCGTGTTAAGAATCTAGCTCAACCCAGAAATCTTCACTCGGAATCCCTTCATTACATCCCTGGTGCTCGATTCTATCGAGATCTGTTGATAGTGAAGGCAGCCCGCTTGCATGGAGGCCTACCCAGATGACAGCTGCCCTTGTCTTGTCTGATTGATGCTGGCCCTGCGAGATCCGATGCCCTTGAGCCGAGATCAAATTTAGGGACTCTATCAGGCTGCAAAGCATTATTTACCTCCACCAAGGAGGTTGTGTTTTTACTGGCATTGACGAATCGCTTCATCTGTCAACGGGGTCACACTATGACAATAGCTGGCGTTTTGGCGTAGCGTAAATTGTAAATTGGAAACAAGCCAGCACTGTTTTTAATGCTAACGACAACAACGACAAAGTATTTGTGTTTTGTTAGGCCTGCAATCTTAACTTTCTTTACCCAGCCAAAACCATGGTACACTAAGACGCTTTTTTTTTTTTTTTTGTAAAACCGTGTATTATTCCTGCTTGCCTCAGCTCAGCCTTCTTTGGTTTATGGCATTTGTACAAAATCTTAATGCCCCTGTAGTGTCTGGTTCACAGTTCACTATTGGGACATACTGGAGCTTGTTGGCTGTCATTTGAAATGTTAAACAATCACATCAATGGAGAGGAATTGGAGTTTTTTTGCGCATGTGTGCAATTTTTAATAATAAATAAAACAGGAGCTCAAGAATTGCAAGAAAACATCAATGTTGAAATCATTGAACACTACTACAGGCGCAGCAACAAGGCAGGCGAGCTAGCTCGGCTAGCCATGAATCCTCAAAAGTTTTCATTTTTAATATCATACTTACTGAGTTGTTTGTGTCAGCAATTCCCAAATGGGGGTACACGTATCCCTGGGGGGTACGTGAAGGCACTTAAGATGTAAGATTTTAACAGTTTCTGCAAGTATCAGCAAATCTTATGTAATGCTTTTTGATGCTCAGATGAATATTTAACGTTTCTTTTCAAATTAAGAGATAAATATTTGGAATTTCATTTTGTTAAGTTTTATACCGATGTGCCTTGTGATTAGTGGTACAATCGTACAACAAACAAGCCAGTAGTAAAACAAGTGATCTTACATGATCTATCTTCTGCAGTTGCTACATTAAATAAAATACGCCTGGAGATACCACTAGAAAGATAATTCAAAAGTTTAATAAATCAGACACAAGAACACCTTGTTCATGTCACCTATCTTGCCATACGTGTTTTCAAACAACGAAAAAGGATGACTAGCTGATTAAATAGGTTCCATGCAGTGAAAAATGGGCTTAAAACGCAATCAAAGTCAGTCATTTAATGAACCACTTTTATATGGCTTGTTTTATATTTTATATCTGTGTAAAACCTTTTTGAACAGTGATGGTGCTTCTTGTAATTGAATCCAAAAGCTTTGCGTATCTGTTTTCAATTGACATTATGTGAAAAATGATCACCGCTGATTTGTTTCTGTATGACCTTGTGTCTTTCATTTATTCTCCGTTTACCCATGACCATGCATTAGTGTCATGCGGGCGGTGCATTATACTGCACTGTACAAGACACAGGGACTTTACCCATGCTTTGCGTTTTAATAAATTTATGATGAAGATGAAGGAGGACCCCGTGGTCATACAAAATGAGACTTTTGACACAACCGAGTAAGCTTTGCAGGTAGAAGATGGCCGTGACCTGCCCCTCTAGGCTTTCACTGCTGGAGGAACAGCTGTAAATCAGCTTTACCGTGCCACAATTTTCTGGTTGGCTCCTCTCCTTTGACAAACGGCTATGCCTGTCTGACTTCCCCCTCACCTCATATGGATGATTTGTTTGATGGGCGGAACCTATAGACGAAAGCCTCAGTCCATGTTTGAATCAGTTTCTAACACATGTTGTGCAAATTTCATATTTCCTTCTGAGTGTCGGTGTCCTCTAAAGCCATGTCCATATTTATTTCTTCCTTTCGCTATCCTGGGGAGAGTTGGTCCATTTGGCCCCTATGTGCCCCAGATACTGCTGTAAGGAGGCAAAAAGCATGACCAATGAGATAGATGGACCATTACATACAGTACATGCAGCAGTGATCACCAACATATTTTAACCCGCCAGCCCTTCCCTCCCTCCCTCCCTCCCTCCCTATCTCCAGGGCAAAGAGCAGAACAAACCCGAGGCATCCTCGCTGCACATCCAGAACCCGTTTGAAACAGCCCTGAATGTCAGCAAGAACGTCAACGGCACACAACTCGAACGATTTGTGGCTTTATGTCAGGAGAGCGCCTGGCTGCTCCACCAGAGCGACACCATTTCACCCAAAGGGGGCCGCAACCCCACTCCCTGGGGACTAGCCACCCTCCTTCTACCCTCACAGGTTGTGGGGGTCAAAAATGGAAAGAAGAGGAAAAGGGAGCCTGCTAGTGCGCGGATCAAGAGCTTGCTAGAATCCCTGAAAAATAAAAATCAGCCAAAGACCTAAGGACTCCTGACATCCTTGGAAAATAATGATATGACTCAAGGACACGTCCCAGCCACAATAAGGAAGAAATACCTTTTGTGGGATGTAGTTCTTGACATGAGCACTGGAGGGTGGTACTGAGACTTTAAAAATCCATAGAGGTGTCTGGAACCATGGGCAAGGCAAGTCTGATAAGCTGAACTCACTATTCTGTAGAAGCAAAATGTTTCAAAATGTTCATTTAATGTATAGCTTTGTTCAAGAATCATCATGCAAATATTGTAATAAAGCTGCGGACTACAAATTTGAACAACTATGATATGGAATGGTAAATACATTACTGTATATAATTTAGCATTTGTAAGTCAGTCAACCAGCAACAGGAGCAGGCAAAGATGTTTGTTCATCATACTGAAGGAACATGTGATTTATAGTGCACTCACTATACAACAACTTTGTGTTTGCAACAGTGCTTCTCAATTATATTTTGCAAAGCCACTCACCGCGCAAACTATAAATATGATCATTATTTATAAAATGGTATGTATACCTAAAACTTTTTTTTAATTGACAAAAGAAAAAGCAATATAAATAAACTTTCAACGATTGTTAGCTATTTATTTTTTTACAGCATTTATACAAGGTTCAGGTTAGTCTAAAACAGAAAAAAATAACTAAGTGCATCAAAGTGCCTCACATAAAAAAAAGATGCAAAGATGTAGTATATACTGCTTACTGTATAATACTTGTATCATATTATTGCTGCGCAATAAGATAAACATTTTAAATGTTCCTAACATTTTTTTTCAAAATGTGAAAATCTAATTTTGTTATTCCATCCTTTGTGCCACGGTAAAAACTTTGAATTTCATAAGCATATAAATTAATGTTTTGAACATTTTTGGATGTCTGAACAAGCATCATAAGAAGAAAAACACAATGACAGCAGATGCTGAAAATATTTGAATATAATTATGTAAGAGCACATGACCTAATGCGATGACATAATGATGTTAGCAAATGTTTCCGTCATGTTTTTTTTTGTTTTTTTACTGTGATTTTTGCAACTATTATCTGGGGCAAACATTGTAAGTGGAATATATATATATATATATATATATATATATATATATATATATATATATATATATATACACGACATAATTAGATTCATATGTATATTAGGGCTGCTTATCAACACAATATACTATATCATCCTGAAGGACCCAGTTTATTAATTTGTGTCCACTTTAGTGGACTTTTTTTTCTCTTTTGAGTCATTCAAGCTACCTGAGTGTGCTCAGTAGAGGACATCCTGGCCTTTCAATGATGTCTCTTGTGATTGAGTGAGATGCAATTAGCTTTGCTGTCTTTCTGAGCCAAAATGAACACACGAGTTGACACAAATATATAGGCCGGGTCTCAGGAGTGTATATTGTAATAAATCAATGAAATAAAAATAATAAAAATATGATAAACCCAAAGCTAGACGAAACATACAATAATTCTAAAGTAGATATGTTAATGTCCCATTTTTTGTTGCATAACCTTAGAATTTGAGCTAGAAGAACAAGCGGAGGCCTAAGGGTGTTGGGATGCATCCTGTGAATGTTTTAGGCCGATGGCATGATGATGTGCATGCAGCCAACAGCTGTTTTTCCACTCATTTGCTTTGCAAGGTCACAGGGTGATAGGATAGACATTTAACAACCTTCCTATACCACCCGTACAGCCTTTGCCATACAGCACAACAAGACCACAGCACAGATGGCAGACAATGTCCCTCGGGTGGCGCGAGCCCATTTGTGCCACCCTCCCCCCAGCTTTGAACTTGACTCACTATTCCTATCCGTCTTTTTTTTTTCACCACAAGAAGTCTGCCCAGCTATCTGTCTCCGTCATCTCTTCCCTCTCTGAATATTCTTTGATGTTTGCAGAGTTTGTTTATTTCCATGAGTGACTTTCTGACTGATGGGCCCAGTGCTGGTAGAGCAGCAGAGCAATTATGAAATGCTGCGGTTAGTGAAGCATTGCATGTGGAAAATCAACACCTCGGGAGAATTTGATGAAATGGCACTGCTGGGTGATGTGGGGTTCATTTGGAGGGGGCTCCATGTCAACTCTATGAATTTTCTGCTTTGGAATTGGCTGTTTTAGAAAATGCTTTCTAGTATTGTGGTGGCCTTTGACACTCTGACCCAATGTGCTGCACCTCAAAATTTGAGCAGCCTCAATCATATAGCATCATTGATGTTTTGCGATGTCATAGATGGTTCAAAGCGGCAATCAAGAAAATATTCTTATGATTATTTTTCGAACTAAAATTAATTATGGCTGTTTGTTCAAATTTACTTTATAATTGTGCTATGTTTATTCTTAATGTGTGGACCCACCCAGGCACACAAGTGTTTATAATGAGTTTGTAATTTGTTTTATTTAAGTTTTACGCAAGCCTCGTTAATGTTCTTTCCACTTTTATGACAGGCTAAAACATTAGGAGTGATTCAACAAGTTGACTGCCAAGCCTACTTTATTCAAACAGTAGTAGATCTCTGTCACAAAGGGTGAGTAGTCCTACTGCGTATTAGTTTTACTCAGTGGCTAACATATTTTTACATTTGTGTGACATTGCATTACTTAAAACAGTTAATACAGTTTTTCTGAAAATGTTTTTCTATCACATTTTCGCTGGATAATACCGAAACAAACACATTCTCTGTGATATGTTTCAAAAGTTACACTAAAGGTACACTAATAGGATGTTGGACATAATTATGGAACTAACCCCCCTGGGTTTTTTGGTGAATTTGAGATTTTATGAGTAGGTGCATTCAAAACATCTAAGCAGGCCATTAGTAAGCCACCATTTTTTTCTTCTACATGGCACAGAGGAACCAATTACTCATGTAAACGTGTAAAAAAAAGGGGCACATTACACTCCGCTTTGAACAGAAGGAATGTTCATCTCGTTCGTTCAAAACATAAAAGGGGTAAAAAAATTTTGAAGGCTATCTCAAAAATCTGAGCTAATTTGGAAAAAAAAAACCATCATTGAGAACTTAACATACAGTACTTTTTGTAGTGTATGATGGGGGACTCTAATGTTTGGGTGTTTGATATGGCGACCTTATCAACAAGCAGTTTCATAACTTGTTTTATCAAGACATTTGATCACCTCGCTACCCCCGCCACTGCTTCCCTTTGCCTCCACTGACTCCACAAAGCCGTAGCGAAATAATCTCTAGAGCATTTCCCCTAGCAGTTCCACTAATTGTCCCAGCAACATGGTAAGAGGTCCTTAGCCCAGCTTCCTCTGGTAGAGCCTGATGGGGACCCAGACTTCTAGGAACCAGTGTAGCACTGATATGTCCTGGATGAAAAATGTACTGTATGTTATTGAAAGTTGAATTAGACCCGAAGTCTCGATGTATGTAACTTGACATCCCACTTGGAGAAATTGACATGCAGCAATGTTTGAGTGAAGGGAAATGCATACTCTCTCAACATTGTTCTTTGTGCAGGATGAATGTTATGATTAGCTGATTGAAGCCTGACATAACTTTTATAACTTAGGTGACACCCTCAGTACCAAAACTGACTGGTTAATTGAGACAAAGTCAGCATGCAGAATACACCAAATTATTAACAGGACCCCTTTTTCTGTCAGTATAACATCCTGAAACAATATTATACTGTATAGAGTTCACCAGTAACTGTCAAGAAAGTCATGCCTCGAAAGTCTCACAAAAGCAGACCTCATTTGAATGTTGTTCTCTTTAGTGACTTGTTAAGAATGGTCAAAATTGCATGTGTAGTCTATGGCTGTGACTGTGAATCTTGGACTATGTAGGTTATTTCTGTTATTTCTCAAAGGCCACAACCTGTAATAAATAATACCTAGTAAAGCTAGATTCATTTTTGATGGTTAATTGAAGAAATCTGAGTTCCCCCTGCTTGCTAGAACAGATTGTGTTAAAACCAGGGATGTGTCGATTTTTCTGCAATTTTTCGCCTGAAATGTGGAATATAAATGCAGTTTCATTTTTATGCCAAAAGACAATTAAAACCGAGATTTAGCTGAAAACGAATGTTGTGATGATGTAAAAACCAGCAAGCGCCTGTCTGAATTTCACTCGAGCACACAAGAGAAGGTGAGGAGCATTGTTTGGTAGGAAACTACTGTAAGGCCTTTCAGTGGGTTGAGAAAAAAAAATAAAAGCACTTGCTGAACTTCCACCTGTATACCAGGACTAAGAGCATGCCAAATAAAATACATACTTAAGTTTGAGCATTTGTCATCTTCGGTTTTATTTTTCTGCTAACCATTGTGATTTCGGTACATCGCTTGTTCAAACTTTAATGACACCGTTTCTAAAATGTCTGACTCGAGATCTTGCTGCAATCAGTACACATCTGACTAATATTTCATTATTAATAATTAAATTAAGTCATAGTTAATTATGCATAGCAGAGGAACCAAACCATGTTTCTGCTTAATATTTCATACGGTTAGCTAATGTTACTTGTTGAATAGACTAATTTAAAATGCAGACAAGACTAAAACATATGTTTTATATTTAACGTTTTCCAATAATAGCTTGCCGGTAGAGAATAGCAAATTTACTCTAACTTGTAAATTCTACAATACATCTCCAATAAGAACCACGCATCCGTCTATTGTCTTGGCCGCTAATCCGAGCTAGGGTCGAGGGCGGGATGGAGCCTATTACTGCTGTCTTCAGGCAGTAGGCGGGCTCCTTCCTGAGTTGGTGGCTAGCCAATCACAGGGCAAATACACAAACAACCATTTGCACTCCCAAATACATTTAATATATACCTACCATGCATGTTTTTGAAAATGTGGGAGGAAAGTGGAATACCCATCGAAAACCCACATGGGCATGGGGACAGTATGCACAGGAAGGCTGGAATTAGAAGCGAACCCACAATCTCTGCACTTTGAGGCGGACATGCTGACATATTCTTGAATCAACTCACTATCAGATCTTTTTTTTTTTTTTTTTACATCTATTGCCATCAATGGCAGTGAATGAGACCCTGTCAATTCAAAGTAACCATTAACTCTATAAAGGAAGAATATTTGATTGAGCTTTCTTATTGTTATATTGTGTGGTGGTCATAATGCTGTGGCTGCTTGGTATATGTGTACGCTGATGTATTATATAATATGAATATGTCAGATTTGCCTGTCCTTTCAATGCCTTTCATGATGTCTTTTGTGGAGGTAATCTTTAAACGTTATTCCCGTCCAGAATGTCAGGTGCCCCATTAAAGAACAGTAGATAAGGCTCCTCCAAAGATAGCACACATACATATGTGTGGAGGGCGGGTAAATAATGTGCTGGAAAAGGGGTGGTGGTGATCACTAAACATCCCCCATTCCCTCCCTCATCCTCATGAGCCAGATTTCTTGTCCCTTCCCTATAAGAGCCTAATCTACAGGCAGCAGCACTCGGAGTTATCAGCTGAGTGAGAGCCCACATGTCATCTCCAGGCTTGGCTCGCTTGGCTGGACAGACCTAGCTGAGGAGATATGCACTTGTGTCGGCGTGCTTATTCCCAACCACAAGCTTAGTTCATATTCACGCTCACTCTCTGAAAGGAGGTGTTCTTTGGAGATTCATGCTTTTAAGGTCATTAAATAAAAAACAGTACTGTACTGGCCTCGTATTGCCCAAAAAAAGCTTGCAGAATGGGGTTCCGGTTCTGTGATTTCATTATTTCATGTTTCGGGGATGCACGGCTACATGCTTCCAACGTAAAGCTGCTAATTTTACAATGTGGACCTAATTACGAGATATCTCCATGACAGGCAATATAGGAGCTGGTATAAGTTTGTGAACAATAAACTTCTTGTATTAAATTTTAACTAGGTGAGAATAGCACTCGATAGACTGCAGATTGCCACCAAAGTTGAGTGCTAAAAGCATACCATTTTTATGTTTGTGGCCAGTGGCGCTTTCTGCTAGAAATGCCATGGAGTAGAGAGTAGATGACACTCACTCTTACACAAACAAATAGCATATAAGATTTGGTTTTGTTGGGGGTGTAGATGGAAATGACCATTGTGATTCAATGTGCTGGAACATTGGTTCTCAACCTTTTTTTAGTGATGTACCCCCTGTGAAATACGTTTTCAGATGAATACCCCTTTAAGTGTAATCTTTTGGGTTTACAGTACAGATCTGCTCACAAAAGTAAAGCATTCACTTAATTATTAATCGATATTTGTCCGCAAACAATAATAAACATAAAGTGTCGGACCTTTTCTCAATAAGAAATAATTATAAAAATATATTTGTCCACAGAAAAATGTTCAACATAAAGTGTTCTCCGTTGGGATCATAGTAGAGATTTAAATAAATCAGTAATTGTTTTTAAACGATTTTTGCATGTTTGTTTGTTTTATTTATAATATCAAGTACCCCTTGGAAATCCTTCAAGTTGAATGTAGTCGGGCTAAAACTATTATTTCAGTCTAAAAAGTTAGGTTTGAAAAAAAAAATAAAAAAGAATGACCCAATATGTGGATCCATTTGACCCAAATTTCTAAAAACGGATAATTTTGTACAAGACAACCTCAAAAGACAACCTCCAAAATTGTCTGTTAGGAAAAAATTTGAATCAAGTTTGAATCAATAATTGGGATATTTATTTTTTTACCCACTTATTTTTAGATTAGGTTGATTAATTTGGGATTTTTTGAATTATGTTATATTCTCCACCCTTTTCTTGAAAATATACCTGATTTTAAAAAAAATTGCACTTCCAGAATGTCGTTTTTAACAAAAATCTGCTTTCTACTGCATGAAGAATTAAATTAACAAACAGTGTCAAATGCCAGTAGGTTAATGTAAGTACCATTACCCTACAACAACTTTCCAGCACCTTCTTCTTTTCTGTTTGTGTTCTTTTTGGCTCCAGTCCATTCACACATAATGATATTCAATTCCAGGAAATCATTCAGATACCATTCAAAGGGCTCTGTTTTTATAATCACAAACTAAGGGCTCCTCGTTTTTCCATTATTTTTCCAATCAAAGCCAAAGTAATTCATTCTCCTCCAACTGTAAAAGATTGTTTTCCTTCTGAGAGATTGCTCACGCAATATAGACTGCAACCTCCACACTATTCCCATTTCTGGAAAATACCCCACCCTCCACTCCTCCACACACAATTAATTTCAGATGTCACTTGTAGGTGGTGAGTGAATTCCAAAAATACTGGAGGGTTTTGTCCTCCACACTGTTTTCCGATTGGTACAAATTGGAGATCTGTGCATATAGAGATCCAATAAAGTAAAATGAGACCCACTCCCTGTTTTTATGCTTAGCATCCAGCTGTGGAGGAGTGGTAGACAAGAAACAATGAAGGAATTCTCAACCCTCTTACTGACTTTAATGCAACCGAGTGTCTTGAGGCCTGTTTATTTTTGTAGAACATTACAAAGATTCGAATTGATGCGGTAGTATCAAACACTGTTCAACCCCACCCCTTGAGTTCCCAGAACATTTCGATGTTTCAACAAAAAGTGCAGACGTTGGTGGGCTGGCTTGAGGACAATTTGTATCTGAGGGTGGGATCCTAAAAGGCAGCTCTGTGTCGGGAGCTCATCGCTCCGAGCTCCTCTGCTGTCACACACCGTCGATTGGATGTTCGGTCGCACCCCACGATGTCGCATGGATTCACCCAAATACGGGAGCATCGCCAGAGGGGAGTCACGCGTTTGTTCAAGAAAGCTCAGAAAATAGGCCAAAAGCACTGTAGTGCTTGTCTGTCATTGCAGCGGCTGTGGGAAATGCCTGCGATCACAGTAAAATAGGCCTACTAGTCCTATTTATCTCTAAAGCTAAAATTGCCAGTGCTGATCTCATAGCTCCTTTTTGCACCATGGCACAAAAGGTCTACACAAAGATGCAGGACAAATAGAAACCCCAATCCAAGAATGGAGATGCTTTATATATCAACCCAATTTACTCTGAAAACGCTGATATCCTGTTTGAATCAACTTTGAACCTTAACCAGCCAGTGCCCTCCAGATTACAACAGCAGAATTTAGGTTAGCAGTGTGAGAGTGAGAGAAAGAGAACAAACCTATGTTGATCCCCTTGAGTGTTGCTCTATTTTTTTTTTTTGGCACATTTTTATTCATCTCCATCTTCGCTTCCATCTCTGATTTCCTCAAATTCAAGCAGAGATGAAGATTAACCCCGTCACCACCACCTTGCACCTTACTTCGTTGTTTCCAATTAAAAATGGTCCTGGGTTCTTCTTATGCAATAAAATCCCAGTAAATACAACCACGTCGGCTTCCTGTGCCGGTTCATATTGTGGTTAATGAAGCTGCGATCAACTTGCAAAGCGGGACATGGTCTTATTAGAGGCGCTGGAATGTGGTGAGGCCCAATGGATCAGAGGCTTCCAGCTCATTAGTGAGCATCTGTTGCCACCCACTGACATGGGAGTGTGACTGCTGGATAGGGTGATACACACGGTGGTTTACAACAGATTGATTGACCCAACTTATTTTCCTTTCACTGCTTTATGTATAGTTTAATTTCTCTCGAGGAATGCAAGCAAATTTCAGGCACACATAATCATCGAGTTGGACTGACTGTGAAAAATCTGTAAAGACAGCAAAGATTATTTCCATTATTAAAACACTTTCATGTAGTGTTTTTATGGGTCTCTGGTGCATTTTAAATCTTTCTAATGGCATATGCCTTTTTTTTAATCCCACAGAACATTAGTGATGTTTTTTGTGTGTTGGCTCATCTTCAGTAACCCAGATCAATGTGGAGAAAATCAGAGTTGATCCTACCATTAGGAGTTCTACTTCTTATGTACACATTTCTAGGTCATAGCTTAGTAGTAAAAATGTTCAATTTGGCCTGGACATGTTATCAGTGGAGGCATTTGGATGGATGCGGAACTACAGGCATGTTTGGTTAAATTGAATGTTTTTCACCTATTTGATTTGATTCAGGTTATTGTTTCAGACCATCTCGCACGATCAAAAGTTGGAATGTTAGAGATTCAAGATTCAAGAGATTCAAGAGTTTTATTGTCATATGTATAGTATTTATATATCATACAATGAAATTCTTATTCCATTCACTCCCCGAATTGTAATAATCAAAACCAGTCTATAATGTTCGTAGATGCCTGTCTAAAGTGATTGAAATTGGTTGAGAAGACAATAAGGGTCTGCAACTCTGCGCAAAGGATGACTCAATATGGTTTTTGATACGTGGGGTGACAAACTATTCAAGCATGGTTTGAAAGTGGAATTCATTGATCCGGTTCAATATTGTATTGTATTTTTTATCTAAAAAAAAATCTAACTCTAGAATAAACGACGATTTGATATGTATTCTCAATATACTTCAAAGTAAAATGATCCACTTGCATCGCCTGAATCACAAACGATTTCCCCCATAAAAGACAACAAACCGCAGCCTAAAAAGCTTCTCTCACCTTGCAATCGACCAATATGTTTTTGAGTCTAGCCTTCTCTTGCCCGAGCACTTTGAACTTGGCAAATGAAAAACAACTTGCAAAGTAAATTCACAGCATGCAAAGACCTCCTAATCCGTTTTCTCACTGAAGCGTTAAGACAAAAGTTCCTACAAAGAGCCATACTTTTTCTCTGCCATGCATCAAAGCGAGAAGACCACTGTACACAAAACCATTTTTCTCACCAGCCAGACAGTCACTTTGTAACCATTTGAAACATGGCCTAATGAGATAAAAAATGAAAAACTGTTAAAAAGTTACTGTGTGGAGAAATGATTCTCTGTGTAATATTACATTGTTCCATGGCCCATTACGTCTCGCTGCACGGTACTTTGCTCTTTAGTATCAGATGTGCTGAGGTCTGTTTCTGTTTGATGGGTCAAGGATGAAGTCATTTTAATAGAATGTACATTAAAAGTATTAACAGAATTTGTTTCTTTTGTTATAATCTATTCAATAAGCCATAACGTTGATATGTTACTGTCTGGTGGATACAAATGGCCCAAATAGAAAACTTCCCAATGGTGCATTCCATATACTGTATCCTCTGGCTCTAATAAATATGAGTCACCTTAAATGCTCAAAAAATAATCTCCAGAACATCTCCTACATTCAGATTCCACTCATGCCTGTGGAAAAAGTATTAGAGAAGCCAGGTTTTGAGTGGAAGCTCATTCCTTGGCAACAGTCACAAGTAGGAAACTGAAAATCCAAGATAAAACAGCCCGCCGTTAAGTATTTCTGCAACTTTCATCAAATGACATCAATAGTGTGTTATATTTTGCAGCCAGTATATTGTAGTTAGTTTTGTATACGCTTTATGATTCATTTGCATTGAACCTAAAATGACAACAAATGTGTAAAATTATGACCCATGGATAATTATGATGATACGTTTTTAATGTAACCAGATTAAAACTGCAATTTCATAAGAATTAAGTCATAATTCTTAGCACAGATATCTGCCACTCAAGCTTTTGGGAGGATGAATGACAGTATCTCGCTAACCTCATTCAATACCACTTTTTCAAGCTCATGCTCCAAGATCACGCAATGAATCATCCTGCCACTCTCTCCATGCTTTATGTGCTCAGTGCAATTTCATTAAACCCTTTTAAATAGACGTAAAGCCACCACATTCTCATTTCACTTCATGCTGCTGCTGGGCTTTGATAGTAGCAATCAATTTGGAGTCACCCTCGCATAAACCCCTTGAGCAAAGTCAATAGGTCACACCAAGAAAGGTTAAGATGGTCAAGATCCCCGAGGATTCCGTGTCAAACAAGCATATTAACTAGCGTGTTATTGTTCATTTCAGTCCTTGGCTCTCAGCACCGTTTAGTTTCCATGGCTAAAATCTTCTAGCCTTGTATGCTCATCCCATGAATGGGTACACCATCAGCAGACTGAAATAAAAACGACAAGTAATGTTACCTATTTTGCGAATGTTGGTTTGTTTTGATATTTTGTTAGCACAGGAGGCTGCGAGAAAAATTGATAAAGTGGCAAGAGGAAGTAGAGAGATGAGACGGGTGCAAGGGGATTGAGGGGCCTGAGTGAGATGGGTCTTTACTCGAAAAAGGATTCATTATGGTAACACGATAGTTCTGTCTGGAATGATGGTGCGCAGTGGCCATGTGGTGGAAGGCTGAAAGCAGCATGAAGTTGTAACCTCCTTCCTGGACAGAGGCCATCCTCTGCAAATATCCAGCTTCAAATGCTATGGAACAAGAACTGTGTTGTGGCTCTGCAAAAGGCCCAATCGTTTGTGCATGTGTCAGGTTTGTATGCGTTCAGCTGATGTGGAGGTAGATAGGCAGCTTGAATATAAGTAGGTTACTCATAGCATGGAGAAAGTTGGATACATAAAGAGGAACATATTTACTTCTTCCAAAACCTCAAGCAAAATTTTCCACATTTTTCTGGGTATATTTGGTGACTTAAAACGGTAATTTCATGCCTTACTATGAGGTATGTAAATTCTGTTTTGATCTCTTTAACAGAACCAAAGAAATTGTTCTCACTGTTTCAGCTGTTTTGGTGGACATGAAAGAGCATACAGACAAAATCTAACAACAATAGATGCTTACTGCAAATATCGTAAGGTTGTGTTGCAGTCAAGAACATCCCAATCGAGACCAAGACATCATCAGGAGAATATCAAGACCTAGACTAAACTTGGACTTTTGGTGATCAAGACCGAGACCGGATCAAGACTTTTAGGAGTCCAGTCCGAGACAAAACTAAAACCTTATGAAATCAAGACCAATACTGCGAATGTCACAGAAAAATCCTCCCCAAAACAGAATAAAATGGCTAGAACTTTTTTGTCATGACTTTTTCAACTAAACCAAACTGCTATGTGTATTTATGACTGTGAATGTTTGTCTTTTTGTGCCCTGCAATTGGCTGGCAATCAAAGGTGTACCCCGTCAGCTGCCAGAAATTAGCGGGATAGAAACATGACACTTGTGAGGAAAGGAATTTAAGATAATAAATGAATGGATGGTGTTTTTGAAAAAGTACAATAAACCAGATATGGAATCAAAGCCAATTTTTTGTTTCAACTCTACAAATTAAGCAATTTCATACTGATCACAACAGCAGTAGTAGTGGTCTGCACCGGTCTTGATCAAAAACTCATAGTTCGCCCTATCTTAAACTGAAACAAGCAAAAATGCCTTCGATTCTAAGCCAACACAGACTAACAAAAATGTCTTTTGACCGATCTCGATAACTACAACACTCACGTAATGGAATTTTGTGTTTTTGTAGTCAGATTCATTCAATTTTTTCCCATTTACTCTGAGTCAGTAGCAGGGTGTGGCTTCCTTTGCAATGTCCAGAAGCATTCATGAAGGTAACACAAATGGGCCTCCACACTCACAACAGCAGGTTTCAATTCTCTTCCGACTCTCAGCATGTGGATATGGCCAAGATTGTTTTCTTTCGATTAAGTCGGCATTTGAGGTATGTCCAACCAGACTTCAACCTCGACAATCCTTTTATTTACCTTGTCCTCAAAAGGATCAAGGGAAGGTGGAGAAAATGAGGTGTGAGAGGAACTGGGGAAGTTTCTTTCTGGGACTCCCGTCCAACATTCCCATCCATACCTTCCACTTCTGTCTTTGTCAAAGAACTGGTATAAATTCCACACATGCCTTCAATTTAAAAAAAGAGGTAAATGTATCTTACCTCAGTGGAATTTTTCCATTCTTGCCTTCGGTAGGATCCCTCGAGGCAAAGACAAGATGGGGGTATTACGGGGATTGAAATAACAGGCTGTTAGATGTCTTAAGGAAGGTAAATGTGGTGCCCACTTCTGTTTTGTTTTTTTTTGTTTTTTTGCCTTGATGGGCAATAATAATGAAATGCTGAAACTGAAAAATCCTATAAACCGTGAGGATGGACTGCAGATCAGATTAATAATGCAAATCTTAATTATCTTTGTTTATTATCTCTATTTCCACCCCTAATTTCGAAAACGTTTGCCCAGTAGACACCTCTTGACTAACAGACTTTCTGCTGTAACAGTTTTAAAATAATGGACTTATTATTTTTGACAAAACGTCTTTTCATCCATCCTACTGACCCTCAATTATCTGTGAGACAGCACAGATTTTCTGACAGATTATGTCAGATCAGTGGCTCTGTGTTTTAACCGCGCTGCCTTTTTTGTGTTCGGCCTACGTCCTTGGTGTGGTGTCTGCTGCTTTTGTCAAACTGCTGAAGAAAAGATCTGGGTTATAAAAAGAACATCAACATAGCAGGCCTTTGAAGTTTCTGCAAGAAATGGTGGAGAAGAGCGGGGAAACAGTAGGGTCCCTTCAACTTGAAATAGTAATTATGTTAGCACTTTGATATGTTGGAAACTGGGAACATGCGATGAAGCCTCCTATTCTCAGTGCTCCAGTAGCAAGAAAAGATGCTCCCATTCTCTGGAATAATAACCACATAGACGTTCAAAAACGGATCTTCATTACAAAGGCCTATTTTCTCTCACAGAATCTGAAAGAAAACCTCATTTTGCAGCTCTAATTGATATAGAATCTAATGAAAGACTCTTTTTTTTCAGTTAATTACATCCAACCATCTGCATAATGAAATGGAGAATTCACTTTGCGCAAATACAGTAAACCCTTTAAAGTTAATTGACATAAAAGTTGTATTTTCAGGGGCACCCAAAAGCCAAACAATGTTATAATGTTTGTTAAAAGCTAGCTTGTTCAGGTTAAATAGTTTTTACAGTCGTTCTGGAACATATCGATTCACTTAACATTATTTACTACTGGGAAAATAGTTTTGAAATTAGAATAACTGACTGTGTTCCACTTTGGTGGTTCCACCACAGATCGAAAGCCACATCACAACTTCACCCGTGTTACAATCCAAGAAAAACCCATATAAAGCCAATCAGTTGCATCTGGAGATGGGGTTCATTTACACTCTGGAATATAAGACTAAGGAAAGGAAAGGGAATCCTCTGGGTTCAATAACTGCGATGCAGTCTGTTCTTTTTATGGTTATGCAGCATACGACTGCTGCAGTGAGCTGTTAGCAGTAAGCAAGGGGAGTGGGGCTCAGAACTCCTTTGCAGAAGTTTCAGTTACATGAAACCTTCTCCATGCCGTCTGGCCAACTGGTGCTCTCCACCCTGTGCTGCAAATGAAAACATGGGTGTGTCAATGAGTAAAAGAGCCAAGAAAATAAACTTTTTTTTGTTCTGTACCCCTACTCCTCCCCAACTTCGGGGATAAGTCACTGCATCAAGAGAAACGGCGTGTGGGAGATACACAGTGAGATAGCAGTGACAAAAGGAGGGAATAGAAACTAAAGAGCAGGATTAGAAGTGTAACAGGCAGACAGAGTCTAATAATTGAGCCAAGACTAAAGGGAGTATTTTTGTAGGAGAAGCATTGGAGCTGTCTGAGCCACCATGCAGCTTGGTGTGGCTGTCCTCTCCCTGAACTCAACAGACTCAAGGAGGTGACACTGCCATCTGCCTCTTAGCAGTCAATATCAATAACCACATTGGAGGTCACTGAAGGATGAACCGTGGAGGAAGGAAAAGGATGGGTTTTGTAGAGTGGATGACATTTACACTTATGAAAGCTTCCTTTTTTGTTCATATATCAAGATGGGAATGGGTTGGTCTGTCATCTTTTAAATAATCCACATAGTCATACATTTTGAGGCACACCTCATTGTCAAACAACTATAAAAGGAACTATTTAAAGTACACATACCATAGATTACTGAATATTGAAAAATCAGTAGAATTCATTCAAAGGCGTATTGAGAACAGATTAGATAGATTGATTGCCGTGATGGACAGACACTGCCCTAATAAGCCTGTCATTTTCCTGCTATATTCTCCATCATTTGACAACAAACACCCCAAATACTTTAACTCTTCCACTTGGGTCAGGACCTCATTGCCAACCAGGAGAGGACACGCCACCCTTTTTTTAAACTGAGGAATGTGACCCTAAATTTGGAGATGATGACTTTCAACCCAATCGTTTCATCTGGGAGTTGAAAATTGTGGCTTGATGAATCCAAGAGAGCTACATTATCTGCAATACTATTACAATCAGTAAAACTAAGACACCAACTGGACCTTCTCAGAGCATTAAAACTATTATGGTTGTAAACACAATTGATGTCAAAGCATAGCCTTGGTGGCGTGCAAACCTCACTGGAAACAAATCGACTGCATGCCTGGAACATGGATACAAGGAGTAAATGTTGTCAGCAAAATTAGCAAGTCTTTTGAACCCATCGGGTTTTGTTCAATGGCACAATTATTCTTAAGCTGTTCTTAAGCCATTCTGAAACAGTTTTAAGTGCTCTGAAACCGTCTTAATTTCAGTTTCAGAATGTTTTAATGTTTTAAGAACATTTGTGACCTTGGACAAACTCAGACGAATCGTTGATGTGAACATGCATTTGCTACGTACCCAACATTCGCAAATGTTCGCATCTCCGTATGATAGGGCCCTAAGAGACCTTCCAAAAGATGCAGTTTAACATATATTCCAATTTCACAATCCATGTGTAAACTGGATGAGATTTTTCAGACCACCGTTTGTTCAAACCCAACAGTCACCAAAAGTGTCATAACAATCTGTTAGGATGTGCCAGCAACTTCCTTTGCACTACCGGGCCCAATAACAAATGGTGATCTGTCACACAATTCACTTAGGTTTTCAAGACATGCTCAGACTCTTGCCATGGAGTCGGAGTGGGGGGGATCTTTTCATTCATACTCAACATTGAACACTCTGTAATTCAGATTTTATCTTCTTTTTTATTCCCTATCAGAATATGTCTCAATATATTTGCCCATAGAACATGTATGTTCCTTGTAGGTCAGTTATTTTTATGCCACATAACACTTGCAGAAGAGCTCCTGTACCTTTTCAAAGACACTTTTGAGGATTTCGTGATGCTTCAGTGGAGCGGGAGGAAACTGTCTGTGTGCATCATTTTTGGCAAGTTGGAGAAGAAAATAACAGTGATTTATTTTGTCTTGTCATGTAGGTTGGGACTTTGTCAAGCAGTCAGCTGCACTCACTCAGCCTTTCTGACTCTGGATACACATTCGATTTTATTGATCCCTGATTAATATGGAATACTTTAGTACAGTCCGATCTTTTGAGGATTTTTCAGATAACCGTAATTTATTCAAGAGGAAATGTTCCAAATGTTGCAATTATCTGTGGGTAACCTCTTTGTTTGTTTTCCAAAAGGGACACCACTGCGTAATCACATAAGTTAGTGACCCTGATTCCCTCAGGTCTGTCCCCCGTTGCTTTCACCCCCGAGGCACCCAGATTGTCTGACTGCTGACCCAAGAGTGACTGCCCAACGGTCGTAGATTAACCCCTGACCCATACCTTTACTGTTTGACCTCTACACATCCCCCACAGTGACACAACAGAGCCTCATCCAGATCACAGTCTCCCTGGAAGCCCGTCCAACAAACAGACACTGGTAGGAAAGACTATATTTTTCTTGTGTATGCACAAGCCACTTCCTTTAAGGCCTGACTCTGGTCTGTTCATCCCAGAGCAATTTATCTGTTTAATTTCCTCTCCTCTTGTGAGACAACACTCCCGTTTCATTTCATAACCAACCAGAGTGGCTGTTGAATCACATAGACGATTGATTTTTTTTTTTTTTTTCCTCTCCCAAAATAAGAAGCGGTGACAGGCTGTTTGTTGTGGTCCTGAGACTACTATGCTGTTTACAGAAATGATTCATCATGTGCAGATGAAAAATGTTTGGAGGTGTCTTCCAAAAAGGGATTTGGCTGTGTCATCCTCCCCCAAAAAATAATTAAATAAAATTCAACATTCTTTCAGGCATGCATGCCTTGTCACAACTGCAGATAATGTGTTTTTTACCTCTCGAGTGTCACCTTTATTGTAATGTTGAAATTTAAACCCACTAATAATAAAAATAGGTCAATGGTCAAATCGGATTTATTAATAAACACAAACAAAGAATCTAATGTGATTTGGATACATTTACGCACCTTTAATCTTACAATTGTGGAAAAGATTCACCAGAACGTTGATTGGGCCAACACTTGGAAAGGCAATCAAAATAACTGACCTACAGTATGTACTGTAGTTGTCCTCAAGATGATACTTTACATTACATGGGTTTAGAATTTGACATATAAAAGTGTGAAACTCTAATAGACTTGTGATATATACTTTGAGTGCATAAAAATGGAGAAACAGCTGTGGTTGACCAATGTTTGGTTTGCGTCATACTGATCCACGCCTACACGTTTTGCTTACCCTGGCAAACACTGCTTTTGAGAAACATTTTCAAATATGTGCAGTTTAATTCTCTAAAATGCTGTTCTTATGAAATAAAATGGCCAAAACAATAATGCCACTTACAAAGTTGATTGGGCTCCTTGGTGAAAAAAAAAAAAAGCTGTTTTGAAGTCTTTTACTCACGTTGCATTATCAGGTCGGTATTGGAATGCAATCACGAGCATGTGTTATCTTTTTTCCCATGCTGCTATCTCCTGGAATGTGTTTAGACACCAGCCTGCTTTCCACTTGGACACATGGGTGTGTCTCCCACAAGCAACGCTGTCCAGGACAAGCAAAGATGGTGTAAGAAACAAAGTTTGCGTGCTAAATTACAAGGTGACACTGACGCCTGTATGTCAGAGGCGTATGCTGAATATGCAGGAAAGAGAGTGCAAATACGCATCTCTTTGATGGGAGGAATGTTGCAATTTTACTCATGGAACAGCATTACTTTGTGTGGTCCTGGCTATATAGTTTTTTTTTTTCTTAATACGTTATTCCTATAAATGACGAAAGATTGTAAAAACTATTGTATGCCTAACATTTTTTTAAATGTTCAAAATTTGCCACCCATAGCTATTTGTTGAGTATAATGTGACATGACAAACAATTTTTCTTCTGTTCTTGCATTCCCTGTACTCGCCCATCAAAATCAGATTTAGAATCAGCTTTATTGGCCAAGTGTTTTTTTTTTGTTAGAACACACCAGGATTTTTTTTTTATCCAATAGTTGGAATACAGCGACTCTCGTGATGATAAGTGGCTGGATGGACAGCAAAAAAGTTCTCTATACCAGAATATACATTAAGCACAGATATTAAGCTACATAACAAGTCCAACAGTGTGGTGATATGGATCAAAAACATATTTGAAATAATGCAGTAAATTATCATAATATAGTTACCAGTTATGTAGTAATACAGATATATAACACCTATGCAAATGATGCCGTGTAACCGAGCTACAAAGATGACTAAAGTAATAAATACGATACAGAGATTTGCAAATTGTCATTATAAAATACGAGTCAACTGTTAGAAAGTTCATGGGAGGCAAGGAAAAGCTATTAGAATGTCAGAATATCTGAAAATGCAAATACACTGCTTACCAGTATTATGTTGTTTTTTCACTCAACATAAAAGCTCAATAAAAATAAATAAAAACAATAAAAGCAACTACTGGATTAAAAAAAAACTCCTGTGTGTTCTACCATAAAAAAAAAAAAAAAAAAACACGAGGCCAATAAAGCTGATTCTAAATCTGATTTTGATGGGCAAATACAGGGAATGCAAGAACAAAAGAAAAATCGTTTGTCATATTAGTTGCTTTTTTAGTTTTTTTTGTGGTGGGGGCCTGTGGTCCCTATACACCTAATTGCCAAGGGTGTAAATGTAATTGGCTTAAGTATAAAAGGTCATGTATTCATTTAATAACCTTTATTTATCCAGGAAATGGAATTTGGGCCAGATGCTCAAAATGTAACAATAAGAACAGTAACAACAAAATTCTCAGCAAAATTGGCAAAAATGATGAGCAAAAGTATCAAACAAAGTCCTCAGCAAAACTGGGGGTAAAAGGAGGACAAGACACAAAAGCCTGACCTATTTTAACATAGGACAAAAAGTAAAAAACTTGACAATGTCAGTTCTGTACTGTTCTTTGTGCACTACATTACAAAGATCCCATGACTACAGCAAGCAAGAAGCAAAAAAATCCTACATACTGTGAAACACTTGCCAGAGGCACTTGGATCAATATCGTCTTAAAGTCATCTTCACAGATATCAGTGTGATGTGGATGGAAAGTGAATTTCCATTAGGCAAAGAGCTGGTGGATAGGCTGAGACAAACCAACCACTAAACAAGCCATATAACAGGCCTGCAATGTTGGTGGTCCTGCCTCCCTCAGATTTTTATGGCCGGTGCTTTCTTTCTTAGACAAGTAAAGTTCGTCTTTAATTTCAGCAAGGGCCCACTTCCAATCATGGTAGTGTGTGAAACAGACATCACCTCCCACAGTTGATGCAGGGCCAGTTGCCAGTGATTGATTTGCTTTGCGGTAGTATAGTTTGCTGGGCTGAAAGTAAAGTCTTTTGAAACATTTATGTCATTATAGTATTGTATTCTTGATTCTACAGAATGATATATTTGTGGTCCACTTTGAATTTCCATTAACTCGTCCCCATGTCAGTGAACCGTATGAAATGGACGTGCAGAAAATAGAAATGGCAAAGGTGTGCCGTTAATGGCCGATGTGTTAATATTGAAAAACCAAAGCTGGAGTCTAAATTTGGCTCAAGTCCTAAAAGGTTCATCATGCTACTGAATCCTCTTCCTGAGCTGCAGCTGGGTTGCTGTCTACTGGTGTTCACAGAGAATGAAGGGAGGCAGTTGGCTTCGAGGTTGGTTGGTTGGTTCGTTGCTGGCTTCAGATCACAGCGCTCTGCAAAGCAGATCATGCCATGCATCTGCCCTGCACTTAACATAAACTTCCCCCAAAAAACATTTTTTGACATAGCTGGGGGTCATGTAAGATATATGGACCAGTATTGAGACGCCTACGGGAAATGAAATGGTAGAAGATGTAGCTTTGAACTACCCTTAGCAGATATAACAGCTTCCACTCTCCTGGGAATACTGTTCGAGATTTCAGAGACTGTCTGTCTTTGTTCAAGAAGATTTGCAAGGTTAGATGTCACAGATGTTGGGATGTTGAGAAGGCTTGGCTTTAGTTCTTTCCCAAAGGTGTTTGATGGGGTGGAGACCTCGCTCTGTGAGCTGGCAAGTTAAGTTTGTCCATACATGACTGCCTTCCGGTCCCACTCTGAAGTCGTGTAAACAGGACAGAGGTCATCATTATTACATTGACCAGTCAGTAGACCTCATAACAAACTGATTGGTCTCTGAGCCAGTCTTAAAAGGTCTTTGAGGGGAAAAATAAAACTCTTTGAAGTTCTTTTTGCCATGTGATCCTACTTGTCACTGTTGTACCACGCAGTTCACTTGTGTAGGGTGACACTAAACACTATTTGTTTGATTGACTGACAAAAATGATCACTTCAGTTCTACAATAGAATGGAAAAAAAAAAAAAAATATCCCATTAAAACTGTCACTGTCATCAGGATGGTTACTCTTTCTACTAACACCTCTCCAAGCCTTAGGAGAGAATGCCCTACATGTTCAACCTGAGATAATTAAATGTATTGATGCAATGTTGCAAACACAATGCAGAACCTCGAGGTCAATAATCTCCATGTAGTATCCCAGAAGAGATTGTGTGTTTCTCTATGATCTTACACGTTGATTAACACTGCCTGAACCTTTAAAAGTTGAAAAAGTGAAAAGTTCAATTTGAGGTTGGAGATTCAAAAGTTCAGGACAACTCCATCTGTATTCTACAGCCCTGGTCTTGATGTTAAGAAAACTCAGGAAGAAAGATTCAATGCGGATGCACCATGCTTGACCTACCATGTCGACGGACTTACACTGAACCGGGCCGTTGCTGATAAGGCTAAAAAATGAGTCGCTGTAACACAGTGGAACATGTTTTGTGCATATGAGGCTGCTACTCTGGAGGTCTTCTAAAGTTGTTGATTATAAGCAGACATAATCGAGTAGGGTTTTCTGTACAATGGAGCAGACAGATTTAGACCTAGAGCTACCTGCTGGGCTTGTCATGCTGTTTACATGTGCCAGAGAGGAGCAGTCAGCCAGATGCATGAATTATGAATCGGACGCAGATGACTCCCTCCCAAGCTGTGGCCTGCGGAGTGCAGTGAGGAAGCAGAAATAATGAGGCAGTCGCGGCCCTTGGGAGCTGTCGACCGAACCTTTAACTTCATCCTTGGGCCGCCGCACACCTCCACCATTGGGAAATGGAGAGGTTTGACCCCCGCTAGGGATCAACACGCTGGAAAATAAGGCACGCTTTTAGGCCTTTGGCTCGATTCCTGCACTTGCCCTCTTAAGATTGCATGCACAAGAGCTTGGCAAAAAATAACACCGTGTCGTATTTCTGTCGCCCAAAGAGATTGAACGTTCAATTGAGCTTGAAAACATTTGGTGGTTTTGTTTTGATACACTCCCGCCACACATCTCCTCGCATGCTTCACCTCCACGTGTCTCTCTTCACTTTCTTGTTCTAGTTATATTTCGGCCGAGTTTCTTGCGAACTTCAGCATTGTTGCGTGCCAAGGATGTCAGAGCGATACTGCTCGCAGCTGGACACACAGGTACGGCACTTTTTTAAAGTGCAGCAAGCGTTATGTAACCTTATCAGAAGCTTTTTCTTGCCGTTGGCTCTGGCTCATACCCCACAGATAAAATCCATTAAAATAAAGTAACAAATGTGATTTCTGTCTTGTTCCTGACTCAGTGTGTGTGGAACAGTGTAGTATAGGAATGGTAGGCTGACACTATAATTAGCCATTTGAAGGGCCCTGTTTAAAAATCTAGAGTGGCTGCTGTGAATCCTTGGTTAGCAGGAATTAGGAGAGTTCTTTATCCTTGAGTAGCATGCTGAGAGAAGGAGGGGAACCTGCTGAGGAACCCCTGCCCATATTTTATTGTGTGTGTGTGTGTGTGTGTGTGTGTGCGCGTGTGTGCGCGTGTGTGTGCGTGTGTGTGTGTGTCAGACGTGTGTGGGAATGCGCATATGTGTGTGGGGATCATCCATCTCTCATGCCTGTTGGCTTCCACTGAGCACATCACACTGCCGACGTGTGATGGATGCCATTACGAGTGTTTGTGTGCACGCTGACGTGTGTAAGTGATTTCAGTTCTATAGCATGCATGGCAAAATAATTCATTATTTTTGCATACGTGCCATCTGTAGAAAACAACTGACACGAAAAGCCTGCAGGTTTCACTTCAGTGAACCCTCAACTTGCATGGAATTCCGTTTCAGATTTGACTTTACAGACTATTCCGCAGTCCTGTGGTTTTCCGACATATGAGTGTTGCTTGTTGTGTTGTTTTAACACAACCACGGCTCCGCTTTCCCCTGGAACAATAAGTGAAGGCCCTGTGTAAAAGAGAGCTTTTTTTTTTTTTTTTTTTTTTGTCAGAGGAAGCAAAAGCTGGAAAGCCTGTTTAGAGTGAGAGCTTTAGCCGCAGTGCAGACTGTCCATGGCTCCAGATGTGTGTTATCTCATCCCATGTCAGAGGCCCAGCACATCATCATCATCATGTAATGCAGTGGGAGGATGTTAAACTCAGGGGTGATTGGCCAAAATAGATGCCTGGTACAGGGCTGTGCCGCTTGAGTCATCCTCTTAAGCCAAAGTCTCTTGGACACATTTCTATTCACATAACGCCTCACCTAAATGTCGAGAAAAGTTATAATAAATTACAGACTGCAATACATTGTTTGCGTTTGCAAAGCAAAAAAGCAAGCAGTACGCTTTGCTTTTTTCTAGGAAGATATTGGGAAATCTACACAACCAAATTTCATGAAAATTTGTGACATATAAGTTTAATGAAAAGTACATAAATGTGGAGCTGCTAATGTGGAGTACATATTTTTGACTGGAAATCTCATCTGAACGTACTTGTAAGTATGTTCAAATGTATTCATTTATAAGTACATTCAGTTGCATTTTTAAATACGTTCGAACTTATGTTCAAATGTATTTGAATGTGCTTACAAATATGTTCAAATATGCAAACCTATCTACATCTAAATGTTCTCGTAAGCTAAATGCCAAAGACTTTTTTTTTTCCATAATGCCACAAATTTTGATGATTATGCCCTATAACATTACGGGGAGGGGATCTTGTTATTAGCTTTGAGATTAAAGCTAATTATCATTAGAACATATCATATTATTAGAACATACTTGCAAATATGTCTGAAGATACTTGCAGGCTAAATGCTAAAAACATTTGCGCCCATAATGCCTCATTGTGTTGACAATCATACCATAGCATTTTGGGGAAAAAAAAGAAGCTTTTTTTGGGGGGAGGCTTAGCTTACAAGTACATTCAAATGTAGTATTTCCAAGTACAATATACTACAATATACTAGTTGAAAAGTATTTTAAAGTACGTTCAAGCATACTTGCAATGTTTTGAACAGATTTCAAAGTTTTTTTTTAATTGCTCCTGTAATTAATTAACTGATATTTAGATATGTTCCAACGTACTCTTCAAAACAGTCAAACATATTTCAAATACGTTCAATCATACTTATGAATATGTTTGGATGAGTTTAGCTCCACAATTTGGTAGCTCCACATTTATGTAAGAAATAAAATTAATGTCTTGTAGTAATAGAGATGAAAATATGTCATAATTGCATCTTTTTTAGTTAGTGAGATATGTAAACATAAGAACTGATTTGCAGAAACTTTTTTTCCCCACCAACGCGTTATCTCTCTAATGGTAAACATAAAAGCTGTGAACTAAATCCCATTAAATATTACATTTAAGACATGAAACACAATCAAACATATTGGGATGAAGCTTGTTGCTAAGCAACAGCTTATTTAAACTTTCGACTGGTATACAAAAATGTATACAACAGTAATGTAACATCAGTATTTCTTAACATTGGTTTTATTACAAATTTATCATGCGGATGTGCAACTCCCTTAAAAATAATATAGACACAAATGTGCCCTGAAGTGACGTTTGTAAACAACCATAAAGAAATCAAAAGAGTTGTTAGCCATAAAAATAAATCACGATTTTCTTTTATGGGGCTTTGAGCATTAAAATTACATTTGCAGAAATGGCTGCATATACGTCCAATATATTACATCAAACATTTTTACAAGTGAAACAGTATCTGATGACTTATTCACCGCCCCTGGAGTATAGCATTTACCATTTGAAGCTAAAAAAAAAAAAAAAGGCACTTCTTCACTGTCAGACGGTTAATTAGGTTAGCAGGGGTGTAATTGCACATTACTGCAAACGTATAAACTTCTTGCACATTGCAAATAGTGGGCTGTCTTCACACACACAAAAAAGGAGCCTGTGTTTTCCCTCTGGCGTGCTTCCATCGTCCTTCCCTCCACATGCCTCAGTGTGGCTGTCTACTTGCACTCCACTCCGGTCCCATGAGAAATCTGGGACAGACTATATTGTTCGAGCCAAGTGTATGTGTGTGTGTGTGTGTTTTATGTGTAAATGGAATTGTATGTTTTACCATATCGCGACCAAGGGAGTAGCAAGGAAGAGCGCAAATATATTGAGACGGCATCAGAAGCACATATGGACAACAAATGGCTCACTCATTGAAGTCTAGCGAGCATAAAAAAAGACCCATCTGGGTATGCATTGTCAGAGATTTATCATCCGAATATGTGAAAAAAAAGTCATGCGTATTATTTCAGAGAGCGAGCACTCTCGTCTTTTTCCCTTATCCGGTTGCAAATGCTTCCTAGGAAATGGATTGCGACCTTGCTATTAACCTCCTGACATTTTCTCTGCTAAAGCCTGAAAGATGACAGCCATCGGTCATGCGGCCTTTGTCACGTCACGGTCGGCCTGAGCAGTCCAGACGTGGACAATTCAAATTAGCAGCGATGTCTGCATGAAAGCACTGATGTGTTTGACTCATATGCCAAAAAGAGAGAATTTTCACCCTCGGCCACCTGATGTACTAGTTTCCCAAAGTGTCCTCATCTTATTCTGATGGAAGCCATACTTTAGCATAAAGTGTGACTTCTGATGGGTTTTGCATCTCTAGCTTTGCTTTTAAGTGTTGAAGAATCAGAGGTTAAAATAATCCAAGAGAACACGACACATTTAAACATAGACTGCAGCAGTGGTTCTCAGCCTTTTTGCAATAATGTAAAATGTGATGTATTTTTCAGCCATGTAACTCCTAATCAGTGCAAAGCACTTTTAAAAGAGTGCTGTGCCATCCATGTCTTATTTTTTAAACTCTAAATCTATTCGGCAACTTTTCAGCAACTGCAGAGGATAGATCATGTTACACCATTTCATATATATATATATATATATATATATATATATATATATATATATATATATATATATATATATACATATACACACACACACACACACACACACCGTATTTCCCGCACTATAAGGCGCACCGAATTATAAGACGCACCCTCAATTAATGACATATTTCTAAGCTTTTTCAATCACAATGTAGTAATACTCAAGTAATAACAATAATAACTCAAATAATAACTCTAAACTCTCAATAGAATAACACCTCAATGTCAATATGACCATCCTTGTTCAACTGTAAACACACAAAAGAAACAGGTAAAGCTTACTTTATCACTTCATTCCCCATCTACGGATCCCAATCTCAATATTAATCCATATATAAGGCACACCTGATTATAAGGCACACCATCAGCTTTTTTAAAAAATTTAAGGCTTTTAGGGTCCCTCTTGTATGTATAAAGCTATATATGTACACACACATATTAACTTATATACGTGTGTGTGTAAAAGTACGGGTATATTCATATATAAATGTATGCACACGCACTCATGTAGGATTTTAAAAAAGTATTTACATTTTCTGACCTTCTATTCTCAAGCTGACAGAAAATAAGGATAAGGAGAAAGACATATTTCATTTACCATATAGAATGTCGACAGAGTATCTTTGCATCTGCCTTCCAATTATGGTAACATATTTAAACAAGCAGCTTAAACCTGAATTACTGGAATCTTCGGAAAGCAACGAGGGGGAGCTGATGGGCTCCACAGCCAGATGGCTCACTCTTTTGCAGCCCTCTGCTAAATATCCTAGATTCACTGACACAAGCAATAAAACAAGAAGGGTTGTAGGGATTCAAAGTGCTTCCTCAGCACACTAGAGTCTTCCTTTTCCGCGCGTCATTCAATTTAGAGAGCTTCTGGGTAGACTTTATACATAAAAATAAATACTGTTAAAATGCAGCTACTGATGATGGTGCAGCAGACTTGTCTTTTTCGGTTAGCGTAATTCAACAAAAAGTAACAACCGTGTAACTGTGGTAGTAGAAGGGTTAGACTCAGTCTTGCTACACGGAAAATTACCGAACCAGTTCCTCTCAATATAATAGAACACATCCAATATCTTTATCATATCTATGTTCACATGCAGTAGTTTAACAACTCAATAAATACGTGTATCAAAACCTCTGCCTCAGCACATATAATAAGGCTCAGTTACAGTACATCCAACAATAAAACTCTATGGTTTGAGTGTCTCAGGTCAAACTTCTGCTTACTTGGTCTTGATCCTGCAACAATGGCAGTTCAAAAATGGGTCAAACTGTTGTTTTCATGGATTCATTATTTATGCCATGTATCATCATTATTCAGTATAAATGGCTTTCCAGTTTTTTTGAGCATTCATTTGATGTCATTGACTACTTTATGTGTACTATACTATATATAATATTCTTAGGCCATATAAGTATGTCCCTGTCCTATTTGTATTTCGAATTTTCTTGGTCTTGATAGGACCTAAACTAGATATTATGCTATATATATATATATATATATATATATATATATATATATATATATATATATATATATATATATATATATATATATATATATATATATATATTGCGGTAGATATTATTGTTATCAAGAGATTACAAAATGATGGAATTAAGATTTGTGCTTGATATAATTAATCTCATTTTAATCCCCCCTGAATTTTCTGAGAAAAACCCTCAACCATTTGTTGTTTTTGCTGTTTTTTTTTAATTCATTTTGATACAATTTTTTACTGTGGCAGATTAAAAGGCTCAAGTTTGTCAAAGAGCTTTGCTGGCTCACTTCATTAACATGTCTGTTGCTATCCTTAGCTGTGGCTGCAGTCACAGCTGGGTTCTTTGCATTTATGTGGTAGGCTAAACTTGAGCAGCTTCTGTGTTGAGGAAGCTCCTCCTTACAAAGAATCATCACTCTACCTTTTTCAAAGTTACCATTGGGGCATTTTTTTAAAGCTAAATTTAGCCCATATTGGACTGACCTCTCACATGCTCTTCCATTTTCACGTCTTCCTACTCCTACTTCCTACTCCATTGCAAAAAAAATGCTCTAATCATCATACGGAAAGCAAAAAGTTAGAGATTAAAAAATGAGATTCCTTTGAATAAAAAAATAACACTTTAACTATGTCAGTAATATATATTGTTTTATGTCTCACATTCTTTAAACACCTCATGTTCTCTTGAAATGCTCCACCACAAAACCTGCAAAGTGTTTGTGCATACTTGCTACAGTAAACTTGGTTCTTGTGGGGTATACACAATCGTGGTTTGACACTGTTTGGGTGGCCTGTTACCTCGGGGGTAATTTACGTAAGTAGTACAAGTGATGCTTAACTAGTCATATCTATAGAGAAAAAAATTAAAACAAAAACAGATATTCGGCGGAGAAAACCTCACCCTTTTCTGAAATATGTTCATCTCACATTACTTTGCTGACATAAAAGCTTAACGGAAGCTGTTTTTATTGTCAACACCCAGCTCAGAAACAGCGAGGCTTCACGGAGGCCCACGGTTCACTTGTTTGCCCCGTAGCTCGAAGCAGAATAATTCCACCTTGGCCGGAGAATATTTATTTGAAACAGGTAGATGGTATCAAAAGGAGATGTAATTTCCCAAAAGCAATTCCGCTACACAATATGGGCCATTGTTTCGAATCCAGATATGAGAGGATCAAAGTGAATCTCAGCGTCAACATCAGGCAGCTGTTCACACCATCGGTTCAAAGGTGAAGGGGCTTTACATGTTCCTCATGTGTTGAGTCTGGCCTCTGTGCCCTCTTCCCCGCGGATCTCTTACCTTACAACAATAACCACGGTCCTTGGCAGGACGAAAATACAAAAAAATACCCTCAGATCTCCTGAGCAGATGCCTCTGGGTGGTGTACTACCAGGGTGGCTTAAACCTCAGACCATCAAGACCTTTCCACATCTGTACTGAGTTATGGTAGGCACTTTGCAACGTCAAAGCCCAGCTGTTCAAGGATTTGCTTTGTTGATGTCGAACTGGTGATTTTTCACTAGAAACAGACCTTAAGATCTCATTTGTGAGGGTGCTTCACTTCTATGGAAAAGCACAAATTCGTTATTGCCTTGAATGGTGTTGTTTTCTCAGTCTTCGGGTACTCTCATTGTTCATGCAGTTGCTGTGAAAAACTTTCCGGAGGAAGAAACTGAGTAGATAAGATAACCACTTCTTGGATGTAATGTTGCATCCTCTCTTCTCTTGATAGTATTTAAAAACAAAATAAAAGTAATCTCTATGTGAATGTGTTTGCTTTCCGATGACCTCACACATGATGTTGAACTAAAGGAGTCCATGTTCATTCTCACAAAGCAAATTGTTACCACAGGTTCCTGATGCTGATTCAGTCATTTTAGCTGAGGTGGTCACGGTGGTGACGGGTAGAACCACTTCTGTGTTTATGTCACACTCTAGAGCAATTGTTTGGGTTCCTTGCAGCTCCTGTGGTTCTGCAAGAATAGATAGAGGATGTAGTGACCACTTGATACTCCAAAAATAATTCTAATTATAGGTTTACGGATGGAATCTGATGGGAAATGGACAGTGTTGGCTTGTGCAGCCCACAGATGTGTGGTTATTATAGGCCAGCCAAGTTTAGCACATTCTTTCTGTATGAAAGAGCATTTCACGAAAAAAAGCCAGCCAAACTGAAGAAACTTGATTCTCCTTCCTTTAAGAAGATGGAAGTGGTTTTAGAAGCCTTGACCTGTGCCGTGTTTAATAAGCGGGCTGAACTTGATACCTAAAGATTGCTGTGATTACAGCATATCTAAACATCATATTTCTTTTCACCAACAATGAATATATTGTACTGCATTTATTGAGAATTGAAAGTTGAAAATTCTTTGTCCATTTTACCAAACAATTTAGACAAGTTACCCTTACAAAGCATCAGAAAATTAAAAGTACAAACCCCAATCTCGTTGAAGCTTTGATGCTGTGTGGAATGTAGGGCCTGACTGAAATGTATATTTTAGGCCAATGATTACCAGTTAATCAGCCGAATAAAGTAACTGTAATTAATAAAATTACATTTGTTTTCTCTCAATGCATTTCAATGGGCACATACCAATCGTCATTATTCGCGATTTGATGCAGGGCTTAACTGTAAATAATGTATATTGTTGCAAAAAAATAACTTTCTTTTTCTTTTCCCAGAATGCATTTAACTAATGATGATATAAGGCCAAGAATATTCATATGTGATTGTGTTACCAGTATTTGAATGTGCGTCATATCTAACACACATATGCTTCATTTATGTTGGACTATGTATTATAACATCGTTTTATATTTACAAACTCTGACTAAGTTGTTTGTGAATTAATGTCATCCACTTAAATTCCTTGCACATCTTTACAGGTTCCACATTAAAAAAAAAAAAAAAAGATGATATAGATGTAAATTTTACGATACAAGGTTATGGTATGTATTTATTTGTACGAAATAATAGGATCAATGTTACTTGTGTAACTGCAAACACAAGATATTTAATGTTCAACTTGAACATGGACAGGTTTGGACTGATCGCAGGCCAGCTCAGCAAACTATTTTACGACAAAGCTACTCTGGTATAACCCATTTGCAAGTTACCCATGCCATCTTGATGCTAGCTAAGTACAGCAGTAAATGCAGGCCTTCTTGACAATTTATTCTGTGTTCCTATATCACATGTGTCATACTGGGACCATATACAGTAAAACCGACAACATAAACAAATTTTCCTTTTCTTTTTGAGCTATTTTTCAATCTATCTTTTACAGAGCTGTATTGAAACATCAAACACACACACAAAAAAGAATGTTTAGTGACCCTAGTGAGGATAAGTGGATATAGAAAATGGGCGGATGGATAGAACTGCCAACTGTGAAATATGAGTTTTCTCCTTAATCGGAATTGACTACTTTCTAAGTATGGATTGCTCTCAAAGCCTCCTCTACACATACAGAATAAATTAAAGGAAATGTGGCCCGTGTTTTCCAACTTCAGCGTCCTACACTGGGCATGGCTGTTGGGCAAGCTAAGAAACGCTCAACCCCAAAACCACATTTGGCAAGTGGAGTGGTGACATCACTTGACTGTCTCCGTACCACATTTCGCTGCTTTGAGTTTCAAATGCAAGGCCCCTGGGAAATTGAAATGTCCGAGCTAACAGCAATAACAAAGCAGTTCAAACAGCGAGCAGAAGGAGGATAGGAGTGCTGACCTTCTGTGACACTAAGCAGGTGCTGTTGAGTCTACAGCCAAATACTATAAAACAACAGTTACGATGTTCCTCACCGAGCCCCATTTGTTCTTTTCACTCTTCTGTTTTTCCAATTTGCTTATTGTCTTATCATGAGCCGAATGCTATCCGAATGCTTTGTTCTGTGTTCAAACACCACATTCTGAGACTTAATGTACTCATTTATTATCAGATACGTGATATTCTTGGCAAAACTCTGATAGGATTTACTATGAAAACAGAAATAAAATAAAAGATAATCATTACAACGATAATCCAAACTTGATTCATGGAAACATGCTGTGACTCTGCAAACTGGGCGGAACATTTTACACAGTAGATTGTTTTCCAAGTGGAATATCCTGAAATAATTCCTACCTTGCAGGCCTTGATCTGACAGTACCCCTAGCAGCTTTCTTTGCTTTCAGGGGAATGCACTCATATGTAACATCTGTGTCAATATTATGGAGGTGGAGGGTCTTGGTCTTTTTAAGAGCTGGATAGGGAGTACAAGTGTCCGCTTTGAAAGCCAGAAGTGTAAACGAAGGGTTTGGCCAATTTTCAAGGAGAGTACCAAAACAACGTAAAATACATAACACTTATTAGATGACGGCAGATTATCATTAAATAAATCCACCTATTCATTTTCTACAACTGAATTCTATCCAGGCTGATTTAGGGCCAGGGGAGGGGTGCACCCCCATTTGATTTCCACCTAATTGCGAGGCTAATTTAGACTAACCACAATTCACACTTATTAACAATATACACCGTCTGTTACGGCGGGACGAGGGAGGACCCAAGAGCACGCACGCACTGGTAAGGGCAATGGCAGAGTGTTTATTGAACAGAAGGTGCGGGTAGTCGTGGGAGCTGACGGGAGCGTGGCACAGACGTCTGGGGGGTTCTGGAGTCGGGAGAGCTGGGGTTTGGCTGGGAGTCGGGCAAAGGGAGCGAGACGGGAGGGGGGCTCGGGCATACAGGTAAAGACGGCAGGCTAGCGGGTGGTCAGAGGCAGGCAAGGTCGAAATACCAAGGATCCAGTCAATTCGGCAGGCAATCGGGAGGTCAAGGGCGAACAGGGTCGGACAACAGGCAGGCTGGCAGGAGGAATTGCTGGAAAGCTCGGCGTAGCGCATAGAGACGATCTGGCGGGTTGTGGAGGGAAGTGACCGGGCTTTATACTGAGCGGGTAAATGGTTGCAGGTGTTGGTGTTCGAGGCTGATTAGAAGGAGGGCTGAGCGGGTGTGGTGAAGCTGGAAGTGAGGTGGCTGAAATGGTGGACTGTGACACCGTCAAAATAACTTTTTCGAATAACCCATAACACTGTCCTGATGAAAAAAATCTTTATATGCAAACTTAAGGATATCTGATAATATATATATATATATATATATATATATATATATATATATATATATATATATATATATATATATATATATATATATATATATTCAAATCTGCTGAATCCATTTTTCAATGTGGAATAAATCATACTGACAAGGGGACAGCCACATCAACCATATGTAAATAGCAAAAAGGGCCTGAGTGAGAAACTTGTGATTCTTAAAAGATGTCAGATTTGGTTCATTCTGTTACATAATACATATTGAATGCAGACTCAGTGACCACAATGTTGGGTACACCATCACGTTCCGATGAGATCCATTACAAGAACTGCGTTGAACAATTCGGCACAAGCACAACTATGCTTCTTTTTGATTGCCATCATAAAAATGTAGTTACCTATTACGGATGTGAGTGGAAATAGTTTCTACTATTTGACCCTCTAAGGTCTCTTTGGTCATGGTCCTCCTGGCTGATCTAAACACTATAAAAATACACTGACCCACATTTACCACCCAAATTGTAATATGTGTTCCATTAAACTGTATTAATTTATTTGCAAAAGGAAATTCCGTGTTGCAATGGCTTTCAGTATGTGCAATAGTTTTTTTTTTTCTTTTCATTAAGTCTATTCCTCTATGTGATGACATGGGACTTCTGAATCATTGGTGCTAGCTAATATAATATAGATTAACATTAGAATTTATTTTCATTTCACCAATCAGATTCGACTTGTATCAAATCACTTAATTAAGAATGTCTCTATCCTTTCAATGGTAATAATATGTAACACATTAATTTATGTAATAATCAGCATCTCTGGTAAGTTGGATGTTTTTATTTATGTTTATTTGCTTTAGTTATGTAACAGCTCTTTGACAGTTATATAACATTGTTTTGTTACAAATTAATTGAATATAGACACAACAAGGTTCTGGGATTCTGATGCAGATTTTTTTATTTATTTATTACAGGTTTACATCACTATGTTTCTTGAGACCAGTCAAAAAATATCAATTTTATTTACAAAAAAAGGTGTCAAATTAAAAGGACGGGGGCCAAATCTGGCCTGCCATGCCGTTTTATGTGGGCCGCAAAAGCAAATATTTAAATTTCCATGAGCCTTGCTAAATTCAGGTCCAAAATTAACTTGGCATGTGCAATAAATAATAACGCTTTTTTTGTTTTGGTAACCTTTATGCTTCACTTCTGATTTCAAAACTACTCAGCCATCATATTGTTATGTACAGTAATATCATATAATTGATTTGGTATTCTCATCATATCCACCCAATAAGGGAAGTTGTAGCTCCAAAATGGTCTGCGACAAAAATGAATATGTTTCTTTTTTTTTTTTTTTTTTTTTTTGGAATAAAAGCCAAACAATATAGTCAAGTTAGACAAGAGTGGCAACCTAAGATGGCCGCCGGTGGCTTCATTTTTTTCCCAAGGAGCCACATGTTAATCTAATCATATGTAAGTACGTGATGGCACTGCACCAAATATCGATTTTTTTTTTTTTGCCCAACAAACCTTGACCTGAGCATATAAACAGCGAATAGGTGAGTTTTTCTGTGAAGTGTGGAAAGAAATCATTGAAGGTTGTACTAGATGCACGGCCGCTGGCTTAATCATCTTAAAGGCGTGGAGTTTCATCAAGATTGTTTACTAGTCTGTAGCCATTTGATTGGCCACAGTAGTTTCGTGGTCAAGGATGTGTGGAGGTTAATTATTCATTAACCGCTGCTTGTCTCCAAAGATCTCCCAGATACAGTAACTGGAAAAGGTTAACCCTAAACATTTGCAGACCGCCTAGATGAGGTGAAACGCTGAGTTTACGTGAAGAGTGAGCGCCGCTGCATCCAGCTGCCTGCCCACTGGAGCGGAGGCGGGATGCTCCCTCGGTGCTGTGCTCCGTTCGTCGTGAGGGGGCTGTTCCCTCCGCACCATCCGAGCTCGCTCATTCGGTCCGGAGCAGCGGCAGGGATGAGAGCTTGGCACCGAGGCGCCAGCGCGACGACACGCTCCTCAGGTAAACGCGGAGAAAAACAAAACAAAACATAAAACCAAAAGTGCCTTTCGGTGCGTGACATCATTTTGTTGTTGTTTCGTGCGTGCAATATTTCGCTGGGGAGGAAGGGGAGCAATCGGGGGCTGAGTCGCATCCGCGCGCCAGTCAACATTTCCAGCGGTCCCTTCAACTTCATTCCAGCCGTCGCCACGCTCTCCGTGCACGGCTTGGTCTGCACCTCGGAGGGGGCCGTTCGGTTCAGTTTTTTTGGGGGGGCACTTTTCAGAGTCGGCATAACGCGATGTTTGTGGACTAGCAGCAATTGTATTTTAATGGATTTCCAACTTGCGGAGTGACGGGCGGCATGATGTATTTTTGCTTAGTTTTATTTGTTTATTTAATTTTTGAAGGGGACTCTTTTCCTATCAGCTGAAGGTTAAAGATTGCTGTGATGGAGCTAGCCAGGCTAACGTTAGCTCATCTTCGTGTTCTGCTCCGCGGAGGAGAGGCCAACTCCATCCAATTTACGCAATTTTCACTGTCCTAGCTCCCCGTTATAATAGACAACGAAGACAATAAAGGTATTTGGGGAAATTAATGCCATTCATTACTATTCCAATTCCAGTCTCAGAAATGTTGTCTACCCAGATCTTGCTTATGAACGTGTAGAAGTTGTACAATTGCATAAGTGATATTTCATTTACAGTAGGTGGGCGATATGAGAGTTAAAAAAAAAACTGAGCCATAATTTACTGAATGGTGGGTCACGTGTATACCGAATCCAGCCAAGGACACCACAGATTAATTTAACATTTACAATCTCAGCCACGCTGTAGTTGCATTTCAACCAGACATCAGTGAAAGTCAAAATAGCCAGACGGTGAAAGGAGTCTGGCATGTGCGCTTTTCAGCTGTGGAGTGTGTTATAGTAGCAACCTGAGAGGTGCCCGTCAGTTCATTTCATAACATACCAATCACAACACAAGGATTCGTGCATGTGCAGCTCCTAGTCTCATCCAGGACCGCCAAATGCATGAAATGGAGCTTGGCTGATGACAAATGGTGCTTTGTGGCTTGCATTTTGTCATTTGGTCTCACCTGCAAGCATGCTGGGGGAGGTCATCCTATACATTTGTTTAAATTAAAGTGGACCTATTTCTAGTTTGATGCCATAGCCAAATCATCTGAGTTTGATGGACCTACACTTGGCACTTTTTCATTACACATCAGTGGTATTCGTCCATTTTTTTGGACTTTTTTTGTCGAAAAAGAGGAGAAAACACCCTCAATCATAGGGATACATATGATAACCCTTTGCATTATGAGTAGTTAAAGTAGAACCATATTTATCCATTCTTGTTTAAAAAAAAAAAAAACATACACAGGTATTGTGTTTGCATACGCTGAATGGTTTAAATGTTTAAAAGTCTTGCGCGTACTGTAAATTGACTGGAACCTCTGCAGACCATATTGTCACAGTCAAGATTGTTTTGATTTTAATGCATGTGTGTGTAGTGTGTAGTTTAGTTCTACCATTGAATAAAAAAACTCCCTCGGGTTGGTCATCCGTAGCCTTAGGCCTGATTATTATTTTCAGTGGTGTTGTTTATATAGTATTTATGGTATTGCCCTAGGGTAATATCTGTTGGTTTCTGACCTTTCATAGTTCAGTGAGTATGTATTAAAAGCTAGTTAGTAAATGTCAGTAAATGTTCTAGCTAAAAGGGAGAAAGAAATCATGAGTATGGTTGTGTGGGCATATGTGTTGGTCTTTCACACGTCCCTGATATTGGGCTGGCGTGTGAAGGCCCCTGCTGGAAGTCCTCAGGGGGTGAGGTATGGTGAGTTTGGGGAAGGGAGGGTATTAAGAAGGAAACAGCTCATTAATTCCTTCCACCAGTGGAGGAAGCGTTTGCTCAGCGTATTTTGGAGAGGCCCTTCACACCTCCAAAATGAGTCAAAGTTTTATGAGTGGGCCAAAACCAAGCTAGCGATATGTATAGGGTGGGCAAACACCTTCATTTTTTTTTTTGCATTGCAGTTTGAAATCCCTGAGTTTCCCCTTCCCTCAGATTATTACTTTTCTTTGGTTCATTGAGCATGTTCTGACAGACGATCAATTTTTTTCCCCTCTCTCACGTTGTCCGTCTTCAGCATTATTTCATGGCCAGGTGCGCAAAGAATATTAGTCTGGCCATTGGCTGGCTGAAACCGTAGCCTTTTTCAAAGTCATCGGATGTTTGCCTAGCTACAGGGATCCCCTCGGAGCTGTAGTTTGATGTCACATGTGATGTCAGAGTCGAGGTGACGCAGGCAGGCAGGACGAGGCTCATGGATGTAGCCAAGCAGAAACATGTGAACGCGACTGACATCTGCCAGTGTGCCTCATGAGAGTGAGGAGCGAGAGATGCGGCATGAAATGTGAAACGCTTGGTGTGTATATTGTTATATTCTGATTGGAAGCCGGCCATATGTTTGGGCCATCTGCCTGTTCTCCGCTTCCTTAGCGTCAATTTATTGTGTGGCAATCAAGCTCTGGTGAGATAACCCTCACTATTTGTTTTCACTTGTTTACATCGCAGTTTTCCACAGCCATGCCTTGTGAGTGTGTGAGAATCCTTTCATCCCACCTGTTATCTGGTTCACATTTAAATTTATGCACCGAGCGCCTAATGCAATGTGTCTGTTAAAGTAATATGCAGCAGAATCTCAAAAATGTGAACATCATTGAACTCATTTAATCCCAAAGACGTATTTTTACGTACCTTACTTTGAGATTCAATCCAAGGTACTTTACTTATTTATTCATGTATGCAGAAAATGGCTGCATTGAGTTAACTCGAGTTATTTTTAGACCCTCCTTAAATTAGTACCAGGGATTAAATGTCTGGATTCTTTAATGGCTAGTGAATATATCTTTGGGACTTAGAATTAGTTATGGTCGAATAATGTAATGAAAATTACAATTTGAAGAAGAAAAAAACCTCCTTTGATCCATACATGAGAGAAAAGCAACACTTGCAGGATTCCCCAGTTTTGACCGCCACCTCACACTATAAATAAATACCACTACTATATGAATAATACAGAGTTATAAGAGAAAGTCCAGACCCGCTTAGTCATGTAGGGGCACGTGTCTTCGTGTGATTATGACTAATGCAATCACTCCTCTGGCTAGTTGCTAATGATAACGCTCACTTGCACAATAGAAATAAATGTAATGTAGCATTGTATAATGAATGAATATTTAAAGAGGCAAGCCAGCAGGGGACAGGAGAGGGAGAGGGATCATTTCGCCTTCTTGCAGGGTTGTGGTATCATACATAGCCTCAAGGAATGGACACAATAGTTGATTAAACATTTAATTGCTTGTCAAAAATTTGGTTGATTGTTGATTAATTCTGATCTTCAAACAGCTTTGAAGTAAAATGGATTGCACTAGGTAGCTTCTACCAGCAGTGCACTTTCAAAGGGAGAGACTCTCACAACCCTTTGTAAAATATATTAACACATACAGTACAGTATCATGCAACGATAATTTTACAATAATAATACATTATTTTTTTACAATTATATATTATGATTCTATATATTATATATATATATATATATATATATATATATATATATATATATATATATATATATATATAAGTCGAATGAAGTATGACTTTTGTTCTATACTTGTTTGTTTCCCTAAATGTGTGGTAATGGGCCTCATAAATTGGTGTATGCTATCTATGGAAATTTCCAAAAATAGACCCTTTCATTTTGACTACAATCAACAATTACAATCAAATGTGCCTGATAGTCTGAAAAATACATTACGAACTGAGATGTAGTCTCTCACTTAAATACACTGTGGTCGTAATCCGTAAGAGATGGTACTCCCCTCTTTTTTTTTTTCTACAGCATTGTACGTAGTACTATGTTTTTTTTGCGAACTAAAGAATTTTAAGTGTGCCTTATAGTCAAAAAGATATTCCTACATTTTGTTTATTTTGTTTACATGTGGATTTTATTGTGTTAAACATATTTTACCATCCCAAGCAAATAAAACTTGTTAAAATGATACTTTGAACTTTGTTGTTAACAAAGCCATTTTACTTGCTCAAAGTTAACAAAAACAAACAAAAAAAATCAGTCAACCATTCTTCAATAACAGACTGACCTTGACCTTGAAGCTCCTGTTCCACTGAGGGGATGAACATTTTCAAATGTTGCAAAATGGCCGCTGATGTCAGAATTCGTCAGTTTTTATGGTCAAAAATGTTTGCAAAACATTCACCAATATTTTACCTGACGTTCGTCAGCAGTTTTACTGATTTCTCATCACAAAAATATGTAAACATGCTGAAGATTCCCTTGCAGCAAGAAAAGTACAGGTGAATGCCCAGCAACCGTTTGGCAAATTTTTCCGACCTTGATCAGAATTGTTTGCCAAACGTATGCCAACAGTGTTATTATTTTGATTTGTGTTTTTTGCAAAGGAAATTTTAAAACATGGTCATGATTCCGTTGGAGCAAGAAAATCTACAACCCGAATATTCGCGACCTTGAACAAACCCGCAACATTCGTTGGCTTCGTAAATACTCACAGCAGGCTTTAACATTTTACTGTATTGCCATATTGCATTGACTTGCAAATGTATTTGTTGTTTTTTTTACTCAGCAAGATACATGCCAAGTCCACATCTGATGTGCAAAAGGCCATAGCATGCTAACCCTTTGATCAGCCCGCTTCTGGCTGCTAAACATGCCACTGTCATCTCCAGCAAGCCCCGGACCTTGACAGACACTAATTAGGACACGGCATGGATTGGGAATAGCTAAGTGCAGGTGAAGCCTACTGTGTAGCAGAACAGTGTGTCCGTGGATTAGCGTGCCTAATGACCTTGCCTTTATCTTTTTCTCCCTCGTTTTAAAATGCTGGCTGCAGTACAAATGCTCAGCCCCGAACATCCTTTTCCATATGAGTGCATTCAATTGAAAATCTCATGACGTCTAATGTCTTATGAGGTCAGCAATGTAAAATCAGTTCATTGATATGTTAGACGTTTGTTGCACAGCTTTGCACTCGGATTTTGTCATTTGTTCAGCCTAGAGGACAGTTATTTGGCCGGGCTGAGTACGAAACGAATCAGGGCCAAACCGTAATGTTGTACCCTGTGATGTATTGGTGAAATTAAAACAATAAAATAGTCTCCTGCCTGTATTTTTGCTGCCAGCGGAGTCCCACTAAAATAAGTCCTGAACTAAAACAACAATGGGGGAATAGTTTAGCCGCCTACGCATGAGCTTGTGCAAAACAACTGTTGCCATGGGACATGATTAACAAAATAATTAAACTGTATGTCTTTTGGCCTAACTTTCAACATGAGCTAATTAACTTACAATGCACAGGGCAGCGGGGGCCAACATGCAAGACAAAACACAATGGCTTGCAATGTTGTGATCAGCTTTATTGTGCCATCAATCAATGGACAGCAGGGTGTACTGTATATCCACCATACACAGTGGACCCTTTACATTATAACTAAATCGTGCTCAATCAGTAAAATATGTGGCAGAAATATGCTCAAAGTACCAAACTGGACCGTGGCATACTTTTGGTGGAAATGGAAAACTTTGGATACTTTGTTGTTTGCACCCTTTAATCTCTAATCAAAACCAAGTTTTTTTTTTTTTTTTTTTCCCCACCCCTTGGTTTATTTTCTTCAGATGGGAAACAGCATTAATCCAATTCGAATGTGGCTCAAACCTTCTTTCAGAGCAGCTTCTAATTTTGCATAGCTTCTTTCCACAGTTTAAAAGAATACACATCATTTTCTGTCTGTAGTGTTTTGTCAAAGTGCACTGAGCTGGTGCCCTGTTGCCTGATAGATCTTCCAGATGATAACTCAAAATATATTAACTTATTTGTAATGATTACAGTAAACCTCTGTCTATTTGCTGTTAATATTCACAAATGTGTCTGTTAGCGTTTTTTCTGCATGTGAAAAGCATACCCAATTGCCTATTTTTGTGCTCTTTCTATAATGCCTTAAAATACTACAAAATCACGTCAAATCCATCTAATAGGAACTACATAAGTACTTAATTTACTGTATTTTTCAAACTATAAGGTGCACTTAAAATTATTTGATTTTTCTCAAAAATTGCCAGCGTAATAACATAAAAATAGACCTAGTCTTTGAAATAAATAAAACAAGGTAGAGTGTACTACTGTATATTTCTCGAACTTTAAGGCCTACTGGATTTTAAGGTGCAGTGGTACTGGTTAACAAGGTTTACCAGCTTATGCAATGCATTACTGCACATTAAGATAAATAAACCAGTACAGCAAATCAACCTTCATTCAGCTTCAATTTGAAATCTTTACATAAGGCATACTTCATTTTAAGGTGCTGTCAATTTAAAGAAAAAAAAAAGAAGAAGGATTTTAAGTGTGCCTCAGTCAGAAAAATACAGTAATACATTTTATATTATTAATATCTGAGTATGTTAGGAAACAGCTTTGTTATTGCAAGTTGGAGAGTCCATACCGCATGTACATGCACGTTTCTGGTTCGTTTTCATTCCAAAATCAAATGCTCTGTAAAAAAAAAACAAACAAACGTATTTTTAGTGTATGGTCATACATTGAGGTTGAAATGATAATAAAGTGTTTTGGCATCATTCTTTGCTGTATATTTATAGTTTAATCTATGAATAGAGGCAATTATAAAGCACTTTGGAGGGGCGTCAATTGCTCCCAGTTTTACGCTATTCTCAGCCGAGCTCGGCAACTCTCCCCTGGGGTTTGCTGTTGTTACTGTGTCATCTGCCAGCCAAACCTCCTTCCTGTTTACATTTTTCTGGGATGTGGTTGGTTGTGCTTGTATTTTGCAAATCTTTACCAAACCCAGCATCTGTTTTGGACCAGGTAAAACAAACTATACTTTTGGAAAGCGTAGCTAATGACTGATGGGAGTTGTTTCACTGACCTGCACTTTTTTACGAGAGGGCTTTTCATCAGTGTAACAGGGTGAATTAAATTGATTCAGTGGGGGTTTATGAAATGAACGGTGGTTAGACATGTCAATGCTTAACAGTAAATGCGCACCCGATCTTGAGCTCTTCGTTCGTAAGATACGCCTAAAGTATGCCTAGTTGTTTGATTGCCGGTCCCGTGTCGAAAATATGCCTCAGACATGTTTTCACTGGACAAACAGAAGCCTGCAGAGAGACTGATTGGAAACATTTGGGACACAGTCGGTGCCCCTCCATCCCCACAGCGGCGCACTTCCTCAGTAAGAGAAGGGCCCTTTAAAGAACATGGTGTTAGATAAACAATCAGCAAATCTTTGCCATTTGTTGAATGTAATGGGCTGTCGTCCCTTAGATGGGTCTGTGTGTACAAAGTCCAAACAGATGCACAAGGAGAGAACAGCCAAGTCCACACCCAGCTCCGGACTCTGGTTTTAGATCCAAGGAGCCTGTGAACAATGTGTAGAGGTGCGGCTCTCGTGGAATATTTTTAGTAAACAATGTGATTGTCTTTTTGGTTTTGTGTAAAAGACCGCTTTAGATGCTTTATAATCCTATCTGTTTAGGAGGTTTTGTTTAATCACATCTGTGTCCCCTTCAGGGTAACGTAAATCACTTTTACTCAATTTGTTTTCACCACAGAGCAGACTTGCTGTGTGTTTGTAGACAGTCGGAACTGTCTGCTAACCATTTTGGACAACCGTTTTTACGTCAGGCATGTGGACATTTCAACCAACACTCCATCCAGTGTTGTGTGCCACCCTTGCTCTGCCCTCATCTTAGTTTGGCCATAAATACAGTAAGGAGGTGACACCAAACTGTCAACCTGCAAGCCGTCACGCTCCTGCAGCCAGTCATGTGTGCACCTTCATTTCCCAGCCAAAATGCTTGTACGTAATTGGTTTTTAATAAAGCAACCCCCGGCCTTGATATCCGTTCATATGACCTCAAAAGCGTAGACATTGTAGCTTTGACTGCGTAGCGAGTAAAAACGAAGAGGCTGATGAGAAGAGAACACGTGGGGGTGGTGCGAGGGTCGTCTGTGGGGAAATGCCAGCCCTCATGTGGTTCTGTTTATTTTTAGCTCGCTTAGCAGTGTATGTTATCCATATCAACTATTTCATTAATTTCCCCTTTCCTGAGAAAGCAATAAAATACAGAAAATCTTCACTTTTTTCCCGACAGTTTTCATATTCAAGCTGCCACAATGCCATCCATTTTCCACACAAGAGGGTATTGTCACGGAACACAATGTTTTTGTGTAGCGGAGGATGAACGCCGGCTATTGTTGCACAGCGTTCCTTCAATCCAAGGTTTTACTTGATATAAAATGAGTAATTCCATTGCGTAACAGCATTAGCACTATTTAAATGCGGCTTGTCATGGGAAAGGAACAGTAAGGGCGGGGACTGTATGAAGGCAGATCATTTTACAGGAGGAAATCCTCACTTTAAATGATGAGGGAGATAATCTTCATTTACTGGTGTCACCATGAGTAATTGCCTCAGATTAGGGATTAAGTTGCATGAAACGGCATACGGATGTTCACTTTAACCCTTTCAGGCTCAAATTAAGTTTCTTTTTTTTTTTCAAACTCCTAAAAAAATGCCTCAGTAAACATTAATATGGAATACCTTGGGGACTATCATATTATTGTTGCAGATTTGCAACGCCTGCCCGGAGAGGGTAAAAAAGGTTTATATGCAAATGGCTTATTATTATAAGGTAAAGGGGATTTTAATTTCAAATACAGTATTATCAAATTATTGCGCTTGGCCTTTGACCTAAATTTAATCAAGGAGGAAAAATATTGATAGAATTCAGACTGATATTTGTTTGATAAAATTATCTTTAATGCTGTTGGATATTTGAAAGACCTGTGTCTAATTGCAAGACAACAAAAATTTTCATACGCAGCCTGAAGTTTTATGAATCCCTTCATCCATATCTCTGTAAAAAAAATAATCAGTCCCAATGTATTCAGAACCTCAAGCGATAGCCTAATTCTCATAAACAGCCACAAATGGAGGTTGGCACGCCTCTAATGAGCTTATTTACAAACTAAATCTGCTCTTAGAATTCTTTCAGACTTAACATTGAAAATGAAGGACACATTTTGAGCGAGTGCTGCATTTTAGCTTCAAAAACACATTGTGTTAGCAAAATTAAGTATCAAGGACTTATCCACTGTTTTTTTTTTGGAAAACATTTTTTTTACTGTTTTGTGGTCCGAGATTTCTGATCTTCGAAGAGAAACGGGCTTGACAAAACAATTAAGCAAATCAAACTAATTTTTGTCATTGTTTTGACATTGTTCACGACAGAGTACCCAGCAAACTTCCGGCGAGTCTCTCCTTGAGGAGATTAAGCAAATAGAAGGAGTGAAACTTAACTAAAGTATTAACTGGGTAAGAGCCAAGAGTCAATCCACCAAGGCTAACAGGTTTAAGGTTTTAAATGAAAAAAAATATAATCTTATTAAGGAGCCATACATACACAGAGCGGCATTTCACGGTCTTGCATCCTGTTAATCACCTCATAGTTGGCTCTTCGAAGGTTCAGGTACAAGGACCAAGGGCATATAGTGAGGGAAGGGATGTTAGTCCATGAATCAAGGCTCTTTCATGTAAATCCTAGTTTTTCATCTCTGTGGTGTGACTGGTCGTGTCAAAACAAATGCTGCAAAACAAATGTGAATCTGTTGCCGATGAATACATTTTTGCCTTGCCGTCCGTTCATCAAACTAAAAATGAGTTATTTGGCCCTGATGATCAAAGTGCGATCGGCTTTTAAACTGTCTGAACCGCATTTGATTTTTGCAACCAGCCTCATACTGATTGCCATTTCTTTATAATGGAAAACGTCATATTATTGGCAGTCTGCGCCGCTGGAGAGTATCGAGTCAATGGGATGCAGCATCTGTCCTGTTGACAAGGCGGCAAGTATGACTTCATCAAGGGTGTTACATCATTAGCAGATGCACCCTGGGTATCATTAGTCGGACTCTTCATCGGGCCTTGACACACATATCTAGTCATACATTATGAACAGATATCCAGCATATCATTACCGTGCCATCACTCTACCAATAAGAAATCCAAACATTCGGTACTGGCGAGCGATTTGTTGAGCTGGAACACCACGAATCCATTGATACGTAACTACAAAATAATATTGGTTGATAAGGGGAAGCAGCTCCCACCTTTACCAAGTGCCTTGCCGTCCGTCCCTGTTGCCAAGGTGGTAATTAATAGGTCAAAGCTAGCTTTGAAATTGTATTTCAATGCTACAGTGTATTTGAAAAAGTGTGTTTCGAATTCACTCCCCCTCATAACAGTGGGTGGAAGGAATTATTAACTCATTCAATCCCAAAGACATATTTTTACGTTTTTCAAGATCTAGACATTCTATACCAGGTACTTATTCATATTTTTTCCCAATTTACTTTCAAGTTTTTAAAATGAATTTATCGTTCAAAATCTTTCGGTAATTACTAATCTTAGTACCTGGAATAATTGTAGTACCTAATTAATTCAAATAATCGATTACTTTAGTATTTAATTACCATAAGTGGAGAAATTACTTTGTTAGATTAGAACCAGACATTTTAAACCCCCTTCCCCCTTAAAACATCAAAAAATGTAAAAATATGGTTTTGGTACTGAATAAGTTAGAAGTTATTGATACAAGTTGATGTAAGCACAAAACTTTGAAGAGTAAAAATACATTACTTGCAGTAAATGAATGATTTAATTGACTATTTCACAGATGAACATTGTAATAATGACAATCGACTTCAAATGACCCTTTTTAATGAGCTGGCTATGAATGAATTACATTCGTTATGATTCGCTTGGGTAGTCCTGAACACAGCCATGATACAAGCCCAGTTATTAGAGGGTGTGTACACTTGTGCAACCAAATTTTGGTTGCTTATTATTACTTCCCTGTCTCCACATTTTTTGTATTGAGTTGCACAGGTTAGATCTTACAGTACAGCTAATGGCGGGAAAAGGTATTAAATCATTTATGTTGGTCTATTTTTTTTAATATCACAAAAAAATCCAGTGGTTAGCAAGTATGGCAATGTTGTTCACATATTTGCATGGTATCATGGGATTGCTCTGAAGTTTTAACCATCCTTACATTCCTCAGTTAATTTCTTTCTTTCACATTTCAGTCCTGTGCCTGCATTTCTCGGCACTCACTTGTAATTTCTTGGGGAATTCCAGTTTTTAGTTTTAAAATATGCTGCTTATCCTCTCAGATGAAGGGTTTGCTTTTGAGATGCAAAAGAGACCACTCGAGTGAGGATGAGGAGGAGGATGTGGAGCGGAGAGGAATACGATCCCTCATTTGTGGATGTGATATACAGAATCACCAGTTTCATCCATGACATTTAGTTCCTGCAGTTAAATGATGATGGTTTTCTTTTGAAGGTTGTTTGTTTATTTCTTCATCCACCAGAGTTGTAATTTTAAGTATAATGACCAACATTCAATTCCCTTGCCATTTTATGTTATAAGCAATTGTTGTTTCCCGCCAAGTATGTTATACCTAGCACCAGATGCTAGCCCTGATGTCAGCACACATCGGGGTCAAAGGGCGCGCGGGTGTGGAAACTTCCGAATTGACAAATGTAGTGTTCTGAGACAGTGATTTCTTTCTGTTTTGTCATCTTCCCCTCTCTTGTCTACATAGTGATGGCCTCGGCTGCACAGTTGTGCCGGTGATCCTGCCGCTGCGCACAAGGAAGAAGCTGAGACGCCTTGACAACGACCTACCTTTCTTTCCCTCCAAAAAACTGGGAGAAACACACGGAGAGGGAAAAGAGGAAACACACCAGCATAATCAAATGCGAACATGTACAGCGTGGAGGACCTCCTCATTTCTCATGGATATAAGCTACCCAAGCATACCGCCGCCTCCACCACCCCGACCCCAACCCCTGCATCCACATCCCGCCAAGCGCCCTCCTCGTCACCTCCATCTTACAGTAAACACCACGAGAGTTTGGGGAGCAGGCCCAGTAGCAGGACAGTGAACGGCTATGAACGAGGGGCGAGAATACCATGCGGTAATAACTGTGGAAGCAGACACCCTCAAGTGTACGTGGCTGGAACCGGCTGCCCCAACAACAACGTCGAACCCAGGGACAGGAGCCAATCCAGGCAGGAGGGTGAAATCCAGGGCCAAATCGAAACTCCTTCCTTTGGAGAGTCATTGACCTCAGACAGTGGGTAAGATCAATTCTGTGTTGTGACATCAGTCCTTTAAATTGCTGACCAAGTGCCCTAGTTAATGTTGTAATTACCATTTAGTGAATAATGATGGAGCGGTATTTGCTCTGGTGCCTCTGCTTGACCTTTTTTGACTTTTCGCTGCTCAGTATTAGTTATGAAACCTTGAGGCACCTTGTCATTTAGTGAACATTTCAAACTTTAACCGTTGTATGTTATTTTGTCCAATCTTTTGATTTTTACATCAAAGGTATTTCATATCAAATGGAAAACACTGAAAGAAGACACCAGGGAGCTGAAATTTCACTCAGATATTGACATCATGTCCAATTTGGCATGACCATCTTGGTGCGGGCCATCCCTATACATAAAGAGAGAGAGAGAGAGAGTGTAGTGGGCTTGCTGGTGCATATCCCAGCTGTCGTTGGGCAGTAGGCGAGGTATAGCCTGGACTGGTTGCCAGCCAATTGCAGGGCACACAGAAATGAATGCCTATTCACTCTCACAAACCCACCAAAATATTATAACATTAAATGTATTATGTTCCCCAAATAAGTTTCAAAGTGGAATGATTGTGATCTTTATAATGAGGGCCTTTAGTATTTTATTTGTAGAAAAATAACAGTGTTTTCAAAAAAGGAACACTATAGCCCAGAGGGACCAGAATTGAACCCGTGTTGAAATAATTATTGGAAAAATACTTTTTTTTTAAATTTCAACACACTAAAATGTTTGCCTTAATATCAAATGCCAATAGATATACAGTACTATATATATCAATGTTTTATGCTGTTGTTGTCAGAACAAACATTGTTTTTTGTTTGTTTGTTTTTTTCAAGGTACTAACAATTTTTAAAGTGGAATTTTTTAGAAAATTGTATTATGGGCCTTTGGTAGGTCAATATTTCATCACACCCACGATTTTAATGTGTTTTTGTTTTTTGAACAAATAAAACCTCATATGAGAGAATCCTTATAGGCCCCATCGGAGCTTAGTTTCATATTCAAAACAGCCCAGGAGCGAGCATGTGTGGGCCTCATTTAAGCATGCACCAAGCCAAGTGATACACATATTCATGTCATATTTGCGAAGCCCTCTACATAATACAAAGCATCTTTCATTAAAACACCAGAATCACACCTAATTATAGAGTACACACCCCATCAATATTACAGCATCTATATAGGGTTTAATACATAATGTATGTGGAGGATGGGCTATATTTAGCTTACTTTGGTGTTATGCAATTGGGGCCCTCTTGGGTAGGCACAGTTCAATTGTATGATAGGTCTGCAGATAATGTTTCACTGTTAGATTTTTTTTTTAACAAAGTATTTCATTTGCCTATTTGAACTAGTTCATGTGCTGTAACTGAGACGTCTATAGTTTGTTTTCTTTTCTCGCCTTTGTTTTTCCAAATCATGTTCACAAGTTTTTTGTTTTTTTCCCAATCCTGAATTCTTCTTTGAAAGAATGAATTTGCATGTATTTATATCACTGCTTTAGCTGGTGGGAACCTGGGAAATGTCAATATATTGGATGCAATTAACAGTCTGTTGGTTGTTCATTCTTTTGCCCTGCTCATCCAAATCACTTTTCCTGGCAGCTTGAGTTTGGATAATAAATGGCCCGTCGTTGCTCTCTTATTAGGCGGTGACACAATTAGACTAATGATTACAACTCATTCTAAATGGTATGCCAACTTGTTTAGCAGATTGGCATGGATCTTGCCCACCTTTCATTTTGCATACATCTCTGACCCGTGATAATCATAGATTGAAATGCCATGGCCGGTCAATGGCCTCAGGTGTGCATATATAGATGTATCTTTATTATAGTGGTGGTCAGTCAGTCATTTTAAAAGAGCCTCCAATCAGTCTCCATTGGGTTGTCACTGCGCTTTGTGTGGGCCATTAAACAGAAATCTAACATCTAACAGAAATTTGTGGGTAAATTTAACAAATAACTTACTTTTTTCATGATCATCTGTCTCCATCTAGTGGAGATTGGGATACACTTTTGTCATAGGTTCCCCATGGATTTTTTTTTTCTCAGCGTTACAGAGCTCATGTAATTGCTTTAAAAATGCACCAATGTATGCATTGCAGTAAAAATATGTTTGTTAAGGTTTAATGAGGTTTTAATCTTGTCGTGACGTTTGCCCTTAGGTACTGTGATGGCACCAGAGGTCAACAGATGCACTCCAAGGATGTTTCCTTCTGGAGAAGGAGAGGCCAGGATTTTACTGTGCTGCTGGACTATGCTGAGCACAGAGATTGCCGTGCAGGTGCGCATGGGGAATATAGCAGACCAGAAGGTCCTCAACAAGCAAGAGGTCAAGAGTTGCCAACGGAGGAGCGTCAGAGAGTAGCCCAGGAGCGGCAACGCTGGGCAGCCCAGGTACAGGCTCGCGCTAAAGAGAGGGAGGCCGCTCTCAAACAATGGAAGATGTCCACCGAGAAGAAGTGCCAGAGCCTGGGGACGGATGAGTGGCGGCCAGCTGTCAGTTTTAGTCGCCAGATGTCGCAGAGTGAGGGTGAACATTGGGCACAGGAGCAACAGCGGCTCCACGCCAGGACACCAGAGGGAATGGTAGTCCATCCCAGGACCAAAGCCAAATCCCAGTCCATGCCCAGGATGCTGCGACCTGAGAGCCTGCAATATGTTGACATGGCCTCATGTGGTCAGGACTTGTACAGGCGGGTTAATGGCCACCCACTGTCACACCATGACCTTTACAGGGCACCCCGCTGGCCGGAGAATGGCAGGCCGGCAAGTGCCAACCAGTTATCATTAACGCCAAAGCCCCGCTTCACTCGCCCCCCCAGACCTCCCTCCTATGAAATGCACCAGCAGATTAGGGGAAGTTGTGAGTTGTTGTCTGGGAGGGACTCGGTTCTTTCCCACACCAGGGACAGGACGCCAATTCCCATCATACGGACAGCTGATGCTCCTTTAGACTATTTTGCACAGGATTCTGGACCTCCAGGATACATCCCCCCTCCATCATACAAAAGAGCCCCTGTGATTATAGGAGGGCGCCGGGGATATGGTGAGATTGCAGTTGATTACAGGTAATATGTCCCATTTTAATGTAAGAGCAATGCCAGCTTATATCTTGCTTCAATTCTATGCATTCTATACATTCTATTCTGTACATTTTAAGCAAAGGCACTTTGGTTATTTACTGTATAGAATGACATTTTCTTGATTTGAATTATGAGTTACATTATCTTGTGTGTGTGCAAGGGTAAACCCTAAAATTGAGTTTTCAGCATGTTACATAATCCTTTTAAATGAAAAAGTCAGACCTTTCGCTTCCTCTCATTATGCAAATTTGATGTTCCTTGAGGGATCAATCACTGTGCCATCAGGTTAAATGACAGTCATGGCAGCAGAACCGTGGCTGCGAATGAAAATGCAGAAACATCAATGTTTCCAGATAAATTAATTTGTCTATTACACAGCATAAGTAGCAAACTATGTGATTAAAGTGGATGGCTGGTGGCTTTGTTTTGGTCTGTTTTTATTCTTAGGCATGGCAATCTGAGACTGCTTTCGCTAAAAGTACAGCCACATGTCTGTAAAAATGTCCAATTATGGAGATCAATGTTAAATGCTCTTGAACTAAATAGATGTTGTTGTTTTTTTCTAGTCTAGTCTTGTATTTGCCAAAACAATCCCTCTGGTTAATCTTAATGCAAGGCATCATTTTAGGAACGCTTTTGATGTCAAGACATTGATGTGGCTGTGCCTTACACCCGCCAATTTCTATTGGGTGATACGCCAGATCGTCTGCCTATGGATGTATAAACCCAGCCGGTTAGATGGCCGTGAACGTGGCATCCACTCTCGGACATTTATTTATTTATGTATTTATTTCAGTGTGAACGGTGTAACCTGACAATGCATCACAGTCAGGCTTTCACCTTCACATGCAGCAGCTGATTTGTCATGCACCACGCACTAGCTGCATTGAATTAGAGAGACGTCAGTCAGGCTACGTCACAACGCTGCCTCTTCTGAGTGCGGTCATTAGCTGCTGTGGCATCTCCAAAAATAGGTCCTGTGAGCTGTTTTTTACATATATATATATATATATATATATATATATATATATATATATATATATATATATATATATATATATATATATATATATATATATGTATATATATATGTATATATATATATATATATATATGTATGTACTGCATAAGTATACTGTGTATATATATATATATATATATATATATATATATATATATATATATATATATATACTGCATAAGTATACTGTATATATATATATATATATATATATTTATATATATATATATATATACTGTATAAATATTTATATACTGTATAAATATGTATTTATACCATCTAACGACCAAGGATTTTTTTACATGACTTAAACATGATTACACTTTAAAATTTAAGGATTATTGTGAATATTTTCTCGGAAAGTGTTGCTACATAGCATTTAGTATCTTTTGTTGTGCTTTTAGGTACAGAGGTGACATGTACCAGCAGATACACGTGGCTCCAGATGGATCTCATTGGATCACTCGACATCCAGCAGGTTCTTGGTCGGAGTCATCCAGAGAGAGGTGCATTGCAGGCCACAAGCAGCTCCATCCTGTATGTACTTCGCAAGATCATCCAGGTGGAGGAGTGCAATATATCTCCTTTGATGATCCCCGCATACGGCACATTTCTTCAGCTCTTGGTGGTAATTCCCTGACAGACGCTGACAAGATACGTCACATCCGCAACGAACTACCCAGCACCACCACGTCGGAGCCCGCATCCGGCAACAGTGCCTTTTTGCCCCCTTCGGCGGGGCCTTTCATCGCTGCCAAACTGGCTAGCGATGCTAATCAGACGTCTTCATGTGACTTTGACACTGACAATAAGAGGTGGCACAGCAATTTGCACAAAGCGACTGTCGATAACTTCTCAGCAACTGACCAAAATTGCAACACATATTCCAAAAACCAACGTCCTCCTCCATCGCCATCTTCAGCCTTTCAGGCCCCGGTAAGAAGAGCAACATCTCGCCAGGGGCCCAGTTTAGATCAGGTCTTTGCGGAAACCATCACACAAGTGAAGAAAATTGTCCCAGAGTCAGGGGTGGAAAATAACAGAAATACAAAAAGAAGAGTTAGCGAGACCATCTTCTGCCTTGTGTCTGTTCCCCTTCACACACCTACTAACCTTAACAAAGATGCATCAGCAGATCAGAACAACAATGACACAACACGAAGTCTGACTATGCCCAGGACAGAAACCTTTGCTGTCGGCCTAAAGGAGACCCATAGCCTGCGAAGCAGGTCAGTGAATGAAATGCCCATCAGAGTCCACTATTCACATTTTCATACCACCAGCACTTCCTCGCTGAGGAATTACAAGAGAGCTCCTCTAAGGAAGGAGATCATTGATGCCTGGGCACGTCAAGCCAATGAGGACAAGGATATGTGTTATCCCGGGTCCTGGCCAGGAAACCAATACCGTAACCAGGAAACCCAGACAGGTTCCCCCTTAACAGTGGTGAAAAGTCCAGAACCCCAAAGCCCACCTGGAGGACAAGAGCCTGTCCATTCTGCCTCAGACACAACGACTGACAGCGGCGTAGGAACAGATAATGGTTCCTCTTATGGCTATCCCATGGCTGGCCAGAAGAACCTCCATCCCTCCAGCAACAGCGCCTTCTCTCGACTTAGCAACAGCCCAACACCTCAGCAATCGATGCAACCTTCTGAGCACCGCATATCTTCCCCGTCCAAACAACAGGACTCAGGAGACCAGAAACAATCCTCGCCAAAGAGGAGCAACTCCAGTCCTCCCGAGTGTGCTGAACAAGTGGCCTTTGGTCAGTTTCTCCTAAAGCCAGTTAACCGACGGCCATTTGATGCCATTGGTGAGCTGGAGACTATCAATAAGGAGATGGAAGACACAATCAGCAAGAGGCGTCACGTCGGCCTGTCACTCGATGATTTAGATGGTATGAAGAAAAGAAACAGCCACTATAAATCAAGAACACGTTTTACAACCGGCCTTGAAGCTGGCAGAGAAGCAATGAGTCTTCCACCCGTACTCACAGAAGAACCTGTTATCAAAATAAGATCAAAATCATTTCCTTCTGCCAGTGATTTGGAATCCATGAGTGCAAGGCAGGATTTCTCCAGACCACAGACCAAAACACCCTTAAAAGATAACGCATGCAAAATCCCCAGCCCAGGTGGGAGACGAGCTACGTCCTCACTGCCTCAAGACAATAATTCAAATTATAGGCAGGATATTCCTGTCCCCCAGGAGTCATTGCTAAGAGATGTTGGCTTGACCGTCTACACAGAGACACCCAGTGGGCAAGGGGAGACAACACACTCACGCGTGGTTTCACATCAACTTGATCACGAGGAACTGAATCCAAGAAAAAATGGTTTCAGACCAGAGCACAGTTCTAATTTGGAGCTTCAAAATGAAGTGGAGACTGAGACAAAACCTGGATTCAACAAAATCTCACAAAGCAGGAGTGAGCTAAATTTGAGCATGAATGGATGCAGGCGTGAAATTTGCAAGTTGCCCAAGAGTAAAAGTTGTCCGCTTGACATCCAGCAGACCAAGACGGTTTCCTTTATGTTAAAAGAAAATGGCAATGACAAATACTGTGATTCTAAGCCTCTAAAATACAACACAAATGAGTCAACAATAGCAGACGTGCACCTAGAGACCTTGCTTACCCAAGAAAAAGCCAACGCGTTACCCGCAGAGGACCTCAGTAGCTTGTACGAAGTTAAAAGTGCAAAAGGGATACCTGAAAATGAATCAATCGAGCAAAGAGCTGCCAGAATTTTGGGTATTACCGTTCCAATGGAAACTTTGGGAGTGTCTGAAAGGAGTGATGATGCAGATCTAGATGAGAACCCCCATATTCCAGGTGAAGAAGGGCAAGTGATTGAGGAGCCCGAGCAAGTCGAACAGGAATCGCCCGTGAGAGCAATTCCCGAGATGGACCTCAAAGTGTCGAAATTAGGGGAAGATAGCAGTCAAAAGCACAGTACCAATCACGACGACAATGAAGAGAGTAAAGATGACATCAGTCAGTCGACTGTGGTGCTAGACCTACCTGAATTCCCACCGGGTAACCTTTCCCTATCCCTACCCATCAGCCCCATTAAGAAGCTGCCACCAGAGAAAGGAGAAAAGAAAACCACCACAGCGCAGCCTTCAAGCAAATTCATCGAAGCCCTACAAGATAGGCTAAACTCTTCTGCTCATGCGTCTGCTACATCTCTGGGCAGGTCAACCACAGACAGAATAGCCCGACTTAAGGAACTGCACTCAGTGTCTCGAATTAGACGCCTCAGCTTGAAAGGTTCTGATTCCAGTCGAGAATGTAATCCCGAGGACGTACATGGAGACAAACCGAAAAACCTAGTTCAGGAAGAGCCAAAGTTTGAGTTTGAGGAGAAACTAGAGAGTGAAGAAGGTGTGAATGCGCAGAATGGAAGGAGGAAAGAGGAGGATGTGGAATCTCCAACTGAGCCTGAAAATGCATGTGAAACACAGGGCAAGCTAGGATCTCTCAAAGACGATTGTCAACCTGGTGAAGACAACAAAGATATATGCAAAGGAGAGGAAAAATCAGAGGAGTTAGAACAGAATCATGATTTTGCACTGAAAGCAATAACGGAACGAGGAAGAGAAAATGCCGAGGTCAAGACAGAAGAGCCAGAAGGAAAAGTAGAGCTTGTTAGTAAAAGGGAAATGACAAATGACATTAAGGTAGACAAGTTGCCCAAAGCAAAGCGTCGTACGAAGCTCCAGAAGCCACCACTGCTTCCTAAACCTCGAAGTGTTCCCAAAAGAGAAATAACCCTTCCACTCAGCTTCAATCCTGGGACCTTTGAGCCATCAAATACGGATGATGAGGAAATGCTAAATGTCCCAGGTGGGTGTAAGAGTATGATCAGGTGTTGCTTTTTTGATCCCATATTCCCTTACATTATATGGTTTCTTAGTACCATATTAGGGCACACCAGATTATAAGGTGCAGTCTGAATCAACAAGTCTATTTTGGGAAAATTGCCATACATAGAGCACACTGGGTTATAAAGAGCACCAGGTTTATAAGGTGTGCTCCCTATAAGCCATTGTGCCCTATATATGGAAATTTTCCAAAATAGACCTATTCATTGAGACTGTGCCTTATACAGTAATTCAGTATGCCTTAGAGTCTGGAAATGTGGTATGTTGAAGTAAGGTTTTTTTAACGCACTGTATGGCTTACCGAATTATAAGGTCACGCCTCAATGAACATGTCTATTTTTGGAAATTTCCATATATTGTGTGCAGGGTTAAAAAGTACATTACTGAACACTAAGGAAAACGAATTAGTACTGAATATTAATCAAACTTTATTCCAATTAATTTATTTAAAAAAATATTCAAATTAAATGTAGCATCCGTGCATGATTTCTGTTTGTTATTTGTTCTCACCGTTTAACCCCTGAGTATACGGGGATTTTTCACCCAACTTGGGCTGACATTGAAATGGTTATAACATCCTCAAATATAACTATGTATTTACTTTCAACTCCTCAAAATGTTCAGTGGCATCAGCCCTATCCATACATATATAATGTTGTTTTTTTAGAGGGGGGTGGGGATGTATGCCCCCTTTATGTACAAAAATTTCAAAAATATGGTTATAGAAAACAAAATACACTGCATATTTATATATTCACAAAACTGAAATAGGAATATTTATTATGTCATGGAGTATTATGACTTTTGAAGACTTGCATTATGGAAGTCCAGGCTAAGCCAATCATCGAAGTCATTGAAAGGCTTGCAAATGTCATAAGTAGGCCGCTAGCGCCACCTGGTGGTTTTGGGGTGTCAACACAAACATTTCTATTGTGCACTGTTTGCGAGTTGCCATTGAAAATATTAAAACAAAAATCAGGGGAAAACATCAGGTTTTCATTAAGTCCAAGATTAACAACATTTCCAATTTTGAATGGCAGTAAATGAGCGCACATAGGCTAAATTTGACACCTCTTGACCTCACTTTTGCAAGCATTTAGAAGGGATGACAGTGTGGCAAATTTACGGTCATCCTACTTTAACAATCTATGCAATATTTTAGTGATTTTTATACGGTTTTCCTTTCATACTAAAAACATCAAAAGCCTGATTTGGGTCAAAAATTTCCCCCAGGGTTTAAAGTAACATGCACTTTGCAGGGCACGACCCCTTGGCACAAGCATGTTTGAATATATCTGCCGTTATCTTCAAATGTGTCATTTAAAAGCGTTTACCCCACATACGGTACTTTTTAACTTAAGATAATTTATATGATTTTCTTACATGTGCAAGTTAATACCACGTATACAAATTTTTGAAATACTGTACAGTACATTTGAGTATGAAATTTGGTCGGTCAAAAATGCACCAAAACACAAAAATGTGAGTTCAGCTTGTGACTCAATACTTGTCATCAAATGCTTGACAAATCTGTTTCCAAAATTCAAAATAACAATCATATTGTCTTCCATTTTCTCACCAGACTCCTACGACCCCAGCCGAGTGGAGCGAGTGTAACCCCTGACTGTGTTTACCACTGTGGAAATCTTTCTGTCTTCAAGTTAACAACCTTTTCGCCAAGAAGAAAACGAGGCTTTCATCTCATCCCACGGCTTAGTCGGCCGTGACGCTTCCAGCATTGTTACATATCAGCCCTCGCAAATCTGACTTCCCTGGTGCTGCGGGAACGTTTTTTCCAGCCAAATAAAATGGTGGTGCCAATTCTCCTAGCCCTGCGATTGGCTGGCCACTAGTCCAGGGTGTACCCCGCCTCTCACCCAAAGTTAAATGGGTTAGGCTCCAGCCCCCTCGCAGCCCCGATGAGGACAAGCGGTCTAGAGAACAGAAGGATGGATGAACAGTTCTCCAACTTCCTCTAGCACTTCCCCTCCAGCTCCCCTTCAAATGTTTCTTTGCTAACACCACGGCCTTCCTTTGAAATATTCTTTTTTTTTTCTTGTCTTTTGTTACAGTGCATGCCATTATTTCCTTCCGCACTCGGCCTTCCGGGTCAGTGTCGAATTCTGAATGTAAAAGTGCTTCTGCTCTTCAAAAGAAATGTAACAGGTAAGTTCAAAACAAAGGCAACAGTATTGCATTACAATCAGTTATTAACCTTCACCAAATGTAAATATAAGAAAGAAGTATAAAATTTTATCTAGATTATAAAAGCGGATTTACGAAATGTATATTTTCTTATATGTGTTCAGAAAAGGGTGGATTTTCCTTTTGTTTTTTAAATATTGTATTTGAGTATTATACTAATAAACAAATCCTCTATTCTTTATTCTTTTACGTGTATGATAGCGAATGTACTCAGAGAGTCTGGGTTGCAATGAGAAACACTGTGGTCTTTAAATAGTTTCACTCAAGAGCAATATAGTTACGTTACGTTTTTTTGGGTAGTTTTGGGGGATATATATTCGAAGTAGTACGCCTCCAGTTCATGGGGGGCATCTCATTTTAATGTCTATGCTGACGCTTTACTTTTTGGTACAAAATATGTGTGTGACTGCGATTCTGAGATTGTGTCGTGTTCATGAGTACCAATAATCGTTTTTTTTTTTTTTTTTAAAGAAGTGTTTTTCTGCAGGAGATGATAAATATATACAGTAGATATGTTGAATGAAATATGTGCCTTGTGCACACTGTTTTTCTCGGTTAACTTGTGCGTAAAACTTCAATCATTTAACCATGAATTATGAATCTGCTTTGATTATTTTTACACTTGTAAAAATGGCGGCGTTGGCAATAATGGTAAGAATGAATTGTAAACAAAAATATGGATTATACTGTTCCCTCATTTATCACGGGAGTTACTCTCAAAAATATTCTATTTTTTTAGTTTGTGTCGTTGGTGAAAGAAGAAATAGATTGAAATTTGGTTTGTCTGGTTTGACTTATGAGGAGGAGGAATTTAAAAAGTAGAGTTATTATCATTAATGAAAATCTACAGAAAAAGGGTTCGAATTTTTTTTTTGGTCCCATTTTTTAGTTTTGTGACACACGTTAAAAGATAAATACATTTTTTTTTCACTGACTTCAAAGGTAGAAAAATAGCATGCAAAAAATGAGCAAAACCTGCAATTATTATTAAATTTAAAAACAAAACCTTAAGCTATTGATGGAAATGTTTCAAAATTTGAAGAAAAAAAAATGTAGCAATTTTTAAACTAAATAATTAAAAAGCTTCCATTTTCAGTCAATACACTTGACATTTTCTTCAGTGTGCCCCTAAGCTTCCCTTTTTTCTATTCTTGATAATCATGTACAGAAAATTGTAAACATGTTCCATCATTTTAAGTTTTCATATCAGTGATTATTTAATTGGGGATGGGGGGGTGGGGGATAGCAATACAAGACATTTTGGAATATACCAAAATAACCTTTATGCTATGCATCGGACATGAACATTTACTGGGTTTAATACCATCATTAAAAGCTGCAAGTCCTGGTTACCTTGTGTCTGACCTATTTGAGATTTTTTTTTTTCCCCTTCATTTTGGTCTATGATGTTGGTCTGGTTTTAGAAGTATAAAAAAAGTCTCTATGGCTGGAGTAAGTCCTCAAGGTTTGTCCTGTCCCTCCTCGTTCCACGTCATTCTTGTTAGTCTTTTGTACCGCAACTTATTTGTAACATAGAATGATTGGTGCGCATCTTGCTTTGATATTTTATATTTTCATACAAACAATATATGTATAAGTTTTTTTTGTTGTTTTTATTTTTAGTGTGGCATCTTTAGTTTTGGCGTGCGTGTGTGTGTGCATGAAATGAGTAACAAGTCATGGAAACGTGTATTTGCATACAGTACATCACTTGCATTTGGTACTATGGTATATAGTCTATCCAATAAACAACTGTTATATTTCAAATATTGTATATTTTATTTTCAAAAGGTATTCTGCATATTTAAATCAGATCATGGTATTTTTAGATTGTGAAAAGGGAACTAATAATAAATGGCACAATGTTTGTCTACATTGAAATAGATCATTTAGAATGATCATGAATAGAGACAAGTGTGTGCTATTGTACAGTATTACAGACTATTCATAAATAAAAGTATTTGCATGAAAAATATCTTGTGTGTTTATCCTCTGCCAGGAAAAAGGAGTCAATACATAGTTGAAGTGACACGGTCACCCAGGAGGGGGCACTGTAGTACTTTGAAATTTCTTAACATGTTGACAAGTTTACCAGTCTTTTTTTTTCTTTTCCGAATGGAACTATTTTGATAATAAAGCGATTGTTATTTTTACATTTTATTAATTCAGCGAATTATTATGAGATATTTTAAACTTGCCGATGTGATAGTAAAGTATGCATAAAAATGTGAGTAGTTTGAAAATGTATAACTATTGTGCATTGTGTTGTTCAACCGTGCTTATTTTTTTTAATCAATTATTGGTCACATTAATCCAATTTTTTAATTTTGTTTACATCTATTGGTGGTATTGATAGTCTATGATCAAATGATTCCTATCATCATCAACGTGATTATCATTATTATTATAACTAATACAGTACTGACATCCTGAAGCTGCGTGTGTGCGTTTGTGTGTTTGATGTGTTTACACAAAACCATGCTTATATCTCCAGAAATGGAAATTGATATGATATATTGTATTCTAATTCTCAACATAATTCCCTGTAAAATTATATAAAATACAATGAGTGTGCATGTGAGGTAGATTGCTACCTATTCTTTTCGTTTTTAATAGTTTTATATATTATTCATTAAAAGTAATTTCAAAAGCCACCACTAACCTTACCTCGGTTCGACAAGTATTGAAAAGGTAATACCGTACGACAAACACATTTGGCTCCCCCTAGTGGTGATTTTTCTCCAAACTCATGAACCCACATTACAACCGAGAGAAGTACTGCATATACAGCACATTAAAATACCATTGCCAAAAATTTGAATGCGACACAATGACTATTCACTTCATAAACAAATTATCATTTGGATTTACAGTCTTCATATAGTATCTCATCCTCACCAACCTTTCGTTGTCTCTAAATGAGCATTTTGCCCTACCCACGACCCTTGACCCCCACAACTCGGTGGTGCCTTTTCTATCTTGTCACACAGAGTGTTTTCACATGACACAGGGGACCAAAAACATATTGAGCCCATGTCGTTTTGAAGGTAACCCCGCCGCTGCTGACAATGCAGACCTCCTTCTCCCCACCGTGCCTCTTAGTCTCTCTGTCCACCCTCCTGTCATCTTGTGTTCCCTGCATGAGGGCCACACAAACCAGCGCTCCCCGAAGGCCACCACCCGAGCGTGACTTCAAAGCTTGATGTTGGAGCTGGCGTCTCGCGGTGCCGGCGGGGCAACTCAAGCATCCTTCTGTCATCTTTCTTTTATCCTCTGCTGTACAAATTTGGTATTTTTAAAATGGGTAAATTGGATTCTTCGTATATTTCTGACTATAGGGTGAAGTTATACATTGTTGATGCGCCTAATAAACAGGTGTGCCTGATTTCCCTTAATGTATGTGGCGGTTGTAAAACATCGTGTACATATATATATATATATATATATATATATATATATATTTAGAGAGAGAGAGAGAGAGAGAGCAAGCGAGAGAGAAATATTTACATATTTAAATATTTTAATTCTATACTTAATTCACATTTAATACGATAAAAAATACATGGAGGTAGCTAAAAATGTGCAAAACAATTTGAATGTTGCCAATTGAAATCCATAGTTTTGAGAAAAACGTGTTTAAAATGTTGGCGCATTCATCTTTCAACGGTGCGTATTGTTTAATAATCCCTTATTTTGAAAGATTTCGGTTACAAGTTGAACCTTTTGGCTGCTGTGAAATGAATGGTCAGACTTTAAGAATGTTGTTATTGTTGGAATTCCCAAACGGACATCAGAATGAAAGAAAATGAAATATGGAAAAAAATCAATGAGAGCACCCTCTGTAATCTGGTCAACCTTCTAGTCCAAAATATTTGATTATTTTATATTTGATATACAGTATACGGTTATATTACATCTATATTTGTTCCTTTAAGCCCACTAAAATTGTACACTCCAACACAGTAAAAACGTTTATAGGTGTAACAATACTACTATGAGTGAATGAGTCAGGACACAAAGTTTAATATCTAAATTTCAAGCAACCCTTCAGTTTAAGAATGATATGACGTAGCCAGCGATTGGCTGCCCAGGGTTTCTCTAAATCTTGAGTGGAATCTCGGTTTCTCATGTTGACTTTTCTTGAATGTCACCAGTGACTGTTTGCATTTGCATGTGTGTGATGGTAATCATCGCTCTCGTCTGTCCAGCATGTTTGCTCGGCGCTGACACAATCGGTACCGCCGCCACCGTTTACGCTCACCTTTGCGAGACGCACAAGGCTGTTTGCAATGTGTGTGGGAGAGGACGGGGCTGAGCAAACAGACTCTTCTTCCACTGTCATCCTTGTTTACGCACAATTGTTCTCTGCTTCTGTGCGGCGATCAGGAGAAACAAAGTGATTAATGTGAGTGGTGACAACAACAAGTGTTTGGGGTAAAATGGCGCCAATAGGATTCTTCGTCTTGTGTAATCACTTGGGTGTCCTGAGGCGCAAGCGCCGACTTAGCTTTGTGCCTGTACATGAAAGAAGCATTGTCACAGCTAGATTTTTCACTCAAAACAGTCAAAAAGTGTGTTGATTTTTTTTGTATTTTGCTATTACCTTATTCAACTCCAAATACATAATATACTGGGTTTTTTTGTTTGTTTTTTTTACCCTTCTGAGGTATTTTGTTACAAATGCTGGATATTACTTTTTTTCAATAACATAAAAGAATCAACGGGGAAAACACTAGGGAACTGAAATCTCCAAGAGATGATTAAAACATGTAAAATTTCAAAACGCAAAGATTCTGACATTTCTATGTGTTTGCAGCAGTATGTGTGAGATTTAGTGTACGCAAATGATCATTGTCCAAAATTTGGATCATATAAAACTATTATAATTACAAATTTTGAGATGCAGTTAAATTGGATTTATTACATTTCCTGCTATTTTTGCAACAATCCGCTGAGCGGCGCTCAACCTATGTCAGCAAACCGAAAGTTCTTTGTTGACTTGTGTTTCACCTCAAGACAGTAGGTGGCAGTAGAGACCAGTTAATGGCTATGTTATCATCACTTCACAGGCTACAAAGACAGACCGTACCATTTTTCGATTTTATTGTGGGTGTTAATAAATTTAGCCTACATATGTATGGGTAGAACTGATGCCACTGAACAATTTGAATGGTTAAAGGGGGGAAAAGATAGTTACTTTAAATACTATGCACAGGCACAGGAAAACACACCCAAAAACAGTCAAATTACTGCATGAGGGTTAAACATTAGAACTTTAAAAAATATTTGACTTTTCTGTCTTTGTAGCAAACTAAGGCTAGCCACAGATTCCACAGACAAGAATGTTTTAAATGAAGTCAGTTTTTCTTCCCATTTCCTACGCAGCATCTGATATTGTTGATCTTGTTTTTCTTCGGCGCTTCCTGAAAAATGAATAGTGGCTCTGTCATGTCATGGAGTGTGGGCTTCTGGGTTGTCTCCTTCCTGTTGCCTGCCTTATCTCGCGCAGAGAGTCTGGCCTACTTCGGCGTCAGTCCCCTGCTCGCTCCCCCTCTGCTCTGAGACAGATAGACACACAGACCGAGTGGGGGGGTGTGCTTGAAGTCAGGCGCCTCACACTTTATTCATAGCCACCTCCCAAAGAGTCGAGCGAAGACAGGAAGCTCCTAGGAGCTCCTTCCTTCCCCAGACGGAGGCACACAGGAAGCATTTTGCATGAAGGTTGTTGGTTTTTAGATGTCCAGAGGTAAGAAGGGATGGTGGGAAGTCTTTGTGGGCGTTTAGTGAGTGGGGTTAGTTACTTGAGGCCTCGCCATGAGGTCCTCGTTTCTTCCCGGTGGCCATTACTGTGACAGACTGTTTACAATTACAGACAGATTAGGTTTACTTTGGGAGTGATGTTGTTCTTGCAGTTTAGAAATATAAACAACACCACACTGTTATGGATTAATGCTGCCTACTGAAGACTTTCTCAACATTGGCTGAAAATGTGAACGAGCAGAAAAATATACTGTAGCTTTGCGTGAAAGGTATGAAGACCAGGAGGGTGCTACTGACTCTGACTTGTCACGGGCACCTTTTATCTTGACCCACCTCTCCAAAAGATTTGCATTAGCAGGAGCCAAGGATATACATGAGCAGCAAATTACACTCTGACTCATGTGAAAAAAAAAGTGAAAAACTTACAAGATAACCAATACAAATGAAGCTATGCTAACTGCTAGCTTATATAGAGTCTACATTTAGATGAGAAACTGTTTTTTTTTTATCATACAAAACATTTTACGGTGATGCTCACACGGCTCAAAAGTTAACAAACTCCCACAAGTCATTTGGCCATCTATCCATTAATTTTTATTTATTTATTTTTTTTTTGCCGATTATCTTCACTAGTCAGAGGTGTGCAGGGGCCTATCCCAGCCATTTTCAGGCAGTAGGCAGGGGACACCCTGAACTGGTTGCCCTCCAATTGCAGGGCACAGAGACATACACCTAAGGGCTATTTAGTATGTCCAATACACCTCTCATTCATATTTTTGGGAATGAATGTGGAAGAAAACCAGAGTACCCGGAGAAAACCCACATGGGCATGAGAAGCACATGCAAACTACACACCGGAAGGATGGACACAGAATTGAACCCATGACCTCTGCATGTGAGGCAGATGCGCTAACCAGTCTTCCACCATCCTGCCAATTATTTGACCAAGGCAGAGCAATTAGGGTAAAAATAAAAAAAATAAGGGTAAAAATAAAATATTGAAGAGTGACTTTAGCTTCTGGTGTGTCAAAAAGAATGCCGAAGTTTACATGCGGTCAAGAATCGACATAAGGTCATAGGTTTTCCAAAACATTCAGAATAACCAATTTATGTATAAATGGAGTGAGTTTCTCCTACTGAAATTCATAACAATTGGAATACAAGTAACACATCCTGATCGAAACACACAGATAACAGCTTGACAGAAATAGATGTTCATTTCCACTTCTTAGTTTCTACTATGAGTGTCATGTGTGTGTGACTAAAAATATGATCTGTATACACCCAGAACCAACATGGTGAAAATTTTTTCCATAATGAGCATTGTTATTGGGGTTGTCTTTAAGCACCTCCAATTGGGTACAAATTTAGTCAATAAATTATTATTGTGTATGAGCCAATCCACTGGGGTCCAGGTTTCGTTTGAAAAAAAAAAAAATACAAAAAAAAAAAAAAACATAAATAAATATATATATATATATATATATATATATATATATATATATATATATATATATATATATATATATATATATATATATATATATATATATATATATATATATATATATTGACGATGTTATGAACATTTCAAAGTCAGCCCAAGAAATGTTTTGAAGATGTTGGATTTCGATAAAGAGCCAGTGTTTCTCATTTCTACCAGAAATAGTTGACAGGTAAAATGTGTTCATGCCATAATTAATAAGAATAATTTTAAGCTGCTACTTGTAGATGGAAAGTCCAATGGTTAAACCAACGACTTTGAATCAGTACAAATGTTGATCAATTTTTCGAGCTCTTAATTTAATCTATAGCAGTACTCCCTTTTCACCCCCCCTCCTCCAAAGGCACCCCCCCCCAGACGCCACAATGACACCTCAAAGCAAACGTTCAACTTCCACTGTGGCGCATTCACTTCACTTGTCTTTTGTACAAAGGTTGTGACCTCCCCTGACAATGCTGCTCCCTTCCTTTTATTTAAAGTATAAGTAGGGTCAAAAGACTTTGACGTATAAGGCTGTCTTCTTTTCATGCTGTTTGCAGGCATAAATGCACAGTCGCATGTGACAACACAGGACTATTTGTCCCATTGGTATATGCAAACAACTGGCGCCAGTGCACAGCGAAGCACTGTCCCCGTGATGCAATTTCTGTGTGTTTTGTTAAGAAAAGCCTGGTGGCTGATAAAGCCACGCAGTCTGTTCAGCATAACATATATATATATATATATATATATATATATATATATATATATATATATATATATATATATATATATTTTTTTTTTAAATACATGCTAAGCCAGGACACCCTGAGGGTTTCAGTGTCAGTTTTATTTTTGTATTATTATTATTATAATTATTTGTTTTTTTTAAATATATTTATTTTTCAGACAACAGTCCTGAAACATGTGTGAACAATTGTCATTAATTAGTGCCAGGTGATGCCAATTTCAAGGTTTCTTAAATACAGTGACTTCACAAACGTCATGCAAGCACACAGCGTAGTTGCTCTAAGAAGCTGCAAAATTTGAAAAAAAAAAAAACGAACAAAAAAAACATATATAAAAGAAAAGATGGAGAGTGCTACAAACAGATTGCAAAGCATTTTAAGATTGCAGTTTCCTAAGTCTGAGAAATAATTAAGAGGACAGGTGATAGGACTTATGGAGGTGAAGATGAGATGTGGAAGAGCAAGGAAACTCTCTGAGAAATCAACTCAGGCTGCTGAGTCAGAAAAGTGAGTCAAAATCCACATTCGGCTTTGAAAGACCCCAAGGAAGTCAAGTCTTGGGAGTGATGGTACACCATTCCACTGTGCTGTTAAACTTGCACAAAGTAGAACTTCATAAAGAGTCCACAGAGGAAAACTCCATCATGAATACAGTACAACATCAAAAAATATGCACTCGAGTAGCTGGAAACAAGTGCTTTGGGCTGCTGAAGTTTAACTCCCAAGGTCACAAAGGTATGTTTTTTTTGAAAAGATTACCATACCAACTGTTATACCAACTGTAAAATATATATATATGTATATATATATATATATATATATATATATATATATATATATATATATATATATTAGTGTGTGTGTGTATATGTATTTTTTTTAATCAACAAAGTATACTTTAATTCCTTTACTTCCACCCATATCATTGTTCACAGTACTCATTGAGCCATTGTGATATCAGCCAAGATCTCCACAGTTTTTGGTTAAGAAAAACTCATTTAATGTGTGTGGTCAGAGATGGAAACCATTGCCTTGTTTATTCAGTCAATCCCAGTAACAGAAGAGACTGTTTTATTAAAGGCTTGTCTGTTTTCCTCGGAAAGGAAGCCGGGAGAAAGAGAGGCAGGGGATGTAAAAAGGGAAGTGTCTTGGGCATACACAGGAACACGTCAAGCAAACCCTTGTGAAGAGTGCGAGTGGCTTGAATGGTGGTGGGGGGTGGGGGTTGTACCAAATACAAAACAGACAGGAACACTCCTGGCTCAGGACATCGCAGTGTGTGTATTTTTGGACGGTTCGCTTCCTATCGGGTCTTCCTTTGGTGTTTTGAGGGAAGCTAATGTGGATACAAAAGTCCTTCTCAGCATAGTCCAACCAAAACACTCTTCTTTGGAATTTCATGTCCATTTATTTTTGTCTATCTAAGAGGCATGACGTTTTGATGGCTACTGTTTTGTGTAGCAAAAATCTCTTAATACTTCAATATTAGAACCATTTGAGGGGCTCACAGGTATTATAACTTGCAATAGCATTACAGCAATATACAGTACTTCACTTTTTTTTTTTTTTTTACAGTCCATAATTTACAAAATGTAGTATGTCATGATGCAGTTTTGCCATATCTAGATGAATTCTAAATCTGAATTGATCCAACAGAACAAAAACATGAAAAAGGAAAATCAAATACCTCATAGTACACTGCTGATTGTGTATTATGTGTCCAGGTTGCCACGGTCGTTTTTGACCAATCAAAGTTTGCTGAAACAAATTTGACCAAAGGAAGGAAAAATGATGGTCATCAAGACTTCAGCCTGACTGAAGTACAAGTAAGTGTTGTTTAGTTTTTTTCAATCTCGTTTGCTTCGGCAAACAATTAACTATGAAAAATGATTCTACATGTGGCCTTGAAATGATATACAATATTATTTCCCATGTCGTAAAAGCTACAAAATTGCCCTCTTGCAAGAAAAAGTTTTAAAGACAAGTCCAACCAATTTCCAGTCTACCGTGGGATTTTCGGACACATGCACAAATGAAATCATGCTCCTGAGTGATGGAGTCGGCTGAGCTTGTCTCAGCAACATGATGGGCACTCTCTCGACCCTTGCCGTCTTTTAATAAGGTCTTTGTCTGGTTGTCAGGAGGAGATGCCCCCCTGAGGCCGGGTCAGGTTCTCGAACAATGAATTAAAAAAATATTTCTACATCATGTTTGCTCAGTGGAGCATTAAACTCTTCAAAGGTTTTGCTGTGTTTTGGCTTGAAAAAAAAAAATACTTCCATACAACATGCTATATGTGCACATTCATGCTGACTCTCTCTTGCCTGTCGCTCCAGGGAAGCGTTGTTAACATATTTTATTAGCACTAAAGCATTCGTCAAGTTAGAAGGGCAGTGACCGTTCAAATTCCTATCCATGATTAAACATCAGGATTTTTTCAATTCAAAACAGTAACAATGTTAAGTTTTATAGACAATATCAGCTATGAGAACAATAGGAATCATTTTTGAAAAGTACACTTCTAATAAAGTCCATCATAATTGAGCATTATTGATCTTTGTCATAGCACTAGGTTTTAAGAGTGAACGTAGATCAGAGAGAAGGACTCGACATGATCCGGTTAAAGCTTGCCATCATTTGAGGCGGCATGTTAAAGGCGATGAGTGATAATTTCTTGGACCTGGGGCCACTTTAATTAAGTATAGCCTTAAAGAAGGAAGTCACACTGAGTTGGAAAATGGGATTTCTGAAAAATAAATATGCAGAGTATTGTAAAACGTCAAGGTATTAAGCACAGTAGGTGTTAACATTTTTCATGTTAACTCCATGACATGTTTCTAAGTACATTAGAATACGTTTGCAAATATTTACAAACAAAAGTTTCAATATATGAAATAATTTCGCAAGTGTTCAAATGTTTTTACATGTACACTGGAATGTATTTGCAAATCCATTTGAATGTATTTTCATATACGTTCAAACATACCTGCAAATAAGTTCAAACATATAATTGCAAGTATGATCAAGCATACTTGCAAACAGGTCAACTGCTAAAAACATAGTATTTGTTCCCAGAATGCAATGGGGTGTTGACAAGCATACCCTAGAGCATTACGGGGGAAAATGCTTTGTTTTTAGCATTTAGCGTCTGAGTATGTTCAAACGTACTTACAAGTACTTTTGAACGTATTAAAAAAACGTTTGAACATACTTGCAAATACTTCCAAGTGTGTCCGTCAAAAAACGTGAGTTGTGATTCCCAAGGCCAGTTTTTAAGGGTTCCGTCTCATCTTGGAATCTAAGGTATTTTTTACTTTTTCCAGTAATGGTCTGAGACCAAGCACACATTGGATTTTTCATCAAGACCATTTCTATTACTGCTGTAATAGTACAAAATAGTACAATTCATAGAACAACGATGAATTTGCTTATTTGCTATGTTTCATCATACTCGCAGACTGAGACATGGTCAAGGAGAACGGGACCGAGACAACATCAAGACTGCATTATGTGAGATCTTTACTAAGTCTCTGTCTCAACCATCAAAGATCTTGGTCGTGTCTCAGTCTGTATACTTTCTCGTTTCAAAGTCTTTGGTCTCAGGTTGTATAAGCTTAACTACAACACTCCAAAAATGTTTACCCAACATCGGCAGCGCCATGCTTCCGTAACAAAGAATCAATTTTTTTTTAATGTAATTACACCAGCTCCCTTATCTAATGTGATCAAACCCTCTTTTCATCCACTTAATCGGAGTAGTCACTCAAATAATATTTAATATGCACCTTCAGCACAAAACTAACACGGCAGCGTCAAGCCTCCCTCGCCGCCTGCGCTTTAAAACAACATACGCGGCGGCGTTGAGGAATGCGTCCGTATCTCCCCGATAAATCCCGGCTTTTGATTTCCCGCCTCGCTTCTTGTGAAAAAAAAAAAAAGCACGCTTGACATGGAATATCTCAGCATTTGTATAGCTCAATGTATTGCTTTGAACACGCAGAAAAATGAATACAGGCAGTGTTGTCAAAGCGGCAGACAGAAAAAAATCAAATCTGTCCAATAATGTTGGTCTTGTTCTGGCTCGGGCCTCCTTTTTTTTTTTTTAACATGTGAGGCATTATCTGCTTCCCACATCAGCAAAAGTCTGCTCATGGTTACTGTTGACCTCTGGGTCCTTGAACTCGTGGAAAAAGCTTTTAACCGAACAAGTTTGAACTGTGCATACAAGTTCATCCTGGGTTGACTTGACGATAATTGCAGAGGAGCCAACTTTATCACTTCGGAACTTTACTTATGGTGTCTTCTATATATCTTGCAGGAGTCGCAATCCGTCCCGAGAACAAACCCGACATTCATGTATTTGCAAAAATAAACGGTCCCTCTGAACTCATAGTCATGTACAGTGTAACTAAATCCACATTCAAAGTGGAGCTTGCCCAGGCTTTTACTCTCTCTCATAGGTGCTCACCTGAGCTCCCCCCACCCCCTCAAAAAATTGACACATGCTCCAAGCAGTACTGTCATCCCCCTGTCCAAGTCTTTTAAATCCTCTGCCATCCTTTCATGTGAAGAAAGTGCCCATTGTGTGTGCAGTTTGTTGTCAACCAGGCCACTCGGTGTACATGGGAGTCGTGTTTGGTTGTACTTTTCAAGTAGGATTAAAGTTAAGCTTTTAAGTATCTCCTAAGCATACCAAATAAATCTAATGTATAGTAAATATCAAATGTACTTTATTTTTCCAGAACAAAATGCAACGCCGTACAGTATTTTTCATGATGTTGGCTTTTCAGTTTGTCATCTTTATTTCAGTTTTTCATTTTTACTTCACACATTATGCTCCCAGAAAAAAGATAATTTACATGTACACAAATGATTACATGTGGAATTTGTTGTCAACGGCGCGTGTTTGGTTGTGGTTTTAGGCAGGTTTAAAGTTTGACTTTTCTTTAAATAACTTCAATATATCAAATAATACATACCATATTTTCCGCACCATACAGCACAGTCTATTATTAGGCGCAGTCTTGATTTATGGGGTCTGTTTCCATACTAGCGCACCATATTTAAAGACACATACTCAAACATACGGTTTGCAATAAAAGTGAACGTATGTAATGTTCTCTGACTGGTTTACCGCTCCCAGCGTATGTGTTTTTCGTAATCTTTAATATTGTCTGGTTTATCGCTGCCAGAGTATGTACTTTGCGTGTCTGTGTTTGTTCCTTCCTTTACGTCCCATGTCAGCAGGAAATGGCCTGAAAGTCGCACAATAACATTTTTACGAATTTTAGTACTCTACACAAAGCGCACCGAATTGTAAGTCTTTTATTTGTGCATTATGTTGCAAAAAAATTATAGATATTTAAGAAAGATAAACTATCTTGTAAATAGAGGGAATCTAGGACACACCCAGAAATGGATTGATGATATCCCATCCATATCATATCATTACTTTCAGTATTTACAAAGAGAGGTAAATTCTAGGAGAGTTCCATTTGTGGACTGATCTGAATCTCACCTGTGATACCATTACTCCCAGCCCTCAAACACACACACACACCACTTTTCTCCATGGTGGTCTTTTCAGCATGAGTGTCTTTGAAGCTGAGCCCCCTCTCAAAGGACGCCAAACTCAGCCTGAGTGACAGAACCAGCCTGCCTGGCACACATCAAATAGACATGTCGCCTAGATCTGACAGTGATTCAAGCCCCCCTATCTCCAACCCTCTTTTTTTTTTCTGTACCTCTTAACCCACCCGTCCACGTAAACTTGAACTATCCTTTGAGCTTGTAATTAAAACCACACTGGTTGCAACATAGTTGAGTTGTTTGGGCTACAGACATGCTGCTGGGGCCAAAGGCCAGGGTGGGTTTTATTCTTTTTTTTTGTGTGGAAATGGAATGGGCCCGTGATGTATAAGTGAGGCTACAACAATCAGAAGCAATATTTTGGTGTGTATTTGAATTTGACGCAAAGGGATTTATACTGAGTGAAAAGATGAAGAAAAAAGTGTCTCTAGATCTCTGATTTGTGTTGACATTTTAGATAATTTTTCCATTGGTAATATTCTGTTCACCATGAACTTCAGTCTACATGTTTCATGGAGTCCTGAAGTTTCCGTATATTCATTTTATCTCAAAGTTTTATGAGACTCCAACCTGTTCTAGAAAAGACAGGACCGGACATATTCTATCATTTGGAAAGTACTGTATTTTCCGTACTATAAGGCACACCTAAAAGTCTTCAATTTTCTCAAAAGCTGACGCATTATCTGGTGTACTTTATACAACAAATAAACCTTGAGTTTCTATTTTTGAGGTACAAAAATTTTTAATAAATAAATAACTTAATCGCCATGTAAATTCTTCAATTTGTACCTCTGCATTTTAGTTCTGAATGTATTTTTTACAGTTGACATTTGTATAACACCCTGTTTTGAAATTTCGATATTCTATATATGCTCCAATTTTGAAGGAACTGATATGGGGACAAGGTGCAAAAAATGTGTGTATCCATCACAAAAAAAAGATTTTGTCAAATAATTCAGAAACTGTTCTTTAATCAACAAAACAATATATTTGAAGGTTCTTTGTTGCAGTGTGATTAAAAAAAAGCTTAATATTTAATTGAAACCTAGTTATGTTCTTTTCAACTCTTGACTAGTTTTGATCTAAATGATCTTATAATGTAATCAAGAAGTATTTTTTCCTCATTTTTCAGATGGCAGTCTCCACAAATAATCTTTATTTATAACTTCTGATTTAAAAGTTTGACTTATTGTTTTCTTGACACTCCCTTTAGTGCACCTTCATCTAGTCAATGCATAACGCAATCCTAGCCACTACTGTGGCTTCTATTCTAAGCACCTTAACATGTGGTGTGTCTTATAGGTGAAACGAAATTTAAAATTGGTTATTTATTGAAGGTGCACCTTATAATTAGGTGCACCCTATAGTGCAGAAAATACAGTACACGTACTTTGTCAAATTTCAAATTGAAGACTGAAAGGGTTTCTAACTTTAACAGTTGCTCTAGATATAAGGCAGTGAGTCATTCTGGTCTTAAAAACAATGAAGTCACTTTAATGACAGTCATGGCACCAATGGACTCATCCTCCAATTGAACCTTTTAGGCACACTTTATGAGGAGTTTTAAAGGGACTCCATATTGCAACATGCATCCCTTGTCACTGAGTAGAAGTAAGTAAACACAACCCAACTCTTTGGCTCTTTGTTTGTTTGACTCGTTACAGCATGACATTTATTAGCTTGGAGTTCTTTTTCATTGGGGCTTTTAGCTCCATTAGTCTCCTACGTTGCTTCTTTATATGTCTGGGAGTGTTTATCTATGTTGACTGGGGCACAAGGAGGGAAAGATTGGGAGAAACGAGGGGAAATGAAACACAGCGTGCCAGAACTAGTCACTCGCCAATCTTGTCAAGCCATCCTGTCGAAAATGTCAGAGAAAGCTTCTTGGCTGCGACACACTCGCCCCCATCAGCTCAAGTCTTTATGAACGCAGCTTTGTTACATTCACTCGTCTTCTAATTTCGAATTCTTCTAATGGATGAAAAGTGAAGTGTCTCTGTGTCTTTGGGAGCTGCTGGGGTAAAGCGTTGAGGGGCGGAGGTCACATTATGGAGACCTCCCTCAGGGGAATTTCTGCTCCATCTGAGCACTTTACGGGATTATTTGGGCTAACTTTCATCTCTTAGGCTGCTTTAGGAGTTTGCCGAGTGCTCTGACCTTCTGACCTCCGCCTCTGTTCCCTTGCTCTCTTCGGAGTGAGAATTTTAAATGAAGTGTCTCTCTTGACCGCGGTCTGATGAGTATCATTCCGGCTAAGCTCAACGTCAGGTTTGGCCCATAACAAAAAGATTGGGTGTCATTACAGGACTAAGAACTCACAAGGTCAAGTTTGAACAATGGCTTTTTTTTCAGGGAGGTTAAGAGAAGCTGATATGAAAGTGACGTTTTTCTCTTTGTGGGGCACCATGATTGTAGATGCTATACAATTTTAGCTAGGAATGTTAACTATAGTACAGTACAGTCATTTGCTACTGTACATTTTGAATTTGGAATTTGACCTAAGATTTAGAAGAAAAAAATAGTGGATAAAGCCCCGAGTCATCAGCGGCAAAAGATGAGTGCAGCTGTGTGAAAAAAAGAACGAAGACTACGTTAATATGATGTCAATATTTGGGTTAGGGTTTCAGTTTCTGTGCAAGCGGACAGAATTACTCTCATGTACATGGCTTTGGAATATCCTGATTTAAACGGTGACGCAAAAATGTCACAATGCATTTAGACATTATTTTCCCTTATTCTAACATCAATTACGATTTTTCAGACCTTCGGGATAAGCAGTTTACATTCGTGTGTGGGCATAAGTATTCCCATATATGCATGTTGTACACTACGAGAACTGAATTCTTTCACCTTTGCAATATCGCCAAAATTCTCCCAATTCTAGTCTTCTAGCAATGCTGAAACATTAATTCATGTGTTTGTTACCACCCGACTTGACTACTGTAACGTATTGCTTTCCGCTGGATCCCGGGCTTTTTCCATTTGCCACCTCAGTAGAAATTTTTAAATCTCGACTGAAAACACATTTCTACACTCAAGCATTTATTGAATGGGCCTGTCGGACTGCAGCTTCTTATTTCTTCTTCCTGCCCACTTCTGGTTTGGAAAGGGGGTTCAATGGAGAGAAACCAATTGAATGCTGTCATTCGGACCTGCGGCAATAGATCGACGCGGGTTTTGTTAGGGTGGACCTAAGCCAGACTATGAGAAGGATCTTACCTGATTTCAAGGCATCTTTGCATTAGACGCTTACTGCTCTTCTGGGCCCTTCATTCAGGGGATTTTTTTGTGATATTTGTGATGTTCTGTATGATTTATTTTTCACCTCAGAAGAAGCCCTTTTGGACTGTGTTGAGTCACGTCTTTGCAAATAAACTTCACTAACAATTGGAATATGATTTGAATGATTCATATTTTCCCTTCTTCACTCACCAATTCCAATTTGTGAAACATTTGGCATCATAAGTTTATATCTGCAAATAGACAGAGCTACTCGCACATGGCATGAAACATTAAAATGATTTTTCCACCTTTCTACCATCAACTAAAACTACCAGCTTCTACCATCAATAAAAACCGTTACATTCATTCATATTCACATTTACCACATTACAAAATATTTGGCTCTAAAAGTGCATTGCTGTAATGTATCATAGTTCCACCATGTGCGTTTCCTTCTGCTTGTGTATTGATGATGGATTTAAGCACCAGAATACCGTTTCATTATAGTCATAGAGACAGAAAATAACATGAATGTATTGTGATGAAATCTGTGTAGTCAGGTAAGGCTTGCTTAGCAAGAAGCAATGTAAGAAGTGGTTTAAGTTCTTGCTATGATGAGTGATGGGCATTTCTTCGCTGTACTTCTTGGACACAACAGAGCAACAGTCCTTGTGACTAGAACATTCCGCAGAATACAAACTAATGTTTCTTTCAAGTGCAATTATTTGAACAAATATTATCATTTGAAAAGCTTACGGTTTGGGGTCTTGTTCAGTTTTTACAAATTAGATTGAGTCCTGTATATTCAGGTTTTTGTGCATTTACTTATCCTTTCACAACCAAAATGTTAGTCAATAGTTAATATTCGAGGTTTTAAAAAATTCTTTTCTGCATTTAAACATAAAGTGCTTAAGGCCTCAAGTGACAACCCTTGCTTGCACCCCTCGCAAGGTCTGGGTGGGGACTGCCCATCCTCACTGTGCCTGTGCAGCTAATGTGCACAATTTATTATGTGCATGGGTTAATTAAAAGGCACGTCTCTGTGAGGCCCGTCGACGGAATTCAGTCACTTTACAGGGCCACACTCTAATTACTATACAGAACTCTTATGGTAACGTTAACTTCCTGAGCTGTCCTCTCATCTGCCCTCAAATTCTTAACAGGAGTGTTTGGCATGTTGGAGCCACTCCCATCACACACTGGAAGCACAGTTTAGCGTATTAGCATTTTATTCAGAACATTATTTGCTGCTTTCTGTAGATAATACCTAACTGCTATTTTACATTACCTCAACTAATTATATTTTTCTCAGTGTTGATACAAGTTTAATTAACTAATACTCACAGTCAAAATAGAACTTTCTTTGTTCTCCGGCAAGGCAAGTCACTGTTGCCATGATACAATTGTGAGCCACATCGCTAATTCCCCTACGGGCCCAAGTGTTCGCTGGTCAGTCTGTGGCTGGGAGAAAGAGAAAAGGGAGGTAGAACACTAGCGCTGATCAAAGTTTAGCCAGTGCCCTGCTGTTCTCCAAATAAATCCCCCCACTGCTGAGCTCTCAGTGCCAGCCTTGTTTCAATAAGTCTCCCTTATTGTACACGCAGCCAGAGGTCTTTGAACCGCGCCGTCCACTGCGAGCTTCGCAGAGGATTACATGTCTAAATATACGCTGTGAGAACCTCTGCGTGTGCATGTATGTGTGTGTTTGTACGTTAGTGATTCTGTTAAATTAGGCAGAGTCGAATGGGATCAGGATTTGAAAAGGGCCCATCTCACACCGGCGGCTCTGGTATTAGTGGGAATTTAGCAGAAATACCTACTGTGCATGGATTCAATCAGCAGAACTGCTACAAACAACAGTGTTACAATGTAAGAGAATCTTAAAACCTGAAGACCTACTGTATTTCCTTGAGAAGAAGTTAGGTTTTTTTTCCCCTCGTTTTCAACCCCCATATTAGGGGAGGTCAATTTATAACCGCGTAACTCAAAACAGACCACGTTTGAATAACAGCAATTCAACTATATATATATAATATATATATATATATATATATATATATATATATATATATATATATATATATATATATATATATACTGCTTGACTTGTCTCTTTCAGCCTGTGGACGTGTGCTTGAAGCTGGCATCGATGTCAACACGTGTGTGGGGGGGGCAGCAAAGGGCAACCTTCCACACTCTGATTTCATAACAATCGTCACTTGGGTAAAGAACATCCCAAGTAAGATGATCAGTAAATCTTTTCCGAAGACCTCCATTTCAACCAAATTGGACGTGTCCGAAGATGACTTACCATGGAAGAGTAAGGAAATTCAGCATGTTGAATCTGTGTTTGAATATCTTTCATCACACTGATTGGTTGTTAGCTAGTGAATCAACGCACGGAGTACAAACAGGAAGTGACGAGTCAAGGGAAACCTCAATTTAGCTCACTTTGCACATTCTCGCGTAGGAGTTCATTGTAAACTTAAAAAATAGCAGTATGGATATGTTTTCATACGCCGGATCGTGAAGAGCTTTCTGGTTGGCTTTTTCTAGCAATGAGCAATAGTGACTACCGCTGCTACAAATGTTGTGGAGGGGTATTACTTCTCACAAATGCTTAGAAGGCAATTAATTAACCAACGTCATTGAAGGTGTATTTCTGTCATTTTTCCAGCAAAATGTGTCGACATTGCACGTGGTTTATAGCATCGAAAGTCAGTATGTGTCTGGTTCTAACCCTAACCCTATGTCTACAACGCCATGCTTCCTAATTTGTCTGGAGCAACCTTCTACGAGTTGTGAAGGTCACATAGGTTGCTTTCTTTTGCTAGTCGAGTTTTTTTTTTTTTTTTTACTCCTAGAGTTTCTCGACTGCCAGACTACGCTGAAGACATGGCTATACCCAAAACGGTGGCTTAGATTCCCAATGTAAAGCCTGATGGAAGCCAAAGCCTCCAATGAGTAATTTCATAAATATAGTGGCAGGTGTGACTTGTTTGACATGCCTACTCTCTCCTTTACAAATGGTGGGTAATGTTCCTGACCTCCTCACCTCACCGGGGGCCTCGGCAGCTGGGTTGCCTCAACCCCTGCAACCCATACCATCGACTCCCTTGTGTGTGTACTGTGCGTGTGAGTATGCTTTTATGTCTATCTGTGTATATACATTGCCACATGGTCACCTACGTTTCCTTGGTCGCAGGCTATCTTTCAGCTGTGGCACACACACCCATGTATCGTGTGAAGTTAGTGCAGCTGCCTCCCGTTCACTAAAAAAAAAAAAAAAAAAAAATTGGCTGCACCTCCATACCAAATATTCCCAATCTTCTATGGAGAACAAATCAGCCTTGTTCTCGCTATCCAGAAACCATTGCTGTACCTCCTCCATCAAGTGAATAAGGCAGAGTACCACATCATGTAAACATGTCAGGAAAAAAAAAAAAAAAGACTGGCGAAATGGTGATGAGATGCAGGGTTACTACTGGGATGTATTGAACAGTATCAGGATCAAGAATCTGTGGTCAGAGACACATAGTTTTTGGAGGGTCACACCGGTGTATTTTCAACATATTAAAGGTAATCTGCAATGGTATAACTCATTTGTAAAATTACGATAGAACTCCTAGTTATTTCAAGGCAGGTTACCCCAAACATACTTGTTACAAGTTGGCTAAAAACATGCAGTAGCTAATGATGAATATTATCTATTTATCACTTATATCCGTGCACTTCGACTACAATTTCAACATTTGGGCTGCTGGGAAATTAAATTATAGATTTTAATATGTTAATATAATATATCTTAAAATCATAATTTTTGAACATCTGCTCTATTTTTGGTCAATCATGCGAAGCTACCTGTCATCATGCGGTCAGAAATTAGGTTAGTTTTCATTGTTTGTGCAAATAAAGACTCAACATTAAACTCGTTCAATGCCTCACGTTTTTCAGAACCCTCCTTTACCCTAAAATAAGAGAAAAGAAAATTGAATGTCCGAATTATTATATATAGAATATATAGAAGTCCGTCTCTGGTACTAAAAAATAACATTTAAATAACATACAAGTATGCCGCTTCAAATTCCATTTTTTTGTCAGCAAGACAAAAAAAAGGCTCATGTAATTGCATTTTTTAACGTCAACGGAGGAACATTATTTTAAATTTGGGGTTGTGTTTCTTAACAGAAACCCACCACTCACTTGTGTTTTTTTGCCACATCTTTAATATTCATGACTATACAGCAGCTTACTCACTGCTGTGATTGACATCTGATGTTGAACAGATAGCAAAGCTAGCTGACCACAGCCTGTCGTCTGTCTGGCTTCTTTGAAAAAGAAAAAAAAAAAGTGTACTTTAAGAGTAAATCATTTCCTTTTCAACACTTCTTACTCAGGAAACAATTTGAGAGTCATACTTGGGAAACATGCTTCTTTTCTCACAGATATTTATTTATTTTTCCTTGATTTGTTTGATGTTGTGTTCCTCCTGTCATAGTCAAATTATAAAAACATGTTTTGATTATCTCTGTCTCTATGTCTTTGGAACAAGCCGTCTCGTTCGAGATAAATACACATGTGCAGACTGCATTGTTAAAGTTTTCATTTATATGGTCTGTTTTATAGACTTCCACTGCTCAGATTAAATCTGCTTTGTTGTACCTGTGCATACTGTACATACACATGCAATAGGTCATTTAGCTTTTGTAAAAACCCACAGAGGCATATAAAAATCTGATATGTAAAAACTAAAGACATCATAGACCAGGGGTCACCAACCTGTGGCTCCAGAGCCACGTGTAGCCCTTTCATCCTTTTGTTGCGTCTCTCAGTGGTTTGGGAAGATAAATAATGCTTTGTTCATATCGACTACGTCGACGGCGTAACAAGCGGCACGTTTAAATTGCAGTCAATGACATTTGTGCGAATGGGTGATTGGGTGTACGGGGCACAATACATGATACAAGATACTCAGTCAGTTGTGGGAAGGTAAAAACAGGAAATGTAAATTTAACACACATTTTCAGAGTAAGATATAACTGAACATTAAGAACTAAAGCACTTGAAAAACACAAAATAAATGTCATCTTAATGTGCCTTTTTTGTGAGCAAGAATGGGCTCAAATGTGGGGTCAGTCTGCTTGTTCTTTTCTTGAAAGCAACAAGGTAACACCTTGGTTAACATGAACACTGCTAAGCACTAAATGACAAACAGGAAATGCAACATGATCTTCCAGATTAAAAGCACATATTTCAAAATAAGAAAATAGATAACACAGGTAAGTAAATAAAACTGGAGCGCTTGAAAAATTCTTGACAACTGAATAAATCTCATCTGAATGCCCGTTTGTACACATGGATATATTCAGATGTTGGTTTGGTCTGCTTGCTTCTTTTAATGAAAATAATGTGATACAACCTTGGTTAACAAAAGCTCCTCTGGCTGCTAACACCCAACTGATTCCATCCGCTTCCACCCTCCCACTCGCTCCATAATCAGCACAAGAATACGTTTGATATAGATTTATTCTTCATTTCAGATGTAATAAAGTGTTTGCAGCTCCCAGTGGTGTCTTATCCGTGGAAACCAGGTCTAAATTGCTCTTGAATATTAAAGGTTGCTGATGCCTGCCCTAGACCAAAGTTGTATCATAAAATCAATGGATTATATTTTGGATGCCAGTGGAATAGAATTAAAACATTCCTCACTCAAGCTACACTAAATGAAAAAATGTTGGAACGGTTACAATCGATCAAAAAGCGGAAATCAAAAAGGATTTTTTTTTTAAGTTAGTTGAAAAAAAACCCTTTATGTTTAGGTTTTTATTTTAATTTTGAAAAAAAATGTACTGACAAATATGAGCTGAACAGTTAATATTTTAAATGTGAGTATGAGAAAATGGTATAATTAATGGTAAAGGTAAAAAAAAATATGTAACATATACAGTATTTGATTTCAAAATATGTAAGCGCAAGAAAATATATGTATACATATACAGTATTTTTTGGCTTTTATTTTGAAATTTAGGGAACATTGTATATTGTATGAGCTGAAAGGTTAAAATTTTAAACTGAATGAGTCAAATGTGGAAATTAGAAAGAAAACAATATTTGAATTTTGACTTAATTTTGAAAGCTATGATGGTTGGGACAAGCTGGAGGGTTGGAATGGATCGAATCGGTCAAGAAATTTTGGAGAAATAGACAAAATATGACACTCCAAAGAATAAATGCTTTCAGCATTCACACAATATATTGGTAAGTGAAACGTTTAATATATAGCTCAGCATTTATGGAACCGATTGCAAAAATGTAACCAAAAAATCTTATCAGCAGACTTTAGAAAAAGCGCAACACCTGGGATTCTCACTCAAAAAGTAAGTTGTTTAATAAAGCAACTTTCCCGCCTCTGTGCAGTTCAAATCTCCAATCTGTTGTTGTATCTGAGCCAGTGAGCACAAAAGAGCGTTTCTCAACCTCCATGAAGAATGTACACATGAGCGTATTTCCTTTTGATTTGACAGGTCTCGCCGCTTTACTGCTGTTGTTCATAGCGGGTATTGTTTGAACCGTGAAATGGCCAGAAATTATGTCTAATTACGCATTGAAGTGTCAATCATTTCCTACTTCAAATTATTTTGGGGGTTTGAAAAACAAATCCCGGCAAAACTCTCTCCTGTGCTTCCTGTTATGAACTCAAAATCCAATCGATCAAAGGCAGCCAATCCTCACGCTGTGTCTCCGTGCTTTATCGAGGAAGCGATGACCCCTGACCTCTAACTGACTGCAAGTCCTGAGACAGGAAAGGGTCAGGGGGTCGCAACAGAGGCTCATTCACACCTCGCACCGCTGCACCACGGGAGGGGTGGATGGGGGGGGGGGGGGGGGGGGGCTCTCCCGCCTGCGAGCCTCCGGTAGCCAAACAGCCCTCACGTGAGAAAGTAGACAAGAGCCGGAGCGACCATATCAAAGCAGGTATCATGTTTGTCTGGAGTCTAGACGGTAAAGTATGTGCCTTGGAGAACTCGGCCTTTCTTGTTATCTAACGGGGCTAATGGGCTCTGTGAATGCTGTATTGTCAAAACACGCAGTGTCTATCAAATGACCTTTGGGGCGTAAAAGTCTATGAGCATCTTGCGCTTACATATTTTCAAATCAAATCATATAGTTTTCCTTCTAGTAGGAGTATATGGTAATTCCCCAAATAGAAGATGCACTTTTTTCCCAAAAATGAAGGTCAAAAGTAAGGGCATATCCAATAAATGGTAAATTAAAGATTAGTATTTGTATTTTATTTTATTTTTTTTCCAGACACCATTCATAGAAGATTCATCTGTCAACCACACAATCTGAGTTTTGACACAGAGGTGTGCATTTTGACATTGGCTGTATTTTTATAACTACCATAACAAGCCAAGCTAGAGGTTGAACATCAGTTGCCTGTTGCATCTAACAACAGCTTGTGTTAGCTGAGGTTGTTATGGCATTATTTTCATTTAAAGAAGCGAGCAGGCTGAACCAACGTCCGATCCTTGTTCACACACAGGAATATGACTAAAACGGAGAGGTTATGAAGTCTCCAGATGATTGGATTAAGAGTGGCAACGTATAGAACAGTGTGCACTGATTAGAGAACACAGAAAGGTCTTCAATTTGATTTGTTTATTGGTTGGAGCTTTTGGAATATACCCACACAATCATAAACTTGGTGGAACACTGTGTGCACCTTTGCGTATTTATGGCACAATGAACTCAAGCTGTGTCGTGATGAAACTACTTGCAGCCCATTCAACGTAACCACTCACAATGTGGGAAATCTGAAACACACTTAACCCGCAACAAATTAGGGATATGTACGCAGTAAAATATTAAGAATTTACAAAGATGAGATTCTGTTTTGCAATAATTTTAACATTGTTGCCAAACTGTTGGTGCATCTAATACATGGTAACATAAATACCAGAATTTAATCCTAAAATTAAGATTGTGAGCTATATACAGGTGGGTGCTATATTTAGGGTATTACGGTAGATTGCATGTTCTTCCCCTGCTAGTGCGGGTTTTCTTCTTGTCAAATCTGCCATCAAGTGCATTATGCATTGTTTGGCAAGATTTTTCCTCTATTGTGTCGCATTTGAAAAGAAATTTCAGAATCTTTCTCGTAAGAATAAACCGAGGGACACAAAGGGTAACATGAAAGGTATTGGTTCAAAATAAGATTCCGACTTTGTCAACAGTCCAGGGTCTACTTACCTTTGTGCAGTACAGTATCAAAGCGAGACAGTGGAGGATTTTACAAGAGCATAGCTTTGATCCATTGACGGCTTGTTGTCTGTGGGGCTCACTGGCAGACCTTTCATCTGATCCAGAAGCTGGGACTCACTGTGGCTTGAGTAAGAACATGATTACCAATAATAACCTCCTGAGAGAATTGGATGGATGGCAGGAAAGCCCTTGCACAAAAGATGCATGTCCCCTATAGGTTAGGGTTTTAAAATTTTAAACTTTCATTCACTCGCTCTCTCTCTCTCTCCCTCTCCCTCTCTCTCTCTCTCTCACAATCCAAACATATGTTAATTAGCTAATGCGTGTAAAACCCCATGTAAAAACATAAAAAATGTATATAAATATTAAAAATTGGTACCAAAATAGTATAGTAAGTGCTACTTATGTATAATATACATGCATACAATTAAATAACATCATATTCCCTAGTAAGCGTAGCATAGGTTAGGCTAGCTGAGTTTTCTTCGTATTTCTTGATTATCTCTAGCTTCGTTTCCGTATAAATCATCTTCTTACTTCTCTCTTCAACATCAACAGCAATATTGGGACTCATGGATAACCAATTCAAGTTTGAATTAAGCACTAAAATGCATAATAAATATGATATTGAAAGCACTCTCACACTAGATCAAGTCTTTAGGCAGCCATCTTTGTGAGCCTGTGCGCTGATTAATAGCAGACCAGCATATTTGTGACCCCGTCACGCCGACCAATAGCAGACCAGTATCTTAGGGAGTCGAGACGCCGACCAATGGCAGACCAGCATTGTAGTGAAGTGTTGCAGCAGAGGCACTTTGACGCCAACAGAAAATAAGAGCAATTACCTATAAGCGCCTCAAGAGGGAGGCAAAACAACAAACACAACCAACGCCACAGGTCACGACAGTTGTTGATGTTAATGGACGAAAAAAGTCAGTGTTCCATATCGTAACATGAAAAAAATGTAAGCATACTGTGTGTGTGTGTGTGTGTGTGTGTGTGTGTGTGTGTGTGTGTGTGTGTGTGTGTGTGTGTGTATATATATAAATATATATATATATATATATATATTTTTTTTGGTTATGAATGAAAAGAGCAAAAAAAAATGTATCATGCGATTCCATCAGAGTTGACAGCAGAGGACATGAGGAAGCAATAAGAGCAGAACGCCAAAGCAAACACTGTCGTTCCGTGTGTCGCCTCTTTATTTGGACGCACACATTGCCCGCTGCAGATCGCTCACAGTCCACGGTAGTGCTTGCATTACTTATTTACTGCGACGCTTGGAAAGAAAAGTGATCTCCTTTCCTTGACCACACGCCACAAGAAATGTGGGTAAAAATATATAATATATATAAACTCTCCGACCCTTTCGTCTTGTGGCCCCAGAGTCTTAATGCAGTAGATGCTGGAGGGGGGCCCCCCTCTACAATCAACAGACTGAGGCCCAGGGTTCAAATTATAATCAGCTTCAGTTTACACTTGTGTTTGTTGTGGGCCGATTAGACTGCCCCAAGTCAGACAATGCGGTTGTATTTTCCTGCGGCAAGCGGCCTGCATCCTGTGCTTGAGCGCTGCCAAGGAAAGCCTCAAATAACATCGGAGCGAGGAGGAGATGATGTGGCTTGTGCGGGTCTTGCCGAAGAGCAGGCTTCGACCTGGCAGCGTCTTTGTCAGTGCAGATATGGCCTCATTTCATTGCAAACCACCGCCACACACATACACTTTTCTTGCAGCTTTATTTTCCTTTTTTCATTTTTTTTGTTTTGTTCTACCCAATGATTTGCTGCAATTAAGCTTAGAGGTTCTTATTAATTTGGAGATTTTAAGGAAGAAAAAAGTAGAGGAAGGCCCATCCATTATATCTGTGCAACTTGGCATGAAATCAAGTCTGCTGATTGCATCTGATGTGACGCACATGAGCACACAATATTTATCAAAATATTTGCCCTTCTTGCATTCTTCCTTTTCTGTCTTCATCGTACGCCCGACTGTACCATCATCGTCACCCTCTGTTGTACATTCCATGCTCTTCTTCACTTCTACAAGAAGCCTGCGTAAAAAGTACAGTAACAGACAAAATATATTATCATCTTATCCAGCAGTCTGATGTCTGTTACACAAAGATGAAAACTCAACAAAGAATGTCTAAATCCAGGCACGAAACATGATGACATACTTTGGGTATCTCTAGCGTGCGTTGTGAAGCAATAACGACACTATGCTATGTTCCTCACTAAAACAAAAGGATTACCACAATTCCCTAAATATAGGACACATTTTTTACCCCAAAATGAAGGCCCAAAATATGGATGCTATCCTATAAATGGTCATTTAAAGATTATTTTATCAGGAATAGTTCATCTGTCGGCCACATAAGCCGAAATGCATATTTCTATATCGAATGCATTTTTAATGATTGTAATTACGGTAATGGGACAAGCTAGACCAGATTGTTAGCTGCAGCTAACAATCTGCTTGTGTTAGCCGAGGTTGTTGCCGCATTATTTTTAATAAAAGAAGCGAGCAGACTGAACCAGTGGCCGAGTCCATCCTAGTTGATACACAGGAATATTAAAGAAAGAAAGAATGACTGAAATGAATAACTTGAACAATATTATTATTGTATGGTTACTATGATATGGTAAATCCATTGTTTTGGTATTTCCGTTGTTTTGGATTTATTATTTATTAACAGGGAGTGAAACGGATTACACTTGGTGTTGGCTCCTATCCCAGGGTCTGTGGTGGCTGGTTGTGGACATTTGCCATGTTATACCGATTCTTTGCCCTGTTGATCACACACACACATCACACAAGGAGTCCATTTGGCACAATGTTTTCTCATATACATATAAACACACACACACACACACACACACACACACACATATATATATATATATATATATATATATATATATATATATACAATTTGTACATATATGTATGCATGTATATGCACACACACGGTGTAAAACTTCACATTGTGCAAAGGCAGGCAACTCAGGGTCACCTCACATATTTCCCTGTATGTAAACAAGCCGTGCCAATGTAATTTCAACGAGGTAGTTTAGCAAGCTTAAACATTTCTGACATGGACATCCAAACACTCTGGTTGGAAAGGATTCCCTTCGGAGAATTGCACGCACGGGAAAAAAAAGTCTTTCTATATGATAACAAGCAGTGAAACTGGATCTAGTGCTTTGGGGCCGCTGTTGCTTAATAGATTTGATTTATGAACTTCAAGTTGTGAAAAGTTTTTTTTTTTTTTTTTCCCCTGCTCTGTTTTGTTGGACAAAGACTCACTATGGGGAAGGAGAAATAATGGAGCGCTCTCTCCAGACAGCTTTTTGAATGAATTAGATTAAATACCCATGTCTCAATTGTACCACGCTCAAACGCCATTCATAAAAATAACTCTGCGGACTGATTACCTCAGTGGTCTTATTCATGAAGACACATGACTCGATAGCTTGTGTTTGTTTGTGTTTCGCAGTGCATACCTATGACATTTACCTCTGGGAGGTAATCATATGTCTGAACACATGGTGAAGATTCTAACCAAAGGTCAAACATACAACATATAATGAGCTCAGATGATGTGCGTTTTTTTTCTTCAAGGCTCTCATACAAATTTGATTTAAAAGTGAAGCGTTTGCATAAGCTTTCAACAAAAGTTATTTAAACAATCCCATTTGTCTTGCTGTGTTAAAAAAAAAAAAACAGAAAGGAAAAAAAAAGAGGGAAAAAGGTTCAATTGTAACCAGAATGGCTATTATTCTCGCATATTACTCAACCCTTCTGTCCCTCTGCGGGGACACATTCTGACAGGAAATGAAATAAATTGCAGAGTAGTGGTCAAAAAATGAATAATCTTTATTAAGGCTGCTGCTTTTTTTTTTCTTCGTGGCGCCAACTCGCTTACTTGTCTTTCCATGCTCGCATGCTGTGTCAGCGCTGCGTAGACCGATTCATGCAGAGCGCTCACAGCATCAGATAGAAAGAAGGTTATTCCGTCATAATCTTTCTAAAATGATGACCACCATATTTTTTTTTCTAGCACATGCTAAACGGCTAGAATGGCAGCGGGGAGGCAGGATCAATCTCAAACGTCACTTTTATTAAATCAACAAAAGCCCAAAACAGAACATAGCACTTGAACGGTCTCTCTTGCACTCAACAACTTGTTTGTTGGCATTTCACCGTTTTTAGACCGCTTAATATTTTCAAATTTCACTTCCATGATGATAGCCAATTTTTACTGCGTGCATTCGTAACCTCGAAACATCGCAAGTCGAGACCGTCGTAACTTGATGACCTCCTAAATATATACATATAAATTTTGGTTAAAAGCTGGTAGTAACTTTTTTGTTTTCCTTCACGTGTGAAGGAAAACAAGCTATTAGTGCAGAAGCACATGGCAGTACTTTGTTACACTCACACCTACATTCACACAAAAAGAAGTGTTTCCAAAATATGTTAACTAGGACAGAATAGCAGCCTGACTCAGTTCAATTGCAATAACTAACTGTGAGTTATCATAAAGTTTTTTGAACACCACATGAAAAAGTGCATGGCCCTTGCAGTACTAATGTTCTAGAAGCAGAAAGTCCCTCCTTTTTTTTAACATTCTAACCTCTCAGTGACATGAATAACCCTCTGTCCTCGCCGACCTCCCACCCACAGAGCATCCTGACAAAGGCACCCATTTTATGTGCCAGGTTTGATTTGATAAGTGGAAAACCTGAGTGACGGGGCACCTTTGTGAGAGGAGGGGAGGAATTCCCCTCTAGTATTAACTGATGATTAAGAACGCAAGACTGATGTTAGCTTGCGCATGTGTATGTGCGAGGGAGGCTGTAACATTTTAGAAAATAACCCTACCCATTGTTTGGGAGTCAGTCATGAGATGCAGGTGTCTTTTCCTGGGATGAAAATGGGCTTGGTGGTGCTGCCCGAGGCTCCTCACAGATCCTCACGTCATGTGATGAACATGAACAGTGAAGGTTTACATTTACTCTGATCACAATAGGCTGCTCTTCATGTTCCTGGACTTCTGTGCACTGTCAGTTAACTGTCAACTAAAGACTTCTTCCTGACAAGCACAGCTGTTTGTCTGTCTTGCAAATGGAGAATGTGTAACAATTAGGATGCAGTGGTTTTCCTCACCCCCAAAAAAACAGACTAATATAACACAAACTGTTGAAATGGGACGGCACTCTACCAAGGCTGAACTATTCTGAACAGACTCATCTGTATCTGCCTCTACTGACAGAAAAATCATAACGTGCTGAGTGATATGGTTTCGTGTAATGGATATGGTGGTTGCCAACTGCCCTTTTCTTTCTAAACCTCTATCTGCTAGATCTGGATTCTTGCTGCCCCAATGCATGAAGACAGGAGCAGAAAAACAGAATACCAAACAAACTAGGAAATCGCACCATGTGATGTATCCCTGGCAGAGGTTTTCATTATTTAATTATTATTCAATATTGATCATACCATGGTTTTTGGACTAGAAGGCGGATTTTAATAGAAATATAACAGAAAAAGTTGTCACGTATAGGCCACATCCAACTGAAAGTCACAGGTTGTAAAATCAGATATTTGCAGAAAGCTGCTACCTGTAATTATGAACACCTCATTACAAAACATTCAGGTTACAAAAAACCTCTTTGGTAAAATATATTGCCTCTTTTTATGAATGGAAATTCATAAAAGACACCAGCACTCGCTCGAACAAAACTTTAATGTAATAGAGCATCACAACCCGCAATGTCTCCCTTCTGCTCCTAATATGTATTTGTTACAGTTTTTGATACATTTTTGTAGTTTATTAATATGCTGGTTTGTCCACAAATGAGAGACACGTTTTTTGCACTAATGTTTACTGTGGCAATGCACATTTCATCTTTGCAAGCTTCACCCACATTTTTCTCCGACAATTACGTCATGGAACTAAAAATCTTAAAATTGACATTAGCTATGGCTAACATTTTACATGTTCAAAAACACTTGCATACTACTTTGGGTTGCTGTAAACAAACTGCTGAAAAGTACCTCTTGAATCGCTAGCGTGTGTGTCGCTAACTAGTGTGCTGTCGCGTCTGACGTTAGCGTTGTTAGCATGTTGTTAGCACATGACCAAGAGGGCTGAATGACACTTTGCATGATCTTAAAACTAAATTTCCCAACTTTCTGTCTGATCTGTTTCATTCCTCACCAACCTTACTCTTTGTTCTAACAATTTCCAAAGAGAATGTTTTCCCCACCGTAAATGCGATTCAACCGTGTCCTACCCATTCATCGACTGAATTCAACCATTTGCTTGATTTCAAAAAAGAACCTCAAAACACGTGAACTATAACTTGGGAATATTTTCTGGAAATATGTAATGGCTCAAAGGTTCTGTTTCACAGCTAAGGAAATAGCCTGTGTAGGAGCCCTCTGAAAGAAAAACAACAAGGGAAAATCAATTTCCCTGTCACACTGCACAGCCGAACTAGTTTGAAGTGAGTTACATGATCCGCAAGGCCCCCCAGTTTCCTTCTCCAAACAGGAGTCTGTATGCGGGTGGCAGAGGAACGGAAATACTCAAGTAACTGCTTTCTTTCACAGTAAGCCCTGCTGGTGTTGTTATATTTATGTGCAAATAATGCATGCATAATTCAAACCACATTGTTGGTGTTTTCTCACAGTTCAAGACCGTTAAATGCATTTGAAATGCAATCGTACTGTAGCATGTCCACCATGTAGCATTTATGTTCTGTTATTGTAATGGCTTGTACATAGAAAAAAAATTGACTTAAGTCCATCGCACTCAAGATGATATGGACTTAAAGGCGTCAATACATAATGTTCTCGGCACAGAAACAATCGGAGGCCAATTGTGGTTTTCTGGTTCGTCCTCGATCCTGAGTAATGGTTTCCTTAAAGTCAAGGGCACGTCGTGTTATGGCCTTCGTGAACAATAAAATGCTCCAAAGTCTGCTAAGCTGTTAATAATTACAGGAATTGAGTGATGTCACGCTGGTAACTATCTTCCAAATGTGTCTTAATAAAAAAAAAAATTGCAAAAAAAAAAAACAAACAAAAAAAACTGGGCACCACTTTGTAGTCAAGGTACCAATGTACCTCATATCAGAAAATCTGTGTATTTAACAGGCAGAAAAACTTTTATATCCATTTGTATCATGAGGTGCTTTTCCATTGCTCGCAAAAACCAAGTTGTACAAGGTTTTTGAAAAAAAAAAAAAAAAAAAAACTATAAATTGCAAAAACGTTTATATACTCTCATGAGGTTGTTTTTGATACGTCAAATTTTAAGTATTTGGTCAAAGTGGCACAGAAAAATGCTTTTTGCATTTCCATCATATACGTAGCAATTGGAATATCCAAACACCATGATGCAAATATATATTTTTGCTTCTTCATCTCATTTTGGTCATTTTCTGAAACATTTGTGATAAGCCGTTTGTGAGTGGACTGTTACTCTTATATACATGTCGGTCGAAATTTTCTGATCTAAATGGTGACATATAAAGGTCAGTAGGTGTGTTTCCTTTACCCTCACGTTTGTAGCAAATCCAAGTTGCTCAAATACAAAGTGATATTAAAAACTTCTTGAAAAATTTTCTGCATACCCCGGTTTTTGCAGACAATTCATAACAATAAATCTCAAAGTAGAAGTTTTAAATGGTGACGCACAAACTTAATGATGCTTTGTAGGCGGAGTGGAGTGGTCGAACGTTGAGGATTAGGTGAACCCAAAAGCAGTGAAGTTGCGAGGCTCATGTGCTCAAAAGTAATAAGTTACTGGAAATCCAAATAGGGTGGGGAAAATTGGAGGGCAAAATTGTAAACCATGTAACCAAAAAAAAATAAAAAAAAGGAATCTGTACTAAAGCACAGGAATGGAATTCACAAAGAATTCGAGGGCATGACAGCCACAATAGACTACCAAAGCAACAACACAACAACAGCAATGATCCGACAGGAACTGAAAGGAAACAGGCAATTGAATACACCAAAAACTAATGAGACAACAATGAAAACCTGGGCAAGACACAATTGGAGCAGCGAGCAAATGGACCAGAAATATGAACTGCACAAACGCCAAAACAAAATAAAAACCCTTACAAACCCCAAGACATGAAAGAAACAAAAATCACAAACAGCAACCCAAAACATAACAAATTCCAATTTTTGAAACATTTAGGATAAACTGTTTACATTTGAAGGCTAACAGAGTGATATACATGGCAGTTGGAATTTTCTGATTAAAATGGTGAGGTATAAATGTTGTCACACATTTTATATTTACATCCGTCACTGATTGTGTTTCCTTTTTACTCCGATTTGTGCGCGAAAAGTTGCGCACAAGAAAACTTGTATTGAAAATCTCCCAAATGTCGCAAAAACGTTTTTTCACAGTTTTTTCAGACATGTCAATATATATTTTGCAAAAGTACAATAAAAACACTTTATTTTAAATCAAGTCCACTGTTTACGTCGCAATCGGAATATCATGATTTCAACGGAGTCATGAATTGCAACTTGAACATTTTGCTATAACTCGTTTACAATCGTGAACCGAGCGTTATTCCGATATAAATAGCAATTGGAATATCCTGATTTAAACTGTGACATACAAAGTTCATGATGTATTTAGACGTTATTTCCGTCACTAGGTGTATTTTCTTTATCCTCAAATGGGCTCAGCTATTGGGTCTCTGTAATATATGATTTACTGCACACATTTATCTTCGGTGCTTTTACCCATCCCAGTCTCCCTTTTAAAACGCATTCTATGCGGCAAACCAGCCCAAGGAAAACTCCACATGGACTTTGGTTACATGGGGATTTATTTAGTGACTTTAGAGGAAATGAAAGGAAATCACTCAAAACCAAAGGAAGTGATGATGAAGGAGATGAGAGAAGGCAGCAGCACCTCGGGGGGCAGACATGAGGAAGCAAGTCTGAGATTTTGATTTTAGCACAGGTGGCGATAGGGGTTAAGGAATGCGGTATTATCTTCAACCGTTTTCATCGAAACGTTACTGGACCCTCTCGACCAGAAGCCATCCGAGCCAAGGCAACACGCGAACTTGATGAATCGCAAATGTCCGGGAAGATTTCCAATCCTCCAAGACCGCAGAGGCAGAGGATCCGGAACACATTTAAACGCTACACTCCCACCCCAGATAACTGTAGCCGTTGTGCAGCAGAGCGGGAGAATCCCCCCGTGGACCGAGACAAGGACTTGTGGGCGTCTCCTGTTCCGATCCACACGCCTGATGATCGTGTGTGGGATGGACGAGAGGAAGGACTGATGAATTTGAGGGCTCGGGGGAGCTGTGTCGGCTTCAATGGTCTTCAACGTCCAGACCTCCTCACTCACCGCAAGAACCGTGAGGAACAAAGAGCAGTGTTTTTATGAGGGGAACTTTTATGTTTCGGTCATTGTTTAGAGGCAAGAGTGGGGTCACTTCACCACTGCAAACATAATTTGGAATGTGTATATAGTTTATGAAAACATTTCGAAGAGTTTACTTGGCTGCAGCTTTCGTCCTTTGTGGGTTTTTCTTACAGTGATTTTAGTGCGTTGGGAAGAACTTCAACTTTCCTTTTCTGTACCAATAGGTTGTTTGAATATTGGCCCTCAAATGGCCAAACACAGGAACGTTTTGCTTTTCTTGCGGAGCAGGGACTCAATTGTTTGACGATTGCCCCTGTCTTCAGCTTTCACAAAGTCGCCAGCAAAAAAAAAAAAAAAAAAAAGGGGATTTCACAACTGGCTTGGAGTAAATCAAGTTATACCAGTTATTCTTTGTCTATCTAATTTTTATTTTTATTTGGGAATATTTCATGAATACGTGATTAATATTCAGCCTAGTAATAACCCTGTGCTATGGCCCCAACTATCTTAACAAATTTGACATTATTACACACTATGATGTGCTTGGACATCATTGACTTATTCAATGCCAGGGACGTATTTTCACCTTTTGCTTTTTTTAAGAGTTCAGACATTTAATCCTAGATACTTAATTATGGATTTAATCATCAAGTATCTGGAAATTAATGTATTTTATGTAAACAAGTATTGATTTAATACTTAGGTACTGTATCTGGGATGTAATGTTCGGATGCCTAAAAACGTAAAAATACGTCTTTGGCATTGAATGGGTTAATGAGAGCTTTCTCTGCATACTGCAAAATGTATTACATGTGACAATGTAAATGTGATTTTTTTTTCTCTCTTTCTAATACATAACATCCAAAAATGAACTTTTTTCAGGTTGTCATAATTGGGTTGGTAGGTACTATGTGTAACATTTTGCGGAATCAGGCTTTAAAATTAAAAAAAGGGGAAAAAGTGAAGCACCGGGGACTTTCCGGATGCACTGTACATGAAGGCTCAAGCTCACATGATAAAGATTACCACCCCCACCTTCCAATCTCACAAACACAACTCACATGAGCAAACTGGAGCCGTGGACTGACACAACAGGCAATTTACTCATTTTACAAATTGCTTGAGGAAGCTCTGATCTCACAGCTACTGAAGCCAATTAATGTTGTGACCGACAAGGACTCAACTAATGGCCCCAAGGTATGCCACATCCTCTCCATCTTCCCTCCCTTAGACACAAAGTATCACAGAGACTCACAAGCATGCAGACAAGCACCACATGGGCCATCGCCACCGCGACCCGGCAGTTTGGCACCAGCGGGGCGGAAGGGGAGGGGGGCGGGGAATGGTCGGTTCTAACACTGCAGTTCATCTTGCTCCTTTTTTTTCCCCCTCTCTGTCCATTGGGAGGGAGGGTCAAGGCTCTGCCTGGTGACACAGTATTAGGGACGCTTGCGGTTATCCTCACTGACCATTGCCAGTCATGCAGACGTCAATATGAGCAATTATAGGCTTGTGTGGCACTCAAATTGACCTGACCCAAGTTAAGCCTTCAGTCAGTATTTGAAATTTTCTTGGTTGCTTTAAGTGTTTGTGTTTTGCGAGTATATTGACTGCGGTGGCATGATTATGTCCTGTATGTACGAAGAAGCTTCTTTTTAAGGGGGTTGTTGAGTTTCCGTTTTCTTCTAAATTAGGACTTATGCATTCAACCAAAGAGGGTTACAAGGGATAACTTATTTTCCAGTGAAAGGGGTGTAAAGTGATTTTAGTCATGCAGTTATAATCATTTACCCTCTGCAGTATTTGAGACTGGTTCAAGTGCTGGTTGCAAATTTTAGTTTTGACCAGCAAGAGAAATGATGCTGCTGTCTTTTGTCAATCGCCAAATAAATATAACTGAAAGAAAATATTATCCATAGTGTCTGTCGCAGACTCCCGTGAACATGGGTGTACTCAAGTTTACTTCGGCAAAGAGCTTTCTCTGTTGCTAATGTTAGCTGTGGCTGCAGTCACAGCTAGGTGTTTTGCATTTATGCAGTAGGCTAAACTTGAGTGGCTTCTATGGTAAGCAAGCCTCTACTTACAAAGACTGCAAGTCTCTTTTACCTTTTTCACATGTGCCACTGGGGCATTTTTTTTAGTTCACTTTACCATCAATCTCTCCAACAAGTGATCAACACATGTTGATCCCACCCACAACAGGATCCTATTAGATTATGCCAAACACAATGATAATGATGACGATTTAAGGTGTGATTGAAATTTGTTTGGCAACCCAAAAGAAGCCAAAGCAATAAAAATGGATCTGTTCAAAGTATAAAATCAGAGACTTAAAATCAGCTTAATGAGATTTAAATAAAATAAAACAAATAAAAACAAGGCGTAACTATGGTTGTAATTAATTGATCACAAATATCCGGTCATTGTGATAACTACTAAAATATATTATAATGTTTGTAATTTGTATGACCTTAAGTAAATATTACTGTTCTAAATACCTGAAACTCTACAAAAAAAAAAAAGAAAGAGCGGACTCAGACAAAAAAGTAGCAGACATTCAGAACTCAATTTTTTTTTTTGGATAAACTGCATCTTTTTCTATGATATTTTTTTATACTTTGGACAGTTACAAAGCAGAAAATCTGAACTACAAGGTTTTCATGCTACTTCACGCTTCTGTTGCTGATTTACTGTATTGCGGAAATTGATTTGTGACTATCATTTTATCTGTCGCAGTTTCTTACTTTGCTATTTTAGCACATGTACTTTTAAGAAAAATGCTGATAAATGGTATTTATTCTCCGTGTTCCTTTTCTAAAAGTTAAATGTACTACATATCATGCATTTAGAAGAATGGGAACTATATGTAGTTGGTTGTAATTGCTTAATAGATGCATAAAGCCCACAAGAAAAGACGATTACAAAAACAAATCTGAAATTAGAACATATTACCAGCAAAAGCATGGAAATACTGTTTTAACTTTATACTATTACAGACTGCAGCTTGTCTAAGTAAGGTACAACATCATACTTCTGGAAGATGATACACTTTAACCTTTCTTATGCTGTAATATAACATCTTGTGTGGCACAGAAAACGTATTTATTCCAGTGTGAGGTTTTGCAATATTAAAAACATGTGCGCCCTCCACTTTGCCTTTCACTTACCTGCTAATGTGTGTCCCTCAACCAGGACAAACCTGAGCTTGTGTTGCCTAATTCAACACATTAGCAATATCCTGAGTCCATGCTCTTGTGTTCTGTGTGTTTTGGATATCATGTTCCCCGGGAAACTGGATATTGCCAAAAGTAGAAGGTGACATCAGAGCACATCTCTGCAAAACGGTAAAGCCAATGAGGCCACCAGTGGAGCCTGAAACTTAATTTACGAAGTCACATAGAAGTGAAAAAAAAAAAAAAACCTGGGCTGTGTGGAATTTAACATACGTACAATAGCAGAAGTCAGCTGGTCCGCATTCCAAAATTCTAAATAATTCAAAAATGTGTTTGCATGATGCAGTGACAAAACTAGGGGCCAAGAATTTCGCTTGACAGGAATGCAAAATGTACTGTTGCTAAAGTGAAGATGGTTATGGCGGGGGAACATTTTCATCAGCTTTTGCAGGAAATGGACCATTGAGTTTGAAAAGTGATAGGCGTTTACAAGGGCCTGATTGTTTATTCAACAGTTAAGTTCTTGCATAATCACCCAGACAAGCATCAACCGCACTGAAACATTCTGCGTGAAGATTGTTGGACAGTGTCTCCCGAAGTCATCAATGGTAACAAGAAGCATTTATAAGGGTTGTGCTGGCTTATCCAAGAAAAGCGACATGAGACGTTTACTTTGCAAAAACTGCTATTTGAGAGGATATTTTGGAAATTCAGCAGTGAGAGAGTGTTTGTGTGTGTGTGTGTGTGTATATATATATATATATATATATATATATATATATATATATATATATGAAGGGATGGGATGAGACACAAGTTCCAGGAAATGAGATTGAGTCCTACTGGAAAATGAGATTTTTGCTAATTTTGTAAAAGCAAATAATGTCTTTTAAAAAAAAAAAATAGTCCTTTTCAAAATGTTTTCTTCATACTGAGTAGCTTGCGAGAAAATTAATGATCGAGCATGCAAACGTAAACATAATCTTGCATACAAATGTAAATATAAAAGAAGAGAAATGGTAGAATAATGCCATGTAGAATAATTTACCATCAAAATAATCACCACAAAGGTAATTGGCAACATAATCAGAGCATTGTGTAGTTCTCCTTTAGTGCTGCGGCTATTGAATATTTTGGTATTTGAATTTGCTTGGACAAATATAAATACAGACACTTTTTTTATACATAAATACAAAGTGAGATTTTAGATTCCTCCCCTCATAAATGTTGGCCAATGAGATGAAGTGACATCAAAACTACAGAACACCCTGAATTGGAGATTGATCATGAGATTGACCAGCAACAATTCGTGCAGGTGTCAATAGTAGTCAGGGAGCCATTGCCGTGACATGCTTCATGTACAACTTCATAATACAAGTATTTGAAAGTATTTGTGTGTATACGTTATTCGGGATGCTAAGGAATCTTACTTTGTCATTATCTGAATCTTGTGACAGATTTAACAGTAAGAAAGTACTTTTTAAATGACTTAAGTCAGCATAGAGGTAATACTCTAGATCACCTTTGTGAAATCTTGGATGTAAATCAAGTTTTGTCTTTTGTCTGTCTCTTTTTCTCGAATACAGTATCACGACCTCTATCTTCATAGTCTCAGAAAATATCAGGCCGCCAGTTGGCAAAGGATGAAGGGCTTGTGGGGAGAGGAGAGGAGGTGTGGGAAGAGAGTTGAGGGCGGGGGCTGGGGGGGTCTTGAGGCTGTGGCGGAAGAACAACATTTTTGAGGTTTCCAGACAGCATATTTGTCTAACATTTCTACCCATTCTGAACAGGTTCAGTCATAGTTCATGAAACAGAGCACCTCCATTTACCAATCTCTTTTGACAAGCGTGTGTTTTACAATACACAGAGCCAACCGAGGCCTGTTTGCACGTAGAATATTTTAAATGGGCTTAAAATACATGAATCACACTCAGTCTTCAAGATGATCTACTTTACATTCTTTAAATCTGCATTAATCAGTATGAATGGAACTCCCGCATTTTCATTTGCAATGTCAGCTTTGTTCACATGGTTTTTCTTTCTCATCTTCTCTTCGGAGAGTATAATGTGTTATTGAGGTGCCTCACAGTAAAAGGCTAGTTGCATGTTCTTCACTTTCTTAAATAGCTCTTTTGAAGGTTTCCTTCCACATAAACATGCATTTTAGATTAAGCCAACTCTCTGGATTGGCGTGAAATTGAATATTTATTGTCCCAAAACAATATGATTTAGTAGGTTGGGGGTGACATGGGAGGAACAGTTCATGTTTCTTTTCAAATTGACAGCAAATTAATTGCAACACGAAGCAACTTTTTGCTAAATGTGTTGTAGGAGGGCCTTAGTGAAATCTTTCTGCAGCTTTTTAGTAGCTTCTACAGGTCCCAGCAAAATTCATTTAAAGCTTCTTCATACCATGACAGGACCAGTGTATGTTTATTTTTCAAATTGAGAGCAAATTAATTGGGACATGAAGTAACTTATTGCTAAATTGTGTTGTGGTTGGTCCTTTGCAAAATCATCCTGCAGCTTTTTAACAGTTTCTGCAGCTATCAGCAAATTTGATTTAAAGCTTCCTAATACCATAGCAGGACCAGTACATGTTTCTTTTTTAATATTAAAAGCAAATTAATTGAAACATGAAGCAATATATGGATTTGCTTTGCCATTAGCAGCAAATTTCTCTGACACATGAGCCATAAATAAAACACAATCCAGCTTCTTGGTTTTGAATTGATTTTAGCTGTGATGTTTTCTTGTGGTTTTGTTTATGTAATTATTTACATCAGCCAATCGGCTCCCTCCGACCTTTTGTGTGTTATCCAGGTGTTTCTCGTTGTCTTGTCAGTTGGTTTGAATTTAGTTCCCTGCTTTTGTTCTTTGTCTCGTTGCCATTCTTGATTGTACGATGACTCCGTTTTTTCCACGAAATGCTCATGCGAATTGTAATGGTAATTCCACACCATTTGCCAGATTGAAATGTCAATCACCTCAAATTTAAGATGATAGCCTGTAGATGAAGCAAATTTTGTTTCATTTCAAATCAATTTTGGTTGTCTGAAGCCAAAAAGATGAGACGTAGATGGATCAATATCTGTGTTTCTGTTCTTAGCAATGCAATAGAAAAAACAATGATGGATATGGATACAGTATTTAGCACAAAGTATGCTTCCCCAAAATATTTTTAGTTCAAAAACCATACTTAATGGAAAAACACCCCTCAATTATATATATTTTTTCAGTTTACTGATACCCTCTAAAATGGATAATTATCATTTTATGCATTCTTTCCTGTCTTATGGGTTGAATGTGGTGTATTTGCAGAAAATACACAGTTGACAGTAGCATGTGCCCTGATTACCGCAGTCTGATTTACTTCTTTAATTACAGCATGGCCCGGGGTGGAGAGGTTAGTCCGCAGGTTGCCAATGTGGCGCTGCTGCCTGTGATCTATCATCGCCAGCACGTCTGGCTGGGGAGGCCAGACATCTTTCGAGAGAAGCAAAGACACCTAGGTGAGAATAGAGGAAGGTAGCGTGACCTAGACGAGATAGTAGCGGAGAAGAGAATGGGTATTGGATCAGGGTGGGTGGCGGCAGAGACATGGATCAGAGGTAGTGACGCCTTGAGACAACAATGCTCTGTTTCCTCTCTAATCCAGTGATTCATCAGCCTCAATGGAGGATATTTGATAGCACATGACAATGAAACTTCACCCCCAGACTGTTTGGCTGCCAGGGGCTTTTCCTCAGCAGGCCAAAAGCCACTTGATGCTCGTTGGTCAACTAAGCGCCTCAATTTTCACTCATACATGCAGACTGCTTGGTAATGAACTGGGAAAATGGTCCTTGTTTCAGTTTCTTTGTTACACTTATTTCATGTTCTGTGGGTCAGATTCACAAAAGACTCAAATCAAGCACATAAACGGTTTGGGTTTCACAAAAATAACGTTACGAATATTACAATGGGGATTGAATATGATTTTAATTGTGCACTGTAAAAGCCTTTGGAGCTTTGGAACTCAATCTCTGGATAATTTATTAAATCCAAAAAAAGTTGTCAAATTAACACACACAATCTAAAACTAAATCAGAAACATTCTGAGTTGTTTTGCTCAGAATGTTGTGTCAACATGTATACAAAATGACCTATTGTAAAAGTCGTGTTGTCCAAAATGGCCCAATTGTTTGCTTTGTTTCGGACCAAACCATCATTACTTTTTTTCGAAGGGGGTGGGTGGGTCTACAGCTTTGGGTGCACAAAACACCAAGAACCCAATTAGTGGGGTTTGTACAAAAAAAACATGTTTTTGAAGTTGTACACTCTAAAAATAGATTAAAAATAACCCAAATGGAGTAAAAAATGAATTGATCCATTTTTTAAGTTAAAACTAATAACCTAAAATATTATTTTCCTTTGACTTGTATTTTTTAACCAAATGTATTTTCAAGACAAATCATATATGATTAAATAATACACTTCAAACAACATCAAAAACAGCCTAATTTGGGTGAAAGGTGGACCAACTCAACTTTTTACTTTCTTTTAACCCAAAATGTTGGGTCAAATTCACTTGCTTCTTATTTTTATTTTGACAATTTTATTTTTGACCCATCTGTGTGTACCCTGCAACCCTACCACCTACTGTCCGAAGACAGCTGGGATAGGCGCCAACGACCCGGGTGAGAAAACGCGGCAGTAGAAAATAGATGGACGGATGGTTTTGAGGGCTTAAAACACCCCTAAGAATCCTATTTGTGCAGCTTGTACAAAATAAGTCTTTTTTGAGGGGGGCTCTAAAAAATGTTGGGCCAACCCAATAACCCAATTAGAGTCAAAAATTGATACACTTTTTGCTTGTGTTGGATCCCTTTTGACCTGATTTGTTTTTGTTTTTAAATCCAAACAGTGTAAAAAGGAATCCAATTTTCAGGTTTATTTTGGGCTATTGACTCATTTTGGGGCTATTTTTGATTGGTTTTTAGTGTAGGCTTGACCAAAATTTAGAGGTTAAATCACCAACACAAAAAAGATTAGTTAGTCTGTTTTTGATCCAATTTGTGTTAGTTTTGACTTGTTTTTAGAGCATTTCTTGTTTCAAACAAACTCTATGGACACTTTATTAGGCGATCACACCAGCATTAAATTTAATCACCACCGTGTAACAAGGTTGAATGTTCATGTATCAAACTTATCCTTGGAAAAATATAATAATTTCTCTTTGTCTTTACTCCATGTTTTTTCGAATAGACTTGCATTCCACCATCTTTATTGCTTGGGAAACCAAGACGCCACAGGTCATTTTAGTTCCTCTTGGAGTTTTAATACCTTTAATACTCTACTTTGCAAAAGGCCATAAAGTTGATTTTATACAGCATAAAATTTCCTTCCAAGTATGCTGTCGCTATAACATGCTAAGAAAGCAGTGTGGAGTCATCAGTTCTCCTGCATCAGCAGCCTGGAGTTCAACCCGCCCCCTCCAAAATGTATGCGGTAATAATGCTGAGTAGGTATCTAAGTCCGTGTTTTCCGAAGCGGAGACATTGTGGGCTTCTCCAAAGCATTACATAGACTGCAGTGTTCTAATCCAGTGAGCCCAATGTTGTTTGCATCCACCTTGAGCATTTGTGTGACATATGCATGACAGATTCATCTTCATGCCACTGTAAATTTAATGTGTACTTAAAAGTCTACATAGGTCCACACAGATCCATACAAAACTATGAAAGGAAAGCATAGCACAACCAAATCATTTTCCGCAGCAGTGTCAATTCAAACTGGTTGTCAACCTGTCAATGTTACTACGTACCAGAATTTAAATTTTGTGACAGTGTTTGTCATGGATGAAACTGGTTAAAGATATTTAGTGGAAGAAGTCGATTGTGAGGCAAATTTACTCTTCTTGGCCGAATTCTAAGAGCCCATGGGGACAGAACGGGGATGCCTGCCAGAAGCCGTGGCTCTCACGCAGACTTCATTCCATTACGAAGTTGAGGTGAGACCACCAATTACTTTCATTCTCAGTGATTTGGGACTTCTTGGGGTTAGGACGCAGGAGATATTGGAATTGCTTGTGTTGGCTAAATATAAAACCGTGAAAAAATGTGCTTAGCATCACTAAAGCGTTCATTTCATCGGTTTGTTGATGCTTCCTTTCAATTTGCTCCTTAATGGATAGCAGCATGTCATTTCATTAACACAAAAGAGCTGAGGAAAGAGAAGTTGAACAAGTGTCACAGAAGTTATTATTGGAGTTGTACCATCTCAGAGGTTCAAAAATTGCTCGTGCCATTATGTGAAACATCAGTAGATGTAGCGCGAACTCAATTCATCCAGCGAAATTGCTAAGACTGAGGTTGTTGTGACTGGTGGTGAGTGTGGGTCCTTGGTGTCAGTTGCCATGGTTCTTTACTTTGCTTAATTTTGCCATATGGGACTGGACATTGACTGAACTCAAACAGGATTCACGCTTGAGGCTTCAGTGACACATTGTCAGAATATCAAGCTTGTCAAGCTTTCTCCCATGCCGTCTGCATCCAGCCCTGGTCTCTGTTGTTATTTTGGATTTTTGTGTTCTGAATTCAAGCCTGCTTTCTGTTGTTACTTTGTTTCATTTGGTCAGCAATCAGCCCTGCTCTCTGTTTTTACTTTGATTTTTTTTTGTGTGTGTGTGTGTGTTGCTCCTAGTCCTGCTTTCTGTTACTTTGGTTTGTTGTGTTCTGTATTCAGCCCTGCTCCCTTTTGTTACTTTGGATTTGTGTACTTTGCATGCATCTCTGCTTCCTGTTGTTTCTTTGGATTTTGTGTTCAACCTTGCTCCGTTTTTACTTTGTTTTTTTTGTTTTTTTACATCTAGGACTTTGGACTTTTGTGTTTCACATCCAGCCCTTCTCACTGTTGTTGTTTTAGATTTTTGTTTTGCACCCTCTCCAGCTCTCTGCTGTTACTGGATTTTTGTGTTTAGCATCCAGTCTTGCTCTCTTTTGCTTTGGAATTTTTAGGTTTTCCATCTAGCCCTGCTCACTGCTCCTCGTTACTTTTGATTTTGTTTAGCCTTCACTTCTGGTCTCTGTTTTTGTCATATTAGATTTTTGTATATGTATAAGACATGTACTTTTCGTCTTCCATGTCCTGTCTCCTTCTGGGTCCAAATTCTGCTCATCACTAGACATAAGTAAACATGAATAAAAACAATTTGAAGGTTGGTTAAAAATAAAAAAGACGGAAATTGAGGATTGAGGCATTGGTGTTTTTTGGGACTTATCCCATGTACGTCCTTCCATCCTTCCATGAGATCAGGCTCAAACTGATGGGGCATATCGGCTCTGTCAATATATGGTGCAGTTGGATACGTTTTTAGCTGCATTTGGAATGTAGTGCACAAATCAAGCTAGGTTGACCGAAGCAATAAAAAGTAGTGGGTTGATGGGGAAAAGTGTTTACTGTTAGTTTTACTGTCTTTTAGTAAGCAGGAGAACGGCTGCTCTGTCAAACCAAAGTGTTCATTAAACCTTGCTAAAATCCCATCAGGGGGATTTCCTCCTCTTGCTTTGCCAAGTATGAAAGCGAGACAACGCTGGGAGGCAGGGAGTGAAGGATGGAGTGGGCCGGCTGCCCAGTACCAAAACCGTCCAACTTAATGCCATTCAGGTCCACAAGCCCCTGTCACTCCCTCACCCAGACTGGACGCCCCAGCCAAGTTTTCGCCTCGGCCCCAGAAACCAAGAGCCTCAATCTGGCACTTAGACTGAAATAGAAATGTAATTTCCTCGCTTATTTGTACATAAATGTGGTTTTAAAACAGACGTAAGGGTGCCACTGCTGTCATCTGAATGAATGAACGTTCAAAGATCCTACATCCAAGCTTTAAAGTGTCAAGAGAGCTCTCTGTAGACGATATGTAAAGCAGCCCAGGCTCATAAATCTTGACAGCTAGTGCGTGATGCAATGGATAAAGTGTAGCCTTCACTTTTTTTTATACAAACTGGAAAGTGACAAGCAGCGTGCCTGTGGAACTTCAGATGCTGGTACATTGAAAGTCGCTTAATTAGTATTCAAAGTTGGGTTTTTGGAATGTTACAGGAGAAACTATATCATCTCAGCAACAAAGAGAACCATTATTAAATCAAATAAATGTCTTTCGTCAACGTGCTAGGGCGCCATGTATGAAGTACGCCACCCGCCATGGTCTGAGATCTTTAATCTTCATTACTTTGCTCATTCAACCATTGTGGCACGTGTTGTCCAAAAGAGTGTGGTGTTCTCTAGTTAATCCTGGATCATTGCATTAATGGCTTGTGTTGAGTCAGAAAGCAGCTGCGTGGGCACAAACAAAACTTCTGTCTGAGTCCTGCTCCATACATGTTAGTCATGCTATTAACATGATAGCTTATTGCTGTATCATTAGGCCATTATTCAAACCTTGGAACAGACCTACTTTTATAGATTGGAGCCTGGAGTTCAACCTTGATACTCCCGGTATGAGCTTCAAAGCCAATATATAAGCATTGGATGTGTATTTGAATTTATGTTCATTCTAAGTAGACTATACATGATAGCATGTAGTCAATAGCCCTTATTTGGGCAGGGAGCCGTGTTTGATAACCCCTATTGTTTTGCATTCGTGATATCATTTATGCACATGTTTGAAACATGTCTGAAAGTAGCAGCTGCTCTTATCATGTTTGGTGAGGGTGGTCTGGAGATAACGTCTCTTTACTGAGAGGTGCTACTGAGATTCTGCAGTTCATCCACTGTCAAATGAACACATCCCCTTGTCAAGCCTCTTCTTCCCCTTAAGAACCGACATTAAAATCATTCACCCTTTGATAGCCTACATAGCATCCTCTTTATCTTGTCTACTGCCAGACACAGTTTATTTTTCTGCTTTTAACCTTCATCTTCTTGTAATTTCTGGTTGGTTCTTTTTGTGCCTCATACTTAGTCTATCTGATCGCATTGGATACAGTGGGTGAATTGATGGATGTGTCTGCTTGACTTCCTGTTGGTCTATTCTTGCTTCATAGTCTAATTAAGCATTAACCAGGGTTAGGGTTAGAAAACACATCCGATGCCATTTCAATTGCCTTAAGAATGCGTTCTAACTAAATCTGTACTGTATAGTAAAATGATAATAAAATGAATCAATAAATTGATCGCATATAAATGTGAGTGCAGGATTATCGTATCACTTGAAACGAAAACCAACATACTATATTTTTAAACTACCTCGCAACAACTAGTCAGGCAAACATCTGCAACAGCAATTCTGCTGCGTCTGATAGACAGATAACATTTTATTTCAATTGTGATACTTTAAATGCACTCTGAAAGCCAACTTGAAAGATCTGCCTGGTATGAGATTGTATGGATGTATATATGTGATGTGTTTTCACAAAACAGGCTTATGTCATAGAGATTAGTTTTGAGTTATTGACAAAAATTTGAAAATAAGATGTCCATTTTGGGATTTGTACAAAAGCAACTGCCATAAAGTCATGACTTTCATTTCCCTGCAGCCAAAAGGTACAAAGTATAATTGAAGTATTTGAAAATAAGGGATTAGTAGGGGATGCACACCATTAAAAGAAAGAAAAAAACAACTTCTATCTCCTAACTTGCTATCTCCATGCACTATACAGCATTTTAAACAGAATGAAAGAGAAGTGTTGAATTAGAATGTATCAAAATCGGAGATATAAGCCTGATTTTGTCAAAGAATCACATTTCATATATAGTAAACAAATTAAAGTCTCTCACTGCATCATGTTCTTCAGCTCATCCATCACACTCACCTCCTAATGAGGGCCTCGGGTTTGACAGATAAAGTGCTTCAAGTGCAACTGATACCAGAAGAAGTAGGCTTGGCACTGATGTGTCATCTAGAAGGAAAAAAGCAAAACATTTTTTGTGTTGGAAGACCATGTCCTGGAAATCCATTTCAGGCACATGACCGAATGCCTACTGAAACAGCTGCTGTGGCCTCTGAACCAATAAAATCGGGGAGAGAGAGAGAGAGAAGAGAACTCCCCACAAGAATGGCCTCATCGCGGCAAAGCAAAATCCAGACCTCCGCAACAAAGCCAAGAAAAGATGATAGGCCGCAGTAAAACCAGTCTAAGAGTTTTATTTAAGGGACTCTGATGCCTTGCTAAATACTGAGAAGGAACAAAGCTGACTTCTGTATCCTGACATGGAAACTATCGATGGGAAGTCAGAACCAGTTAAAACAAACAGAAAAATAACTTAACATGCTTCTTTGTCTGATGGCTAATTACCCTTTGTATCGTAATGATGAAAGTGATTTTCACCGTAGGAGGCGGGCTGCCATTGATCATTCACGACAGGCATCTAGAAAAAAAATAAAAAATAAATTGTAATTCTTAGAATTATGCAAACCACAATTATGTTGAATGTAATTGTTTTCACCACTCTGTGATGCTTTCAATTTCCTGTTTAATGCCCCTTACCTTTCTTTTTTGTTCGCCTTGTGGAGCACATTAAGTGAAATTCAAACACTAACCACACAGTATTAACGTCTAACTGCTATAAATAGTATTCACTGACGCCATGGGATGACGTGATCTTTTGAGGCTGCATTCATATATCTGGCTAGCATACAGAGCCTCAATGTTGTCAGGTTAATAACTTTACACCGAATCTTATTATTGAAAATGTTACGCTCATCTATCACTAACAATATTTCTTTAGTAAACACGTAAGCGGATGATTTAGGGATTAAAATGTTGAAACTTTGATTAATGGAATTGATTGCGCTACAAACACTCACCAGTGTCCAGATTTCATGATGAGATTCAAATATTCTAAAGTAAGATGAGTTACTATAATCGTCATTGATAGGCAGTCGTGTGTTTACGTTTTCATTTACTAGCTAGCTACAAGTAGATAAGAACATGTGTTAGCTTGTTGATTACAACAAGCCTGTTGACTAATCACCTTCCTTAAGCTTTCATTACGGTTTCAACTTTTGGGGTGCCAGGAGCAAAGAATCGAGACGTTAGGAGGATTGCACCAACTAAATGCTCACAATGCAATTTGAGCGGTTGGAAATCTTTCCGATTTATTTTTTTGAACCATGTTTTTCTTATCCAGTCTCTGTCCTTTTTCCATTCACATTTGCAGTGTTCTAATGAGGTAACGTAAGATAAACTCCTTTTATAATGAATTTAAAAAAAGAGCACACCCTTTTCTTTTTAATGTATTTTCTCACTGGCCTGCAACTCTTTGTTGTACTTTGAAAATGGTTTGATTTCATGACATCATGTGAATACTCTTGATTAGTGTCAGGAGCAAAAAAAAGCAGAAGAAATGTGATGATTGTCATTTTACAGGAATGTCCTCAACAAAAACCAATTAAGGTAGGGGTAATATCCCCCAGCGTATTTATTTATCAAATGGAGTTTGATAAATTCTATGAGGCTCATTGACTCACAATTGGTGTAGTGCCCTGCCATACCTACAGTTATTATGGAGTCATTTTTAGTTTTTAAAAAAAACAAACTAAAAATTAGGGAGTTTGGTTCCCCTTTAAGGGGTTATGGGTCCCTCAGTTAGGTCTGGTTACTCTGAGGCTATATTGTAGCATTCTTACATGTAGTACCGAGTTGGAAATTGACTCCCCACTAAAAGAGTTACTCTGGCACCCTGTAGTGTGCAAGTCTGTTTTCTTGGTGACCTGCCTTACATGGGGGAATGATAGGAAAGGAAATGAGGCAGAAAAGTGGCTGACCAGGAGAAAAAAATGTTGGGATTTAAACAAAAAAGGATTAAGATGCTGACAAGTATAGCTACAGGGACAGGTCAGCGCAAAGACCCTTGCAAAATAAGGGCAAACGCATATGTGTGTGGAAATATCCGACTGTTATTTGTGAGGCTGGAAAAAAATCTGAAAAAGGGTTTCAATAGCAACACAGCAGCACACATCATTATAGGACTGTTTTGGATTATTGAAGTATTTTCAGACATTTCCTGCCTCTGTTATAGTGGGTGCTTATTTATTGACCTATGAATGAGCCCATGAGGTGACTTCCTATTCCGGATGGCTCTCTGTTGAAGAGCCATGGCTCCATTAGCACCTAGTTTGTCTTTCAGACATTTTCATGGGGTTTACACATTCTTTTGCACGGAACCAGATTTAGCAAAGCGGTGATATGCCGAGCCGGTCCAACTCATTTCTAGTCTATTTTTAAGTCTTTGTCTGCATCTATTTTTTTGAGTCGAGTTGACGATCCTCACTGTGCTTTGCCATATAAAGACTTTACACTTTTTAAATTCCGTCCACTTCTGTGTCCAAATCATCTTCACAAGACATATTGGACAGAATCAGGGACAAAAGCTCAGTCTGTAAACTGCACCTTTTCCCCTCGCTGTGTTTTTAACATGATCATTTGGGAGTATAACTGGTGCCAGAGAATGTTCTACAGATTCTACGCTTACTCTCAGTGTATCTAATCAGCTTCCTGCAAGCCTTTCTCTATCTGCAGGCTATCGTTGGAACGGCGGGCTGCTTAACTTTTGGCTCCCTGCTCATATTTATACAGATTAGATTTGCATACACTGCCTCCATTGTTGCTGTAAGGATTCTTAAACCAGTATCGCACTGTTATTAGTCACAGTTTGGATATGGCAATAATATACGTGCACATATTTTTTTCATTAAAGAACAAGGCTTTGGCACAGCGTGTAATTTCTTTATGGAGCAGGCATCATGAGTGATTATCGTTTTTCTTGTTCAAAACGCAAGAAATGCAAACAGGAGCATTCAGAAGTCAAAGTGTTGGTGGTAATGGGCTGTTTTTAAATGTCAGTGGTGTAAATTTTGCTGTATAAAGTGGAATGTGGGTCAATGAGATGATGGCCTTTATGTCACCTTCACTCTCTTGCTGACCACTGAAGCAGTGCTAGTCTTTATTAGATCACTGATTTCTGGTCACGGGTTGAGGCTTATGGGTCACAGAAGCAGCCAGTGTGTCTGTGAATGTGTGTACTGTGCTGGCACACTGGATAAGGGTATGCACACTAATGTAATAGGTAAATTGGGGTAAAACTACTGAAACACAATAATACTTAACTATAAACACCCAATACTGTTTTAGACACAGTATTGTCTTCAATAAATCTATCCAAAACCATGGAAAGTCAAATATATATATATATATATATATATATATATATATATATATATATATATATATATATATATATATATATATATATATATATAATATTAGGCATCATTGAGAAATGCATGATAATAATATGTTAAACAATAGTTTTACTGTCAGCTAGCTGGTATGACAAGCATGACTTGGATTAGTTTAAAAGATTACGTAAAGTGAGGGAAAAAAACGCACCCTAGGTTCTACCGTTGGCCAGCGATGTTCAGTTAAAAATTTTAATCTTTCCTTTGGTTGACATGGCTGCTTTAGCGCGATGGCTGGTGTTGGTACACTATGATGTTCCAAAAATGAATATGATGTCTTAGGACAATGATTTAGAACAACATATAGTGTAGATAAACTGCACATGCACACACAAATATACGCACACCCACATACCACACCAAGTCCTTCTTCTGGCTTCCTTTGAGGTGGATGGTGATTGGGAAGATAAAATGCCTCATTTGGATAATGATGACTCAACTGACAACTGGCCAACTGGACAGGCCTTGACATGCTGTTTGAGAGGATAACACCACTTCCCTTCCAAAATATTGTGACCAAATGGAATGACTTTACAATGAAATATGATACATACACATATTATATCTTGGTCTGAATTCCAGTTTTATGTGTGCCTTTCTCCAATACCATGTGGTATTGAACAGTCATTATAAATTGTTTGTTTACCTTCGCTTGTCCAAATTCCGGGCAAATGCAGCACATGATCAAATTTCCACCTGCCCTCAGCCTTGGACATAAAAGCAATAATGTGTGTCCAAATCATCTTCACAAATTCAACGCATCAGCACTCTCAACAGCAGTAGAAAATACACAAGTATAAAAAAGCTATTTTATAGTTTACCATTAAAGGGACAGTGTGGAAGATTTAGAACGTTTTTCATTACGGACAGCAGGAGGTGCTGCATTTACCATTGTCCATAGCTGTAACAAACATGGCCGCCTCCGGAGAAGTGCCACCCTCCATGTAATGTAATTTAATGATAACTAGATCTATAATTAGATTTAAAACAAACTGTTGGTCATCAAGCACACATTCATTTGCAAGTTTTTGACATTTACAATCATTTAATCTCTTCCTTTTTAATGTAAAACGGTCCAAATCTTACACACTGTCCCTTTAAATAGTAGCCAACCTTTGGTCATGCTTTCTGTTGCGTTCGGAAATTTGCTCTGTGCACGCTCTGCTTATCCAAACAATAGACTAGAAGTCTTTAACATGACCCTTGTGTGGATCCTTGTAGTCCATTTCTTTAATGGAGATTGTAGCGAAAACGAAGTTGGCCCTCATTTTTAGAAAAAGTTGAATTTGGCATAGTTTTTCTCTGAAATACTGTATATAAACAACTGTCAGCCCAGTTTAATAAAATACTGCAGCTATTAAAAAAAAATCCATACCAAAAGGCAATATATATATTTAGGTTATCAAAACTTTAGGTAATTTGGTGCTAATCAATTACTTTGGCTAAGTACTAAAGCAACCAATTACTTTAGTAATAAAGTACTTTCCTGCCAAGGTAATTGATTACTCTTGGTGCTAAAGTATTAAATGAACCTAAAAGAATCCATTACTTAAGGTAATATATTTCTGCCTTTAGGTACTAAAGTAATTGATAACTTGATTCATATAGCACCAGCAGTTTTTAGCCAAACACGTGGAGGAAAAAAATAGAAAAAATATCAATATGTACCTGGGATTGAATTTCTCCATTTTTGGAAAAAAGTAACCAGAATTTGTCTTTGGGATTGGATAAGTTAATGAAGATTTTCTCAGTTTTGTTGCAAATCCTCTGGCCCAATGCCCATAGAATTTAGAACTAACAAATGCTTTCATCTGCACCACTGTACCAGTCTACTTCAAAATGACATAGCAATTTGAAATATAGGTTTTGCCTAATTCTCCTAGCCAGTCAACAATGGACAGGGAACATGCACTCATTGACACTGGTGACAAGAACTGCATTTAAACTGAGACTTCACGTTGAGTTAGTTAATGACAGACAAGTGGCGCTGGTTGGAGTCTGCTGCCAGTGCAAATTCTTCTTTTCCCTGGAGCAGCCTGTGGTTGTCTGGTGGGTAGGGGAGTGGAAACGGTCGTAGGATGTACGCAAGCCAAAGCAAGGACCCCCGGAGTAACAGTGGCTCCTTCTGTTAATGGACGAGGAGGAGAAAAGGGGCGTCTCCCAGTAACCATCCGCCTTCCTCACCCCCTTACTTGGCTGTAACCCTACCTCAGAGATAACCATCGCACCTTGGGCTCTTGGTGTGCCCCACCTGCCCTTCATGGTCTCCCCCCTGCTCCAGGGTCACAAGGGGGGAGCAACAGTTTCACATCAATGGAGCCCTGTCTGGAGGCCTCGCATAGCTGCGCCGGAGCCGATAACTGACTCACAACTTTACACCGCCTTTGTTTTAAAGCCATGTCTGCCCGCCTCATTCATGTCCAAAGCCTGGTACTGTAGCATCTGTTTATACGAGGAATTAAGAGCTTGCTAGGACAGCATTCGTCAATTTACATGTATGGCTGTACTCAATGTTATAGAAATACGTAGAAAATTTTATTGCTGTTTCCAGTAATATGGTAACAATAATAACGGATAGACTTTATTGGGCTGTAGTCAGTCTTAGGACAGTTTATGTTTGCAGCAACTAGGTACTTAGTCGATCCAACTCTAAATATTTGTAAGATCTGGTCCTTGTGATACATCAGAGAGGAGCTTTTTCCAAAAACAACACACTGTCTAAATATATATTAGGAGCATTAATGTGGTCGGTAGAGCACTTTAGAGTTGAGTGGTTCCCTGCTCACGCTGAGCTAAGCTGAGTTTGACATTGCCGCCTTTAGGAAATGACCTGAGACTCACAGTTGGATCTGGCTCACGCTTTGGACTTCAAAGTCATTTTTTATTTCAAATTTCTTGATAAATGTTTGTTTGTATAGTGGACCTTTGAGCATAGCACAACTCTTTTGGGGTTACTTTTGCTGGAAATGTCAATAATGTCTGCAGTATACTGTACCTATTTTGATATCTGAATTATTTTTCCTGTATAATTCATCAACTTTAACCCTTGTTGTATTATGTTACAAATTATTGAAATTCTTTTTTTTTTTTTTTACAGTGATAAAAGAATCAATGGGGGAAAAATAGGTAGCTGAAATCCCCAGCAGTTGATTAAAACTTCTAAATGTAATGATTGTGATATTTTTATGTGATTTCAGCTGGACATGCGAGATTTTGTCTACAGAAATAATCATTGTCCAAATTTTGGACTATATAAAACGATTATATTTAAACATTTTGAGATGCATTTTATTACATTGATTTTTCTGCTATTTTTGCTACATTCCTTTGAGCGTTGGTCAAACTATGGCAGCAAACAGAAAATTCTTTGTTGACTTGTGTTTCACCTCAAGACAGTAGGTGGCGGGAGAGACCAGTTAATGGCTATGTCTTAACTCTCATCATTGCATCACAGAGTACAAACACAGACCATACCATTTTTCAGTTGTTTTTTTTTTTGTTTTTGTTTTTTTTTGTGTAACAAAGTTAACCTACAGTTCATATGTATGAATAGAACTGATACCACAGAACAATTTTAGTGGTTGAAGGGAAAAAAAAATATTCATGAATGAAGTGAATTACGCCTTTAAAAGCATTTACAAAATTAGGGGAAAATGCAACGTGAATAGTTTTCAAAGTGTGTGCGGTTGGATTAAAAACATTTTGCCACTTGCCGTCAACTGTGAATGACATCGAATCACAGCTCAGCTTTCTAACATCACATTATCTAATTCAGGGGACAGATGAACAGTGTTGTCAACAGGAAAGTGTAGAAATGTGTTTTTAAAGATGATATACATGAAAAACTATGAATATAAAAAATATCAACTTTTACTGCTAAAAATGTGTAAATATGATCAGTATCCCTTTCAATTCTGTCATATGATCAGATTCATGAATCTTAAAAATGTAGTCAAAGGACTTAGTGATAATGAAATTGTTTACTATACAAATTCACATGCAATTTTTGTTCTATAACTTCAAAAAAAATAGTATCTTTAAAGGATAAAATTATATCACAATGTTTTCCAGAAAAATAAAAACAATATTCATGTTGCATTTACCAATACGTATGCAGCCATGATATTTACTCTGCAACTACTAATTGTTTTAGTTCTCTATCATAAAAGTGATAAAGCCTTATCTCTCTGTGAATACAGGTGAGCCCTTAATAATGAAAAGGACTGTAAAGATTTCCTAATTATTAATAATCCCGTGGGGTGGTGTCCCTCATGTACTTATTTGCACATGTCACCATAAAGTTAAATTGTAGTTACTCAGGAAATGATACATAGTGACCTGGCGTATAAAAGGCACACATAAGAGTTACACAAATTGTAGATTTAAAAAAGAAGTTTCAAAGTGCATTTCATTTATTCATGAACTATATGCAAAATAACCACACTTGAAACGTGTACGTATGCCAACGGGAATTCTGTGTAAAAAATAAAAAAGCTGCTCCAGCTTCTATAAACACTGTAAGTACTTATTAGGATGTCAATCAAAGCCTGAAAATTCCTGGCAATGAGACAATGATAGCGACGTATTTTTCCATATGTTCTGATGTGTTCTGCTTTGGTTACGCTGCAGTGAGGTAAAAATTAACGTGCCACAGGGGGCCTATACAAATTATGTCCAAAATGATGGAATATGTCAAAGTAATCACAAAAATGCCTCTGTTGTTGTTTTACCTCCTCACAAATGTGCTATATAAACATAAAGTAATGGCAAAAAAAATCTATGAATTTGCTTTTAAATGCTTTTAAAACATTGCCTGACATTTAGAGCTTAGATTTCTATTGCAACTCTGACAATTACTGACTAAAGCAAACAGAAAGCAATTATTAATGCAAAACTCCACCTTCTCATAAAAGAGAACATTTGTGCTGATAAAAACATATTTTTTTACATTACGCCTTATTTCAAACATCGTTGACTTGTTGAAGGTTCTTCTGCAGTCCTAGATCTGTTTTGTCATATACTCTGGATAAAGGTTTACTGTAATTACTTCATGATTCATGCTTGTTCTACATTGCCATTAGAGAAACCAAGTGAGTGTAACTTTCCAAACCGAGAGGGCCTCGGGCATTGCCTGTGATGTCTGCCTAAGGAGCAACATCATTGGAAATGTTATTCTTTTAACCATACAAAAGGTGTCAAGCAACTGTCATTGGTAATTAAAAATAATTACCCCGACCGGTAGCCAGAGGTAATTGTCAACGGTGCCGTCTCACTGCCAGTTGCGGCGTGTTGGTATGTGATTCATAGTTCCCTCCGTATGAAGACAAAAACAAAGCGTGTGAAACATTTCATCTTTTGCAGGTCTAAGAGATACCTGTGCAATCAAACAAACTGTCATAAAATTACCATTACTATTTTTGTTTGTTTACAATGCAGTCTAACTGGAACTACCGTGTGACAAAACTTTCCAAGAAATTCCGGGTGAAGTTTAAATTATGCAACCTTTCATCAGAATTTGAGGATTTGAATTTGAGCCAATTTGACAGCACTGCTGAGAAACCATGCAGACAAAACAAGTTGTCCACCATATATAGATAACAGAGGGCATGTTATCAAGCTTGCACATAATAAATGATTGCAATAAATTAAGTCATGTGATGGTGTATAAAAGTTAAGTCACTTAGACTCTTTGTTTTATTGGACTACCAAGTTTAGCAGTTTGCTTTTAATTTCCCATTCACTTGAAGTGTCTTTGGGTTACTGTGAAAATATGTATAAAAATGTCCCGTGGGCATTACTCTTTATTGTCTTGTACAACCATAATCTGACTTTCCAAAAAATAACTTAAATCAGAAAAATATAGAAATGTAGAAATAAAAAATGTATATAAAAAGTAACACACACATACACACACAAATAATATATATATATATATATATATATATATATATATATATATATATATATATATATATATTTGTATTGTACACACACACGGACCCATGTATACCAGTGTTGTACAGTACAATGAATGTCAATGAACAATGAGCAACATAATTAGGCATATGCTGACATCCAGCTGACTCCAGTAGCAGACTGAGGGGCTGGGGCCCGTGGTTGTGTTGGTGCCTGGAGGCCTGCTGGGTGTGTTTGTGGTTTGTTTGCAGGCGGGGTGTGGGCAAAAGAGGTTTACCCTCTCAGCACTCCCTGGCACCAGTCTGTCCCAGAGGAAGGGACGGAAGACAAAAAAAAAAAAAAACCTCCTATTCACGTTGCCACTTTGGGATGTGGTGGCAGAGATACGTGAGAGGAATATAGCAAGGGTTAATGGGATAATATGCTGGTTTACCAGAAAAAATTATGTACCTTATGTGCCAAAAATACGTTGTGAATACTTTCACATGACATATTGTTAAAAGTGGAATACCTTGCGTTGTTTAAGTTACATTATTATTCTATGTTCAAGCTTTGCAGTGAACAAATCTGTTTTTGTGTGTGTGTGTGTGTGTGTGTGTGTGTGTACAATCCAAATATATATGTATATATATGTATATATATATATATATATATATATATATATATATTTTTTTTTTTTTTTGGTTTATATATATATATATATATATATATATATATATATATATATATATATAATTATATATAAACCAAAAAAAACGTTGGAGGTCAAATATATAGCACGTTGCATTTTGAATAGAGAGCAGTAAAATGTTTTATTGTCATCTCTGTACTTTGTTCTATTCTCAAAACTCCATATACACTCTATACCGCAGTATTTAGATTTGGTGGTCCTGCTTTGCAAGCAAGCTTTATGTTGTTTTCACTTCACACAGTTCACTTTCATGGTCGTAACACGCAGAAAGATTTCAGCGTGAACACATATGAGGTTTATTTACCCTAAAACATGTCCTCTCAAGAGGACTTCTTCTATAAGTGGCTTTTAAATGTTCATGTTGATGTAAATCACATTTTACAACTTAATAACTAAGTTAAAAGTTGTACAATTATTAGAGCTTTACTGAAAATCCTATTAGATCATCTTCATTTGAACTGCAGTTATTTTGAGTGTTAATGGAGTTTGGTGCTGCTAATTATGATGACTTGAAAAACAGCAAATGATACATATTTTTAGTGCAGGTAAAAGTGGATGCTGCAAAATAGAGTGTGTATTTTTTTTAATGACTTAAGGTCAACAAAGGGCAGGAAAAACTGTTTACTTCCTTTCCTCCAATATGACCACACGGAGGCCACTCATCCTGGCGCAGTTTCAGTATTTTTAGCTATCATAGGAGTGGAAATGCCACCTTTGGGTTCTCGGGGAGTCACTACAGAAACAGTCTTGTGATTTCTGACTCGGCCAGACCGCGACATCCCGGACGTGAAGACGAAAAATGAACATACGTAAAATACTTGCGTTAACTTAAACACGGCTCTCAATGGCAGAATGCAGAAAGAAAAACTCTTCAACTTCTCAGTCTTGTTTTAATGTGAAAGAGGAATTGAAGATGTTGTTTGGACATTATAGAGCAGAGAAGGCAATCCAAAATATAAACAGTCCAGAATTTCTCATCCAAATGTGGAGGCAGGAGAAGCAAGTTAACGTAATCAAAGTGCACTTATAAATTAGTAAGCACTCACCAGAACTGTTAACCTCAGTTTGTGAGCATTATAAATTGTCCTGCATTTAAACAGGAGAGTGTTCTTCATTTTATGTGTTTATGTTAGGTGTTGGTACACGCACGTCTATGTAAACACACAAGTCTACTTCGATGTCTCTTAAAGCAAGTTCAGGAGGGCATGGTGACTCTCCCTTGTCGCCTGAGATTTTTTTCAAAAATATGCGTAAAATGGTGCCCAGTAAAAATCTACAAAAGATCTGTGACTGTTCTCTGTCACTATAGCTTTTGTGCTATCGCACAATGCTCGGTGTGACATGGATAGCACGAAGTGGTCACCTTTTGTGAGAGCAGGACACGCTGAATCTGAGGAGTCTCTCGCTTCAATGTGACGGGAGCAATTATGATATACTTTTTCCTCAGCAAGTCTTCTCACTTTACTCAAAGGGGACTAAAGTTGGGTTGGAGGAAGATGCTTAAAACAGATTCCTGATACTTGTGTCAAATTTTAACCTACCGTATTTCTCTGTGCACAATTTTTTCCCCCCCATTTTCAAACCCATATTGGTTGACTTATATCCTCATAACTCAAAACCAGACCAATTTTCTCCACATTTCTGTGTTTGAATAACATGAATTTGAATGCGAAATAAGTAATATGTCATTTACAAGGCTTAAAATTATTATATGTACCTTTAATTCAATTTAGTATGCTTCCGTTTAATGCTACCTTATTGCCTCTTTGGTGTCAACAACAAGGTGGCGTTCAGTGCAAACTTTGACCTATTATGAAAAGGAAAATACGGCTTGACTTGTCTGTTCAAGACAAAAATGCACGAGCAGTGGCATGGCACACTAGGTTGTCAGCAGGTGGGGGGGAGAGACACAACGATGAGCAACCAATCCACGCTCTGATCTCGCCACAGTTGTCACTTTGGTAAAGAAGGCTTCAGCAAAGCATTTCTGGAGACCTCCATTTCAAACAAATTGGGCGGGTCCGAAGATGACTACCCCTGGAAGAGTAACGACGATGTTTGTGCAAATGACGAGCAGGAAGGAGAGGGCATCTGGGATTTAAATGGGAGGGGCTATTTGGCGTTTTCAGATGGTAATGATGACTTTTATGGCTTTTAGACAAATTCATATTCAGCTGTGTCAAAAAATAAATCACAAAGAGTTCAAATTGTTTTATTGTTGCAACGATCGTTTCAGCATTTGCTTCTACGCACACATGCACATTGCCTTACAGTTGTCTCGTTCCTGCTCCACCCTTTCCCCCCATAACCGCTACAGTATTTCATTCGATATACGATTTCATCATTTTAATAACACACACCATACCATGTGTTTTAATTGGACAGCTATGATATGACTAGCTGCTAAAGTCAGAGGTAGACTTATATTCTCATTTTGTAAAATTCAAGAAGACCACTTGTACACTGAGAAATACGGTATGAACAGGGGTAGGCCGTCGGACTGTTCATTGATCCGTCACGGTTAGCTGGTTGTCTCGTGTATTCCAGTAAAATAGTCAACACCAAGCCTCACATCTTTAAGCCCATGTTATTTGCTGTTACAAACTTTAAAAACCTCCATCACATAATCCTTTATCCACACATTTTTGATATTATAACAAAAGAAGAAGGTGACTGCTACGTAGTGCATGTTTCTTTCTAGACTCAATTTTTATTTAAAAACACGCAGAAGAGACTTTGAGATAGAGAAATGAAAATATTGGAAAGATTTAAAAGCATGAGCTAACAGTAACTTTCAGGTTTTGCCAGCGATTAAATAATGTGCAATGATACTGTTGCCTGCACACTGGTCTTGTGGCTTGGATTTAGTTTATTCGTTTTAAAAGCTTGTTTACACCATTTGAATGATTCCATGATTGAAAAGATGGTTTAGCCTTTGTTTTAGGCCACGATACAGCAAAAAATGATTTAGTTTCAATTATTTTAATTTTTTCACTCATTCAATACCGAAGGCATATTTATACAGACATTCAAAGGTACTAATTTATAGTTGTTGTTTTGTTTAAATCAAATATCAGGCAAAGAAAAGTCTTAAAATAATTGTAAATATTCATAAATAAATAAAGTATCAAGCTTTGAGTGACTCCTACAAGATACGTACACATCTTTGGGATTGTATGAGTTAATTACCTAAAATATCCAAATACTTGAATATGGCAATTAATTACTTTAAGGAATGCTTAATTACCTAAAGAAGTTGATTTGATTAATGCTTACTTCACTTAGCAACAGCCATTTTTAGATCCTACCTCAAACAAATACGGAAAAAAAAGACATATAAAAGAGGCGTATGTAAAAAGAGGCATATATATATATAATATATATATATATATATATATATATATACTAACATTATGCTAGATAGGACAAATTTATTTCATGTAGCCTGGGTTTCCTTGTCGTTATTTCTTAGTGAATAAGTAACCAAATTCTTTCATAGAAGGAAGTGTCCAAGCGTTAGCAACATCATACAAGTCCGGATATGAATTACACAGTTAAGTCACAGTGGGTGGGAAAATGACTTTCATAAATCAGCCCCCAACTACAGCAGGAGGCAATTGTTTGATCCCGATGGCAGCTGCTGTCATTTGCAGCCAATAAAGAGACTTTCAGCTGCGTTTGGCTGCTGGGAATGTTGTTTGCTTGCACAGAATGTCACCTAATCTAACCGCAAGTAAAGATATGACTCACATGAACGTGACACCGTATCACTTTTGAGACATGATCTGAGACGACTGTGAGCTACCGTTTCCACGCAAAGTTGAACGTTATAAATAACACGGAGACCGTGAGGCAACAGACGGCTGTTCATTTGAAGTTGTTTTGTTATTGTAACCATGAAAGCCTAAGCCGCAGTAATTCTGGAACTTTTTCAACCATTTTTTATAACAATGTAGAACAACTTCTTTCACCTTAGATGCATTGTGTAGAACAACAAGTGTTTCGACACAAAAATGTTCGGTCATTGAAAGGGACTTAATCTTGAAACAAATATTCAATTTTCTTTAGATTTTCTGAATCTATAAAAGATGCAAAGATGTTTGTTTGCTTGTTTTTTATTTGAACGATTTGGAAATGGAATAGTCATTTATTGGAGAGCCATATTTTAGAACTACATTGCTGGCAAGTTAAATATATGTAAAATAACAAAGTTTGTTCACTCTCGAATGGAACACACGACCTCTTTGAGTTGAATTGAATCAAATCGTTCCACTTGATATTCATGATATTTAACAATAGCTGTATTTGAAAGTGGAACAATTTGAATATATATATATATATATATATATATATATATATATATATATATATATATATATATATATATATAATATATGTGTGTGTAAATGTATAGATGTACATATTTTGTTTAAAAGATCGGAGTGCAACATTCTGAACAAATTCGCCCCGCTTTAAAATCTATTGACATATGTCTTAATAGTCTTTTATTAGAAAAATATATTTTCAAAGCAAACGGCGCTTAATTTACAAGCTCACACAAATGTATGTAAAGTAACAACAACAGAGGCATAACATCATACCCCTCTTGAACTGAGTGGTACCGTATCGAGGAATCCCACCACTCGTATCGAAAACCGCACTGTGACTTCGAAGCTGTACTAACTCCCAAAATAAAATACAGAAATAACAGCGCTAAGATATAACTTCCCTTTGAGATAAAAATGTGCATTGCAAAATATTCTGGTGTATTTCAGTTGTGTCAATATCACTGTGATTAAATAAACAGCACAACTGTTCCCAGAAGTCGCATGAACTAGAAATACAGCAACCATTGTGCTTTGTACACTGTTATTAATGGCGCTGGTGTGCAAACTGATCCCGTCCAAAATACTTTTCCCAACAGTGACTAAAAATAATATCATTAGCGTACTTTGTTGACACCCACATGGGTTGCTGGTCACACAGTTACGACACAAGAGAGGGAAGAAGCCGCCTGCAGCCAAACGCGCTGTTTAGATTGTTTACACAATAGTTCATCTTTGTGATGTACTGATAACTAAGATGCCGTCCTGTCTCCACCGAGTTCCCCCCCAGACAGACAACTGCGTGACCGCGTTTTGCGTAAAACAGAATGTGTTGTTACATCAAAATCAGCCACATCTCAAACCATGTGACCTCGCACATAAGTGTGTGTGTGTGTGTGTGTGTGCAATGACGAAGTCATGGAGACTTGTTTACCCAAAGCAGGCGGACGACGGCGCGCATAATAGCCGCTCTCTGAAGTTTTGCGTCAACAAGGAACGCCGAAGCGCCAGTCTATTGATCGCATCCGCAGGGAGAGATAAGCTGTCGCCACTCATGAAGTCATTTCAGAGGCCGCAATCAGGGACCTACAGAGAGTCCATGTGGACTGAACACAATAAACTGTTGTGTCCATGCAAAACAGAGCCCGCCCCATCTGTCCTTCTGTGCGTGGTAGCCGTTGGTGATGGTTCTCCATTTTGTTACAGTGTTTCTAGGGAGTACGTTTTTTCCAAAAAGTTAGAAAATGCAGTTCAGGTGAAATTTTTGGATGGATTTCAAATACACTATAACCATCTTAATTGAACCTAACATTTAAAGTGTCAAAATTTTCAGTACTTTTTACAAAACGTGTTTTCTTTATCAGAATAGCAAAAGACAGAACAATTGGGTTAAAAATAAACCAAATATGCGCTGAAAAAGGAACAAACCAGTATCTAGGTCAAAGTTACACATTTTTTATGTTATTTTATGGAAAACAACCCCAAAAATTGGATATTTTTTATAAATTTTGTCAAATTTACTCAAATAGTATTTTAGTCCTTTATTTGTCCCATAATATAGTTACCGGTATATTTTAACCAACTTTTTCAGCGTCTAACACTGATGTCTTAAAGTATTCATTCTCAGTTTTCACAACACATTTTGAGAACATTAAGTAAACCCCTCAAGCTATCAAGTCAAGCTGTTTTCCTTGTTTCCTTCCAGGTCTAGTTTCCGAGTCTAGTTTCCAATACTGTGATTCCTTGTTTTTGTGTATAAAGACTTTCTACATTTGTGTCCTATCTATTTTTGGTTATAACATTTGTTTTTGGTATCATGAAACACTAACTGAAAGTGTTATCAATCAGTTAGATGAAAGGTAAAATTAAGAACACCTGCAAAGCCTTTAGGATCTGAGGTTCATCCTGAAATTTCACTGCCAAGTCCGCTATCCCTAGTATATGCTTTTTATCTCTAATTACATAAGGTTCCCAATATTTTAGCTCAAATTTTAAGGTTGACCAATTTTGATATTGTGAACATAACCACCAAAATCAGACACCATCATTTTAAGAACATGCTTTAATATTATAAAGCTAACAATTGAATAAAGTTGTACACTAGAAAGTCATATTACAATAAAGTACTTCACACCATGAGATTAAAAAAGAAAAATAAATCATCATCCATTACTAAATTTTCGATGGTGCGAAAGAGACGGACTTCAATTTCTACATGTCTAAATGGTCATGATCTATAATCACCAGTTGCTAGTTAAATCACTAGCAGGCAAAAATCCATGTATGGATTTTGGAGTCCCATTGCTTGGCCCCAATAACCCTGCCCCCACTCCCATGTCTTTCCTCGCCAAATCAATGCTCAGTAGGGACTTTATTGACTCAGGTAAAAGGTTGTGATCCACAAGTCAATGTGTGCGTCTGCACATTTAGAAATGACTCCCACCGCACATTTACACACACACTCAACATAGCGGACTCATGTCATGAACATTATGTGCCTTCGATGAGCCTACATGAATATACTTTTATGTTTAGTGTATCAGCCATTTTACGGCCTCTCAATAGGCAGACTTGAGCCTCAGGGTGCAAGTGGGCCACAGACATCGATTATCAGTGGAGACGCTGGTCTGTCTCCTCTGGTGGGAGCAAAGTTGCTATGGAGCTGGGGGCTATGCAGGGAACCAGACCAGGGGGTTAAATGGTGACGGGGCTTGAGAAGCGCTAGTCACTTTGGACGGACGGGGGTGGGGGGCTTCCTGCTTCTTTAATGATTAAAAGAGGATGCGACACCCTCCCTGGGGTCGCACTAGTCAAGAATCCACCCTTAGGTGCTTTACTGCCACTGTTCTAGTTAGAGCCTCTATTGTGACTTTGCTGATATGTTGTTAAACTTCTTCTGGAGCCGTTAAGAATGTTTCGATCACACCTGAGGAGACGAGAGAATGTCTGGACTGAATATCAAAGTGTTCTTTGACTCTTTATGTGGGACGATGACTCAATTGTGGGAAACTCAGGGCCACTATTATTTAGTGGTGTCAAAATAACAGATTGAGATTAAAAAATTGATTAAAGTGCAATGTTTCTTCATCACGTTGATGTGATTTTTTTTTTTTTTTTTTTTAATGTCTGACTTAATGCTTAATTTAGACTGATTCGATTTCTTTTCATCCAGCGGGCTTCTTGTGCTTGAGTTGTTGGGGGTTGGAACACAAAGGTCAACCTGATAGGATTGGAGAGGGAGGAAGTGGAAGCGCATGTGAGCGTTGGTGGCCCAATGAAAAGTAAATGTAAGTTGTAAAAACAATTTTTGGAGAGCACCTTTGATAAAAGTTGATTGATAGGTTTTCTTTCTAAGAAGGACCTTGCTTACCAAAGAAAGAGCTCAATTTGAGACTACCACATCAATGCAAAGCATTTATCGCCAACCAAAGCCACATCTAACGTTAGCAACATATGTAGCGTGCCATATCAATGATTTTCGCAAAGCCAAACTCAAGCTCACCCCACGTTTGAGCATTATGGACAATGTTGAATTTTAATATTATTTTCTAATCCTTTGACGACTGACACGAAAAGCAACACCATTTCTTCTGATGGTCTAAACTAAAGGTTGTAGACAGTGCTTGGGAATAGTCTCAACTGCAGCTATCAGTCTCTTGAAGAAAGAAAAATGACGGATGCCAATATTTTGTTGTGTCGATCAACCTTTTCATCACAAATACAACATCCCTAAATTAAAAATACAACCCCAACCTAGTTCTTTTTCTGACTGTTTTGTCAAGCCAAACGTGAACATGTTTGAGACATATTAAATGTTACTTTTTTTTTCATGTTTAAGATTATCAGACATGCCTATGTTAATCAGAGATTGTAAAATTTACTGTAAGTACTTAACCTCTTTTCAATTGCAATGCTTTAGTACTTGGTTGAAGAAACCCCTTAAATGTTTACCTTAAATATGGTTACATTTCCGTTTCCTCTTCGGTCATGGTCTATAACTTCAGCAAAGGAGTATTCCGAAAATGAAGCTGATTGCAGGAAGCGAGGCTGCGCTGGAGAGCCTCCCCTATATCCTGGTCTTGGTGCCAACCTTGTGATCAATAACAGCCCGACTGCCTCTCGTAATCATTCGGAACGCCACGCGAACCCCTTGCACAACTGGTGCCTCATTAAAAATACATCACATCCAAATTCCATTGATTCCCTTTATATACTTTTCATTAACATGCACTCAAGCTCTTCCCCCGTCTCCTCATTCTCCTATTCTTCCGTGTCATCATGAGGATTAATGGAGCAGATGTCTTACTCGGAATCAATGCATTACATTGCTTTAATTTTGAGGTGCTTCAGCATTACAGTCAATAAAGAACAATTATGCATTGTACAGTTTATATCATTCATATACCGTATTTTCTGCATTATAAGGCGTACCAAAAAAAAAAAGCAGATGGTGCTCCTTATAATGTGGTGCGCCTTACACATGGATCAATATTGAGATTGGGATTCGTAGAATGAACTGATAAAGTAAGCTTTACCTGTTTCTTTCGTATGTTTCCAGTTGAACAAGGTTAGTCATATTGACATTGAGTTATTATACTATTGAGAGTTTAGAATTATCATTTGAGTTATTATTGTTTTGACTTTAAGTATTACTATATTGTGTTTTAAAAAGTTTTAAAATATGTCATTAATTGAGGGTGCGCCTTATAATCCATTGCGCCTTATGTGTGGAAAAAGTTTTAAAATATGTCATTAATTGAGGGTGCGCCTTATAATCCGGTGCGCTTTATAGTGCGGAAAATGCGGTAATTTAAATGGTTAAATGTAAATGGGGTTTTGCTATTTTCAACTAAAATCATTTTTTTGTTCAACAATGTGAATGGTTAAGTACTGCTAACCTCTTAAAACAATTGGTAGCATTATGCTTAGCTATGAAGATTGGTTGTTCACCCGGGAAACTGAAAGGCAAGTTTCAACATGAGTGAACCAGACGGATCAGTCAGTACAAGGTGATTTACTGATACCTAGAAACCCCAAAACTCTCTTTTGCCACTTTTTTTTTTTCACCATGTTTTTAGTCTTGGCCACTTTTTTTTTGTTTTGTTTTTTTTACCATGTTTTTAGTCTTGGCAATTCTGTATAATACAATGGCCTGAATAGAATGGCCTGATCTATTTTTATATAGCACAGACAGCTGTGCTATCAGAGAATTATCAAGCCCTACAAGACAACAAAACAGAATTTGCCTCTGAAATGAAATCAAATATATTAATGTGAATGTTTGACATCTGGAAATCAATATTGAGTGTGGGCTAAATGAGGAACAATAGGACATTCTTGAAGTATGGTTGAAAACTATGATTTCACCTCAGCAGAGGGAGCCCTTGGATGTTTGCGTGTGCATGCGCGTGAGTGTGTATGCTCATGTGGCTAAATGATGGCGGTCCCCAGATGGTCATGAATTTTTGAAGTGGGTTTGAAGTACTTGGAAAAAGTGGTTGCTTACACGCTGGATTTTTTTTTTTTTTTTATCATGCCGTTTTCGCATCTGTATATTTGTTTGACTCTGCTCCATTGCAGTTGGTGGCGGTAGATCTTGAGAGCCCTGACCTCACCCCCCCAGCAGTCTCCTTTGGGATGAACCCGAACACACGATTCGCTCACCGAGGGTGGGTTCGTCAGGAGGTGATGAGGGGAGGGGGTTTCTATGGAGACGGTAATGAGTGAATGAGGTCGAGTTCAAGGACCCGGGGCTGCGATGCGCTTTGTGCCTCTCTTTGTCCCCATAACAGTGGAAATTAGCGGATGCAGGAGCAAACGGATTGAGTACACATGAGCTAATGAGGGTCCAGTGAGGGAATGTGGGTGGGAGGGGGTGAGCAGACGTTCCAAGCAGAGAGCAGATTTTGTCTTGGAGGATTTTATCAATTTGATATATTACAACTGTAGTGATGACTGACCATTTAGCAATTGTTTATGGTTTAAATTGCACTGCAAAGTTGAGTTCATTTCTTATATTCCCAATCTTTATTTTTGTTTCAAATGTCTTATTGACCTCACTTCTCCCCTCCTCTTCACTCCTCCTCTCTTCACTTTGCTTTCTACGCTGACTGCCTTGACTCGATGTGACAGTGCCTCTCATTAAATACGAAACACCGGTCACATGCAAAATTGACCCCGCAAGTGTTTTGGCTCACCCCGTCCTTCCCTGTACACCGCGCATGACTCCCTGGTGAGGCGCGACCGAAGAAGCCCCAGAGGTGTTAGGTGTAGGGAGCACTGCAGATTTTTTTCACCGCAACACTACACACACACACACACACACACACACACACACACACATATATATATTCAGCTCACAAGACGCCTCAGCATAAAAATATTGTCTCTAGTAACAAAAGGTGACATTGTTGGCGTATAATATGAGACACGAGACACCAGCACTCATGCCAACATTACTGTAATGTAATAGGTTATCACAACCCGTGCTGTATACCGTATTTGTTACAGTTTGTGATGCATTTTTATCATTTATTAACATACCGGCTTTCTCACAAACGAGACAATAGTTTTTTTTGCATTTGTATACTGTGATCTATTTACTCATTTGATCCACACTTCCCACCAATAATTTACAGCATACAACTAACAAACATAAAACTGACATTAACTATGACTAACATTGTACATATCCACAAAAAAAACACATGTGTAACTTACCACTTTGGGCTGTCGCGTCTGACGTTTGCGTTGTTAGCACATTAACAATGCCATCATACAGGAAGCACTTTGCATGACCACAAACTAAACTTACATACTCAAAATAACCTCAAAAAATGAATATTGTTGCTCCTGTGCACTTGTAAATGATTCCTCGATCACTGGAAATGGGGGGGTACAAATTCAACGTTCTAAAAAGGTGTCTGTCTCTGCACTCATCACAAAGTACCATTACACACATCTGCTACAATTAATATGATTAACCTAATGGGTTTAGGTGTGTTTTATTTTTTTTCAATTATTGTTTTTAATTATTTTTTACGTGATGTACTTTTACAATGCATTAATGTAAATCTAGTATGTGTTACTGTTTTTGATGCATTTTTATAATTTCATATTCATTTAAATGGTTTAGGAGCCTTTTGGGGGGCTAGGAACAGATTAGGCTATTTACATTACACAACCCTAACCCCAAAAGCTGTACTTATGAAAGATTCATGTTACAAAATTACTTCTGTAACAAATGAATTTTGTAAGTCAAAGTACTACTGTAAAAAGTGAAAGCATTACCTTTTGACATTAATTTAAAAGGTTTAAAGAGTTCAAAGAATCCTTTTGCTGCTAAATTCGGAGAGGGATCAACATCACAAACAGACAAAAGATGGGCACTACTTACTTTGAAATGTGGTGTGAAGGCTCATTGGAAAAAAAAAATGCAGCTTTGGCAAAGCCAAATTCAAACACTGTATTTTGTTGTAGATTTTTGTTGTAGATTTTTGTGAAACTTTAGCACATTTTAGATTGGGCCATTTAACTCATTCACTGCTATTGATGGCTGTAGGCGCCAAAGATCTATTTTAACCGGGCAGGCAGTAATAAGTAGATTTTTGCCTTATATCGCTGTGAATGGCAGTAAAGAGATGACATTCCTGTTACTTTCACTTCTCAGGAACAGCAATAATCTGAACGTGAAACATGTTAAATTATCTAAAGGTGTCAGAAAATTGCAAAGATGTGACCATTATGATATGAACCATTTTTATTGATATTGGCACCTTAATTGTATTGCTTTAACTTTAAAATGGCTCTGCTTCTAACCACACAATAAAATTAGGGTTACCGGGTATTAAACAGAATCTTTTCTATTTTTCTAAAGATAATTTCATATATGCACATGCATATCCTCAGTGCTTCCACGCGCCAATCGGCGTACTTATTTTTATGAATTTTAAAGCCCAAACTAATGATTGTTTCATGGTCTTTATATGTGTGGAGACTAAATCGCTGGCATGTGCTCGCATGCAATTCTGTGGGCCTGCTTCAGTCTTATCTTCCAAGATTATATCTGTCAGAAAGCAGTAAATTACAGTCGTCTGTCCCAGGGCCTGTTTTTATTGTGTGTTCCACAGCCCCATACAAATCTGGGTGAAAAGGCATGTAAATATATATCTGTATCTCTAGAGTAGCCAGCCTGTTTAGAAACTTTTAAAAGCAGTTTAAATAGCTTAGCGCAAAGTTCCTTTAGTTGTAGATATTCTAAGTGGGTTTACATGTTTATTTTTGCCTGTTTTGGCAAATCTCACGGATTATCTCTGTCTAGTACAAAAGCATTTGTCTTTTGTTGGTTTGTTTGTTGTTAGTCAGCAGGATTACATAAAAGCTATGCAAACAATGTTCTAAAATCAGAGGGATATTAGTGCATCAGCAGAAAAGAGAATCGTCTCGGCCAAGGATTTAGATAGTGTGTGTATAGCATTAATTTTTTATTCCTGTTAATTTTACCGGACCAAAATGTGACAAAAACATTCTTTTTTTTTTTTTAAAGGTTTAGTAGGGTTGTGATTTTAAACTGTCAAAATGGGCAAATGTCCCTTAATCAGCCTGAGGGAACGGCCAACGTCAAGTAGTACTTCATGACATGAAAATATTGAGGAAAAATACGGATTACCGTATTTCTCCGTGTACAAGTCTGCCTCATGCATGAGTCAACCCCCTTTAATTTGGGTGAATTTTACAAAAACGCTAGTACAAGTCTATACCTCTTTTTAGTGGTTACACTTCATGGCTGTCCAGTTAAAACACATGGCGTGTGTTATTAAAATGGTGAAATTACGGTACTTTTAGATGCATTTCTTCATATGGAATATACATGGAATGACATATTTTTGTGGTTATCAGGGGAGGGGTGGGCGGAAATAACACAAGTGTGAGGCAATGTACGCGTGCATAGACGCAAATGCTGAGACTAATGTAACAAAATGATTTGAAATTTCATCCGTCCATCCATTTTCTATAACCGCTTATCCCCACAGGGGTCGCAGGCTTGCTGGCGCCTATCTCAGCTGGCTTCGGACAGTAGGCGGGGGACACCCTAAACTGGTTGCCAGCCAATCGCAGGGCACACAGAGACGAACAACCAATCACGCACCCAATCACACCTAAGGACAATTTAGTATGTCCAATTCACCTTGCCATGCATGTTTTTAGGGAGTGGGAGGAAGCCTGAGTGCCCAGAGAGAACCCACGCGAGCTCGGGGAGAACATGCAAACTCCACACAGAAAAGCCGGAGCCAGGTGGATTTGAACCGTGACCTTTGAACTGTGAGGCAGACGTGCTATTCACTGTGCCACCGAGCCGCCTGATTTGAAGTATTCAATGTTTTTTTTTACTTGTTTTTGTTATTGACACAGCTGAATGAGTTTGTCAAAAAGCTTCAAAAAGTCTTCATCACTATCTGACACGCCAAGTATCTCCTCCTATTTAACATCATTCCCACAAACATTCTAGTTTTGTCTCGAACGGACAAGTCAAGCCGTCTTTTCCTTTTCATTATGGATCAAAGTCCACCAAAAAATTATCCACGCAGCCTCGTTGTTGACAACAAATAGGCAAGGCGCCGCTTGACAAAATATGCATACAATATCGAACTAGAAGAATATGTAAAACACAGATATATGCGGGTATGAGTCTACCTCACCAATATGAGGTTTGAAAATGAGGGGAAAAAAACCTCAACATGTACACGGAGAAATACGATAAGCACCGGGTTTATGTAGATCGATTGGGGTCAGCAGAGATCTTCCTGTTCCAACTGTGTATTTTTACAAGGCATCACATCATGCCAAAATACGGAAGCAATCACTCAATGTGGACGATTCATGGTTTGGATAGGTGACAAATTGCCAAGCTCTTGTTTTTAAAGATATTAAATGTACATGAAAAGCATTTTTATGCAATGGATTTGGGACAAATATTGACTTTTGTTTTCTGTTCAATGTTAAGTGGGTTTAGTTTCCCTTTAAGAAAAGTATTTATTCGTTAAAAGCAAGGATATTGAGGAATAAAAATAAAAAGAAACTTTCAATTCATATTCTACCAATTCAATATTGTAATCAAAATGCCAAGTTTATATTGGTGGGGGCATGTAGACACACATACATATTGCAAATTTTTTTTTTTTTTTTGCTTTAATTAAAATGCCAGTGTCAATATTGGTGTTGCCTAAAATAACAGACATAAAAGGTTGGGTAGAAAGAAAAAAAAAACATCACAATTATGGGTTTAAAAAAAAAAGTCTCAATATTTGGTTGCATTTGACCAAATGTTATGTCTTGAGCAAAAAGACCTATTTTGGGAGGTTAGGGCATTGTTCTTTCCAAATCAAACCTTGAAATTTAAGTGAAAATGATCCAAATATTGCATCAGTCCTTTTTTGACAAATAATTACATTCATTTTAATACAACACTTTTTATTTTGTAGTTTTAATGGAAGTTGAGAATTTTTCTCAATGCGTATTTTATGAAACGTGAACAGATTGTAAAAACATTTTTTTAGCTTACTTAGTCTGCACATTTTTGCAGAGATTGATCTAGATGTGTAAATTTCCCCTAATTTTGCTTTTTGAAAGCAGTCTTTTATAAACGATTGGGCAAGTGACACTGTAGACCTTTTGCAGCTTAACAAGGCGTACAGTGTGTACGTCTGTCTGTCTCCTTCACTCACATCGGACAGACAAGGTGCAGCTGCTATGTTATTGCATTTGGCCGTCTCTGACAACTTAATGGGATGTTTGATTTCCATGTTCGACTTCCTGCGCGACCGGCGCTTGACTCTTGGGCCTTTGATATTTTGGCTTCCCCTACTCACAGCTCAAAACTCAAAACAAACACGCACGCACGCATGCGCGCTTACACACACTTTCATACATATCCAAACACACAAACAGAACCTTTCGTCGCCTGTGAAACACGTAAAATTGCGTTTGCCCATCCATAAGCACGCAACTTGTTAATGGCGGTCATTCACTTGTCAAGATGGTTAACTCATTCGCTGCCATTGACGGCTATAGACGTCAAAGATCGATTTTTGACTGGATCTTGTAGGTTACATTCAAAATACAGCCAAAATGTCATCACTCCCAGGCCACAAGGACACGAGAGACATTATCCCCTCAGCTTATCACTTAAAGTCACCGATGGCTATCTCGCGTTCAGCCATGTCTGCTCTCTATCTCCACGACATATGATGATAAATGACGTTTCTTATGAAGTAATGACTTAAGGTTAGGGGCCAGACTGACCTTTCTGATGTATCTTTTTTTGGATGGAATGTGTGTAGGAGGTACAGCATGTTAATGTTTCCATATCACGGAAAAGCCATCATCTGTGTTTGTAGTTCCTTAAGAGTGCTTTATATTTTGCAATGTTTTGTATAAATAGTGGCACCGGGCTCATCGTGAGGACTAATCGGTGGGAGTAAAGAGAGGTTTGCTGGGAATACAAAATAAACACGGTTGTTACCTGGAGGTTCATCCACTGGCACATAAATAGAAGAACAGATATAAATAGAAACTCACTGTATATGAAGAGTAAACCTTATTTGAACTGTTAGCACACAGCGGCCAATCAAACAAAGTACAATGTCTTCATAAATTCTTTATAGATGTGACATTGCTTTGTTTGAAGTGTTAGTAAAAGTAAAACTAGAGATCTCAAAGCTAAATCTTCAATTTTGAAGATTATACAAAAATTAACTCCATTAACCCAGTACTCTTTACTTCCTTTTACAACTGTAAGACAATGCCTTTTTTTTTTTCTTCTTACCATCTAACTTAGATGTTCTGGCTAAGAGGCAATCAGAGTGAGATGTTCACTTTTTGATAGCCCATTGGTTACTTGAATGCTGTCACCTGCCTGGCATCCCAGAATGTGTTTCTTAACTATGTGTAAGCGATTTATTCATTCAAATCATAAATAGAAATAATACAAATAATTAAAAATCAAATGAACACAAAATCTCTTAATTCCAAACATTTTTTTTCTTTTATACCTGGACAATTTATACGTTGTGCAAGATTGTGTACAGTATCCATTTCAGCTCATGATGACTGAAACGTAACGCGAACAATTGGCCTTCCGAGCCATACTGGCAAACTTCAATGTTGCTTACTGCAATACATTAAGGACACTCCTTCTCTTAATAGTAGCTGCTACACACTAATGCTGTAGCACTCAGCCAGTAATTCCTGGACGCATGTACACTATGTATACTTGCTGCCTATTTAGACTGTGTTCACACCTCCAGGCTCCCAAGTAGCTTAAACATTTTGCAGAAATTTGGAAGATTTAATCGGGTGATGTGATAAACTGGTGACAGATAACACAGGTAGTCTGTTGTTTTTAAAATCATTAGTGCCACACCGCCTACCTCTGCTTGTTAATACGTTCGAACATATTTAGATATGGCTGGACACTTGTGAATATGTTTGACTGTTCTGCAAGTACGTTTGAAAAAGTTTGGCAGTCAGAAATGTTGACACCACCTGCAGCAGCTCCGCACTTTGGTAGATTTTTGCCAAAACTGTGTTTTCAGATATGGAGCAGTTGTTTTTTGAGCTTCTCATCCCACGAGTCAAATTTTCAAGATTCATCATTGCATTTGTCTTTTGCATACATACACAAGCATAGAGTACATCTCCACCCCAATGGTGGTGGAGGAAGTCAGAGGAAGTAAAGTCAGAGTTAGTAAGAAAACAGGCAGAGGAGTTCATTTTGAATTGATTTGATGTACATAACAAAATCTGACATGGCTGTTGGCGGATGCCTGCTAATTACATCTTGTTGTGTCACTGGTCCTATGGAACAATCTGCTGATTGTTGTGCGAGAAAACTGGTCAGACAAGCGGCAGATAGTTTTACCCCCAATTATCTCCATTTATTCACTCTGTTTCAAGCTAAGAAAAAGAAGAAAATGGACAAAAAGGAGAAAAGAAATGTAACCAAAGGAAAGGGGGATATAGAAAAGGAATATATAGCACATGTCTAGTTCACATAAGATTGCAAAACCTTTTTTGAGCGAATTAAGAGATGGTGCTAATGAGTAGCAACAATTTCACCTCTAGCCTTCTTCCGCAGAAGGTGGGGTCAGAAGGGGTGATTATGAATTGAGTTAATGAGTCTGGATGGATGGGGGTGGGCTGGCCTTTCCTTGTAAGAAACGGACCAACTGGCCGTGGAAGATCTGATTCTTGGTTGAGAATGAATATCACAAGAGAGAACAATCACAATGTATAAACGGAATGAAAACTTTTAAGTAAGGGCAGTGTCAAAAGTTGGTTATTTAGTTGAATACTAGACAGATGGAAAATGATGGCAGGACAAATATCAAAATGTGCAGAATAACCTGTTTTGCCTGAGGTTGCTAGTACCATGTTTTTTGGACTATAAAACATCCTTTTTTCTTTTCTTTTTTTTTTAAATCCACAGTTCACCATATAATTGGATTAATTTTATTTCCGGATGTTGAAGTTGAAAAAAAGTTTCACTCATTTGCTGCACTGATTTGTTTAATGTGAAGTAATGGGCCTTCTAATCTGGTTTGCCTAATGTGGAAATTTAGGACTTGGTACCTAACTGACTCAACTTGACAGACTTGAAGGCCATGATTTAACAAGTCATCTTGTTTATAATTCTTATTATGGCTTATTTTGACTTTTTAGGGTGGAGAAATTGAATGAATGAAATCAAAATGGGGCTTTTGTCAAATCAGCGTTGCACACTTGCGAGTTGAAGTTGCGACACAGAACTCAGACTGAAATGATCAGCCTCAGCAACGACATAAGTCATTTACTACTGTCTCTCTGATGAGTCATTATTACTTTACACATGCTACTGTTTACTACTCAGCTTCCATGTTGGCTTTTCTGACATCAAATCCACTCTTCACTGATTATTTCTTGCAACTGTCTGGTAAGGTTTGCCCCACCTCAGAAAAGTGCTTCATGGCCACTGTGTCTAGACTCATTAGCTGGTACACCAATGAGTCTGGTTCCGAGGCTAAACTTTGGGCAGAAGGCGGGATATACAATAATAATCACAGTTTTTATGAATCGACCTTTTTAAAATACTGATGAAAATAATAAATCATAAAAATCTCATCAAATGTTTTTATGGAGGGTAGCTGACACCCTTGACTAGTGCTTATCTAATAAGCCATTCGAGCACTGTAGTGATCACTGTATTGATTGCCAATCAATGGGAAATGGAAATCAATCTTTCATATGATACCACCCATGTTTACATTGACATTCAATATTCTCTCAGCCATGAAAAATGAGTAAAAATACTAAATATACTAGGCACTCTTGGGGTTGACTTTTCCGATAACTTGACTTTGAAATAGTTGAGGTGTATATTAGTCAGTGTGATGAACAGGGATTTTTTTTTTCTTTTTTATCTTCACTCCAGTATTTTTGGTGACAGCAAAATTGAACCATTTGACTTGAATCAACTCACTTGAAGTTTGACTCGACTTCACTACATTGATTTTTTTTTTCTCAGTGATTTAGGATTTGCTTGATCTATGTATTTGACTTATTCGTGCCTCTGTAAATTTCCTAAAATGGCATCTTTGCGGTCTAAAAAAAAACACGATATGCTGAAGTTTGAAAATTACAGTATGTTGAAGTACCATATAGTGTGAAAAAATGTGGTAATTTGATTACATATTGGTACATATTGGATATTGCATAAAAAGAAAAGGATTGAATCAGAAACAAATTAAAGCAAAGAATGTGTCAGTATGAACGGAGCTGTCACAATGTTGAACCTAAACTGTTTGTTGCTGCTTATGGGACTCCTTCCGTCCGTCCATCCACCCGTGCTAGTGTGAGGTGGGTGAAGGTCACGGCAAAATGGGAGGATGGTGGAAGGGCAGAGTTGGATCATAGTAGGGGGCCGAGTTGTGTTTATGTATGAAGGCTTGGCCTACTTAGACTCATTTCAGTCCAGCCTGAGCTCCTGCGCGTCGCCCGCAGAGTTGGCCTCAACACCCCTGACTTGATCAGTCAACCATGTGACTCGAGCCCGGAGCCAACGACAGAAAGGCAGACGATATAGGAGACAGTGGGAAAAGACAGACGCGAGCCGCAACATCGCTCTCGTTTATTAATTTTATTTCCAGTGCAATAGAAGGCTGGAGATCTGTATCAAAGCATTTATCTGCACAATTTATCAGGCGTCCTCAAAGGCTGCGCTTATTACTTTGGCCCATGGCGATGACAAAAGGTCAACAGCAATAGACAAAACCAGTCCTTTTTGGATTCGACCTTTTAGAAACCAGGCTTGACTTTTCCATGACAGATAAATGGTAAATTGCTGATCTGCAGTTTGGTATCAAGAGAAAGTCACTTCCCACACGGAGCCCTGTCTTTTTCCCACAGACGACTCCAAATATTCCGAGATAGCTTTCCGCATTCGTTTAACGTCCGTATCCTGCGGCTCTCACAGGGCTCCTTTCATTTCGGGTTTTAATTCTCCTTCGATCCAAATGTGAAGGTTTCGAACAAAAGTGCTTTTGATGCGTTAGTCGCTCCCTGATTTTCAGTCAACAAATTGTATTCGTAAAAGAACTACTGTGCGTTCTATTCATTGCAGTCATTTACAAATTCCCTCACATGCTGTGTTGTCAGTCATGACATAAACAGGAACATTGTCTAAGATGTGTTCACCTCTGTCCGTTGCATGTGGGCTTTTAATGCACCTCAGGGGCCGCACTGTAGCGTTATTGTTCCCGGGGAATTAACATGACAGACAAACAGGCTGAAGAGGGTCTGCCCAAACTGGAGACAGCAGCAACACACTGTGACCTTTCAGCTTCAGAAACGACCGTGTGTGTTTATGAGTGCGTGCGTTGTTTACGCCACGAAAGACCAAAAACAATGATGGCCGTTGATGTCGCCTTGCCTGTCTGTCTCCATGGTTTTGCTGATGCATAACCATGAAGACAGTTACTAATCTCGTGGTGATTTTTCTTCTTTTTTTTTCCACAGACATTGGATTCAAAATGACTCAGGGGCAGATAAGAACCCAATGAATGTGACTTCTATTTCTCTTGCCAGTTTCAAGGATTGTTTGTGAATGAAAGTCAAAGTGTTTCCCACAGTGTTGGCCTGCTGGTAACTGAACTCGAGGAAATGTGATATTTTGTCTACTGGGCTTTCTTTTTTTATTCTACACAGCATTGGTTCAAGGGATAGTTTCCTTATTAGACATTTTTTTTTAGCATTAAAAAATAAAATAAGAAAACATGTTCCCACTTACCATTGAGCTCTGGTAACGGCTGATCACACATCACCTGTTTTATGGGGTTGATCATGTGATCACGAGCTAAGCTGTGATTGGTTGTTACTTATTACGATGGGTTGTCATTTTCAGTTTGACGAGTAGAAAAATGTATTTTAAAGGTTTTAATTGTACTCGAAAAATAAATGTTATCTATTCATTTTTGGACTTAAAATATTAACTTTTCACTGCTTAAAATGTCCAAAATGACTTTGGTCATGAGTTTTGAATTGTTAAATCTTCAGAGTGCATAAAAAAGGCTAAGTGTGGTAGCCTTCCAACATTACATCACCATCAGTCAATTTTTTGGCATCATTTTATTATGCGAGAGTCGTAGTTCTGTTATTACTGTATTTGCATAAAAAAAGAGGAGGCTGACATTTTTTGTTTATTATAATTTTAAGAATAATTCTTATTATTGTTTTAAGCATTGCACTTTGATCTATTGACCTTCCTAATGATTACATAAATAGTGAAAAAAGGCTATGCCAGAAGGGGGAATTTATCAGGAATTTGACCCAAAACGGTGAGGAAAAATACATACAAATAAATGAACAAAAACGAGTAAACACATACTGTAGACAAGAAAGCATCTGGATTTTTTTCCACTCTTCATTTTTTGCTGTTTGCTATTTTTTCAAAATGTTTTAATCTAGTTCTAGTCTATCTGGATTTTTTTCAGTGTGATCCCATTGTCACAGGATGAGCTTGACTATTCTTTTATCATTAGATGGCAACCATCAAAATCAATGAGTGAAAATAAAACACTAATCGTCGTCATCATATCTTTGGCACTAAACTATTGATCATTTGGTTTTATCTATCAGGAGAGTGGTGAGATGATGCTTGAAGACTAGCCCGTCAACCAAATGATGGGATTGGAAAAAAAAAAAAAAAAAATCGCTTTAGACAATATAAGTGGTGTAAGGAGTTAGGGAATGAAATGACGACACATCAAAATGTGCCAAAACTGAATTCTTATGGAAGGCTTAAATGTTCTAGCTTGCCATTTTGACAAGCAATCAATGAAATCAAATTGATGTACATTTTCCTGAGTCACATGTCCCCTCATGCAGACATGACACATTGTTTTGGTTGTAGCAAAGTGATTTAGATGTGCAGACGTTTCCACAAATAACTTATTGTTTGCCTAATTGTGACCACTGGATTGTGACTGCAAAATAAGAGGTAAGGGTGTTACCCCCATTGTAGGCTGGGCCGAGCCTTGCCCTTATGTTTCACGTGTTCCATGCCGTCGCCTTTTTGTCCACGGCAATTATTCATAATTATTCCTGGCATTTAGCAACACCGTCAAAAGAACTGCCACCTTCAGATCCTTGTTTAATCTCTTGTGAACATTGCAGGTGGAATGCGGTCTAATTTTAGCCTTACACGATTGAAGCAGAAACTCACCTCACAATTTGAGGTCAGCATCCTAGAGAAATAGCAAAACAAGCGCATTATTTAGTGATGGGTGGTAGTTTTCCATTGTAGGCTTTCACTGAGCTGAGCTACATGGTGGACATGGGTGCATTAACCCTCCAGTTATATTTTATTCCACGGAAAAAGAAAAATGTCACTGGGTCACAGGTTGTTTAGTCACCCAAACTTGTGGGAAATGTGTCAGATCCAAAGTCAATATATGTTTCAACCAGTAATTTATGTTCATTTCTTGAGAACAGCAATAATGTCTCTGGGTCAATATGACCCGTAGGTGTGTACTTTTATCTTAGTGTCAAAAATGTGTCTCTTATAATGGAACAAAGGCAATACATATTTCATACCTGTGAGTAACATTTGTTTCTCTGTAATACTTTTAGTAATAACATGGGTCAATTTGACCCTTTATAAACTCTTTTTTTTGTGTGTGTGCAATCCTGCTAACTATCATATCTAGATACATACAAAGACACCTACCTCATTTATATATTTATATATGTTTTTTATTGTAAACCCATTCAAAAAGTAAGAGAAAGGATGCTTCATTTACCTTCGTTTGTTTGCTTCCTGGAATAGAAATGACATCCTATGTCGATTTGAATTGGGGGCATGTGTAATTATCTCAAAGTTTCAGAAATGTTTAGTGTGAAATCCTGCTGATTAACAAATCTAGTGATTTTCTTTTTTCCATCCTCAGAAACGATGGGTCATTTTGACTTTTGCTTAATTTTAAAAAAGTTGCAAAACAAAAAAAATAGACAAACACATGCAAAGGCTATTTTAAATGGACATGTTTATTATACATAAGCCAAGCAGAAGTCTTAAACTCAAAGACATAGACCAAAAACAAACGTCCACTGCACTCATGAATAAGAATAAGAAAACAAACAAACAAAAAGAAAAAACTCTAACTCTAAAAAAAACACATTAAAGATATGTTTTTTGTTCCTCTGGAGAAGTCTAAAATATTTGATGTAACTTCAGTTGTTAATTTGCAAAAGTTGTCACTAAAGCTGTGAGCCTCTTGTCAATATGATTTGGAATTATGTTATTTTCAAAGGTTTTTAAAAATCACTTTTCATATCAAATACACAAATGTACACGCTTATCTTTTCTTATTGCATCCTGTTCGAGTCAGAATATTTTATGTTTTGCTCGTCATATGTTTACATAGCTGCGGAGATAACGTAAAATTCTCAATGGACAATATACATACACAGTATATACAGCAATAAATCACACACTTTGAAACACATTTTGCAGGATGTTTTAGAGCAGATGTTTCTGATCTCCTTGTTATCAAAGATCTATGAGTCCGTCTGCTACTGGTTATCCAAAACAGGGGTTTAATCATTACAAAGATTCCAGATAAATTCCCATGCTATAACTTACCTACCTTGTTCATCCACGAGCGACTTGAATAAACTTTGCGGCCACATCTCCTTCGCTTAATCATCTTTTATGGCTCCTCTGACTCTCTTGCTGTTGAAAGGGGTTGGTAGAACATGGCGATGGGAGCCTTACACTAATAATTATATGCCAGCACACTCAGTTTACCAAGCTTCCTTCCATAATGCACAAAAGTGGAGCTGGTTGCTTACAAAAATAGATGATACAACTTGATTGCAGAAACCATTTCAATGTCTCACCTTACATGCTGTTCGATAGTCATACTCACTGTCACTGAATGGTAAATGAACTCCTGCTAATGGTACGGAAGTCAGGAGTATGAACCACTAATGGTATTGTAACATTTGCAACTCCAATGGACAAGGATCTATATGAATTAATTACAACGTATTAATTATTAAATAATTGCATTTGTGCCTTATGATTGATGAGCAATCAGTCTAAATTGGTCTCCACTTCTGGCCAGCTGGTACAGGCTCCAGCGCACAGTAATAAAAATTGAAAATTGTGCTTTGAAGCGCTTGTTATTGTTGTGGTAACAGTTGCTATGGTTTTGGATTTGTCACCTTTGTCATTTGTATGTTATTAATGAGGCGGCTCGTTGAGGCAGTGGTTAGCACATCCGCCTCGCAGTTGAGGGACCGGAGTTCAAATCCACCTTGCTCCGGCCTTCCTGTGTGAAGTTTGCATGTTCTCCCCGAGCCAGCATGGGTTCACTCTGGCCACTCCAGCTTCCTCCCACCTCCAAAATAACATGCATGGCAGTTGAATTAGACATACTAAATTGTCCTTAGGTGTGATTGAGTATGTGAATGGTTATGGGTGGGTGTTAGCAATTTTGGCATATAAGGGCCAGTATTTCCTATTGTGATGTGGTGACTGGTTTGTTCTTTGATGTATCAATTGTTATGCAGTTGCTATAGTAATGTCCTTGTCACCTTTGTCATAGTGGTCATGTATTTGTCACCTTTGTCATAAGTGTCAGTGCTGTGTTTATTGTTGTGACCTTGTGATTTGGTCCTTGATGTATTTGTCACCTGTCATTTTTATATTTGCTTGCATTTTTGTCAAGTAGGGTCCTGAATTTTCTGTTTTGGTTTGTTCCTTGATGTAAGAGATGCTATGCAGTTGGTATGGCCATGTCCTTGGCACTTTTGTCATCATGTCACTTTTGACAGTTTTATATCACTTATCACTTTTGTCATACAAGGTCCTGTATTTACTGTTGATTGGTTTGTTCATTAATGTATCAGTTGCTGTGCAGATACAGTGGTCATGTGTTTGTCCCCTTTGTGATATCATATAGGGTGCTGTATTTACTGTTGAGATTGGTTTGTTCATTAGTGTATCAGTTACTGTGCAGTTTCTCTGGTCATGTATTTGTCCCTTTTGTGATGTTATATAGGGTGCTGTATTTACAGTGGTTAAATAGTTAACAGTTGTTGTATTTAGTTGTTATGCAGTTGCTAAGGACGTGCATTTGTAACAATTGCCATGATTGCCACTTTTGTCAGTTTTATATTACTTCTAACATGTTTCATACAGGGTCCTGCATTTGCAGTTGTGACTGGTTTGTTCCTTGATGTATCAGTTTCTATGCAATTGCTATGGTCATGTCTTTGTGTCCTTTGTCACAATGGTCATGTATTTGTCACCTTTTTCATTATGTTTTAATTACTTTTGCCATATAGAGTGTTATATTTACTGCTCTGACGGTCTGTTCCATGATGTATCAGTTGCTATGAAATTGGTCCAATAATTTTCACCTTTGTCATTTTCATTTAAGAGTTCTGTATTTACTGTTACAAAGATGCTATGTTCCTTTAGTTTGCTTTATTATGTCATACAGGTTTGATGTCTGACAGTATTTGAGGTTTTCATTGACATGTGGTCAGATCATCAAACTGTCAAGCTGTATAAAGCTGCAAAGTTGTTTTCCTAGGTCTAGTTTTTGTCTTCCAGGTTTAGTGTCCCGGGTATAGCTGCCCTGTTCTAGTTTTTCTTTCATTTTATATGTCAAGACTTATCCTGTTCTGTGTCCTGTCTGCTTCCGGGTCTGGCTTTTGTTCCTTGTGTGACAGTTTTAGACATATTAGTCATAGCCTTGCTCATTACAGTGTTGCACCACTATTGTGTGTCACTACTTTTATGACTGTCATTTGCTGCTGTCATTGAAGTGCTACCTCCTGATAACAACTGCTTCAAAGTAAAAATGTCTTCAGAAAAAAAGGCTGTTATTTAACTATATTATAATAAAACTGATTGTCAAAAAAAAAACAAATATTCTAACAGCAAAAAATAGTGTTTCCCAAAGTTACAGAAATTATTTTAAATCATATTAGTATATTGGACTGAATAGACAATGCTTGTAAGAGGACAGATCTTGGCTTTTTTTTTTCACTCCAGCATTTATGTTGTATTACATATGCTCCACTATTCCCATAAACATATGCTCTTTGACTATTTAGTACATTTCAAATACAAGTTTCAAAAATACAAATCCTTAAATTAACTGCAGTACATAACTTTTACGTCTCATTGTGCCAGTGTCAATAGTGGGAACCTCCAAACATAACTATTTAGCTGCCCATTATACCATAGAAGACAGTCAAGAACATTTTGCATGGACTTTGTTTATAAAGAACCTTCATAATGTAAATAAAACCTCAAAGTCAGCAAAAAGCGAGGGTAATTTTAACTTACTACGATGAGTCCTTCACTGATGTAATGCGTCCTGGAAGGCCTTCATGTTGTCTTGAACCCGTTGGATTTTCTTACCACATTTAATTACATTTTGGGTTGTGCCCGCCTCAGATTTCTGTCACTCAAAGTGGATTTGGCGCTTTGCTGTGGTTTGCATCAATTTGTTTTTCGTAGAGCTAAATAGCAATGACAAAACACATTGGTATGATTCTCAAAGAGGAGTTGCAAGAGTTCATACACGAATAAAACTGCACTAGAATGAATTGGAAACTAAAATTATTCACATTATTTGGTAAGGTTGTGTGTATTTGCCTTAAGCTTTACGTATCTTCATTTTTCTTTTAAGAAGTTTAAACATGTAGATAATAATGATCAACTTAATAAGCTATAAAATGTCGCTAAATTGCTGTGTGGTAGGTGGCCGTGAAGTGCAAATCATACAAACAAAAGACTAAGCAAACAAAAGGTAATCGCAAACAAATAGCAAAACACCTTTTTGTGTGTTTTTTTGCATGCTCCTTTTTTGTGTGCCTCCTTTTTGTGTTCTTTTTTTTGGTGGTCTTATTTTTTTTTGCGTGCTTATAAGCGTGCTCCTTTATTGGCTACTTCTTTTTTCTCGTGTGCTTCGTTTTTTTATTGTGTGCTTTTTCCTTTCATGCTCATTCTTTTCTCTTTCGTACTTCTCTCTTGTAAGGTGTTTTTGTTTGCTTAGTTATTTTTTGCTTGTTTGAGTTGCACAAAAATTGCCACTTGCTTTGCAGGCTTCATACCCTCATCAGGAAGCAATTGTAGACACAATATGCATTTTGACATGTTTAAAAAATTATTTGATTTTGAACATATTACACTGCTTAAATTGGTTTCTGTATTGAACAGTTATGACTACTTTTACATTTTAAAATAAAATTAAATTAACACATTTTATCAGACCACCTGCAGTCCACGAACCCCACTTTGAGAACCACTGCTTTAATAGATAAAGGCAGAATAACAATATGTAAAAAAAATATTAACCATTCTTTTTAAAATGATATTGCATACATGTACAGTATTTCCTTAAAAGTGACAGGCATGTGACCCAAATCAGAGGTGACACACTTGCCCTTGAAGTACACTCAGCTCCCACAGTCTAACTGCGGAGCCATTTTATGATCTGTTTATGTTGGTTAAAGAAGTTGCCATTTTCCAGCCCTCTTTCAATTCTCCTGCTTTAACCTCTCCCATCGGACACATCAGAAAAGTCTTTATCCAGCAGCGTGGGAACCTTGAAATGAAGCAGGGGTGCTGGAATGAAAATGCTGTTTTTGCTTGCACGTATACATTGGTGGTCACACAGTAACACAAAACTCTCAAACACACAAACTACTCCCTGTGCTGTCCTCACCTGCAGCAGCAACTTTGACACATCATTAAAAGCAGTCACAAAAATGGACAGCGTTTCTACATTTGCCCCACATCTGAGGAAACACCTCTCGCCATGTTTTTAGAATTTAGCTTTAAGGCCCGCATTCTACACCAAATGGCACAATCACTTCTTTGTTCATGTAGCTATGTCTAATATTTCAGCGCTCCGATCCAACAGTACTCATATTATTGTCTCATACATAATGCAAGCTGGAAAATGTTTTCAGACCTGGGTTTTACACTTTTATGAAGATTAAAACGAGTCAAAGGTCATGTCATAGCCAATCTGAGATGAGGGAAAGCAGTAGCAACCACTGGTGCCTTGCACATGAAAAACTATAACAGTGCTGTCTTTGTAATCATTCGACTTAGTTTACCTTTCATATTTTATTCCCACGTTCTGTACTTTCAAGGTAGATGCTTAAAAAAATAACTTAAAGCTAGAATCCCCTCATAATGGCCAACGATAGAACACAAGGCGGTTTTTCGCTTTTTATCATCTTGTCTGTTGTACTCACTAGCTTACCGCTAAGCTACTGTAACATAGAAGAACTTCTCATAACTTTATCTTGTCCTGCCTATTTGGCCATCATTGGCAGACTGCTAATAATAATAATAATAATAATAATATAATGCTCATTAGCTGGCATAAACGCTTCCTCATTGACAAAAATATTCTATGATGCATTTCAGTCAACTGAGAAACGGTCAGTTTGCTCCTCAATTTGAGTCTGTAATGATTTGTTCCATGAGAATATATAGTATATGAGAGAGACCTAGGTGTAGAGATTTGTAAATATATGCAAAATACTCTGTGTGAAATGTAGAGCTGTACATCTTGGTTACTATTTCATTTAATTTCAAGATATTTGTTTTTCTAGCTAATATTGTATTGGCATACAGTGCACAGCCTTGCACTTCATTATTAAGTAGTGTTGCAGGTTGGGACTGGGTTCAAAAAGTAGCATTCATGCCTGTAATTATGATCTGTTCTTTGCCGCTACCTGTTCCTGTTTAAACGTGGTCTTTAATGTTTTCCACTTCAATTTCCAGTTACATCCTTAAATGACGAAGGAGGCCAAATTAAGCGGCCAAAGTGGCAATCTGTTTCTTATTTTAGGATGTAAAAAGATTGAAAATGAAAAAGCAAAAGAACAGAGAGCGAGAAGAGAGTGGGCTGCTGCCTACCACCATTGGAGATGCTAAACATTTCCATGTGTCTGTGTGTCTTTCCTAAATCCCCCACCCTGCCTTTGTTTTATGTTTTTTTTCCAAGCCGTCCTACTGCTTCTTCCTCCCATAATACCAGCTATAAAGAGCATACAATTATAGTGGGATGGACTAAACTGGGTGCAGGCCCTTCAGGCAGCCAACCACACTCTTCCTCCCCCAACCGGGCAGCCCTCTGGCTCCCTTGATTGGCCGCAATGGTTGCACAGATGTTCCATCTTTAATGATTTTTGTAACCATTAAGTTAATAGTTGTTTATGGCAGTGAGATGCTGGAATGTGGGGGAAGCGGAGGAAGCTGATGGATAAGAAATGCAGGGGGGAAGGCAAGACTGTGGGCTAACTGTGGTGGAGACTGTGGGTTAACACCGCTAGTCGGATGGAGACAGGGGCTTCACACGCCATGCAAACACACACTCAGACATTTAAAGTCAGCCACATTAAAGCTCCTGTGTGAGTAACTTGGATCATTATTGTGATGATTTGCGACTCACCTGAAAATAAATTATAACTTTAAAAACGGGTTTTATTTCACTTCTTTGCTTCATCTCCTGGGCTGCAGACTAAGTAGAAATTGATTAAATGTTATGTGCTGTCCGTGGAACATATGCCACTGTATTGCCAGGACCCACATTAAAGTCATGAATGCCTTAAATAATTCATGATGTATGTGGGCATTCTAGCCAGAATCGATTATGCATTGCAATTTGGTACATACAGCTCACAATTTCTTATGTGGTTGCATCATCAAACATTGCCAGACAACCAATTCATACCATACACACAGGACACTGTGGTAGAGTACTTTCATGGGGTCTTTAGAAAGTAATGGTCAACTTATTGATTAAATGCATTGTTGTTATCTTCTAAGCCGGCGATTTTTCCAATTGCGCGCTGCAGGTGGGTAGCTGAGATTTTAAAAAGTTACATTGTCAATCAGCAAATCTAATTTAATGCTTGTTAATGCTACAGCAGGATGAGTTCATTTTTCTTTTCAATTTAAAGATAAATTAATTGAAACCATGGACATACTAAATTGTCCTTAGGTCTGATTGGGTGTGTGAATGGTTGTTCGTCTCTGTGTGCCTTGCAATTGGCAGGCAACAAGTTTAGGGTGTTCAGCACCTACTATCTGAAGTCAGCTTGGATAGGCACCAGCAAGCCTGTGACCCTTGTGAGGATAAGCGGCTCTAGAAAATGGATGAATGGATAATTGAAGCCATGGGTGTCTCCAGCCCACTTTTGGGGGTGCTCAAACACCCTTTAATTGAAAGCTAGCAATTAGAAAAATAGATTGTTTGCATGTGTAGACAGTAAATGTGTAACATTTCTTACTTTTTATTTCTGGTAGTCATTTTTGCTGAATTTATGAATTTACGTTTTGTTCTTCCGTCGGGGTTAGATAACACTTTTTTTGTATCTCGGAAGGTTTCACTTGCCTCTGTTTTGAACTGGAGTTGGAGAAGTAGATTTTGTCCATTGTTGTAGTCTGATCTATCACCACCTGTGTCACAGTTCATCACTGTTTGAATATACCAGATTTCTGCCATATACTTTGGAGCATGGAAGTATAAAAACAGCCTAAATAAGCAGATAGAATATTAACAATCATCCTGGAACAAAAGCGTGTGTATGTGGCATTAAGAATTAAGAGAGAAAGTCATCAATATATTGAACAACACGTTCACCTCAATGTGATCGCCGATCGTTGCTGGGATGTCAATGTCTGCGCTGTGTTTCAGTCGCACAATTTCATAAACTGAAATTCATTTGTGTACACAATCTTGCTCAGCACGTTCATTGTATAAGCCTAAAGTAAAAAGCAAGATTTAGATCTTTATTTTATTTCACTTTTTAAAAGGGACTTGAATGAATAAATCGCTTGCACATAGTTGAGCAAAACATTCTGGTGTCTTTCCGCGAGCTAAGTAGTGACATCTTTTAAGTAACCAATGGGCACATCACAGAGTGACAATGATTGGCGCTCAGCCATTTTTCGTTTTATAAGGATTCGCATTGTCATTATCCAAGCAATTTTTGAGAGAAGAACCAATCATTCCAGATGGAGTTACTGAATAAAATACGACTAGAGAAACTACTACAAATGCAGTTCCAAAATTTATAATGGCAGAATGGTGCAGCACTCTAAATTGTCCGTTTTTGGCTCATTAGAGGTTTCTTGGCTCCTACTAATACTGCTACCTATCGAAATGGCGTCCTAATCCATCAGATTTAATGCAACACCTCACCCTCTAGATTTACCTCTTTTAACAGCTGAGTTTCGTCCCCCCCCAATTTCTATCCACACACCAGCCCATCCGTCATCGGGAAATTAACCCCAGCTTACCTGTAATTTGAAACAGCAATGGCCTCCAACAACAGCAAATTCTCATTCACAAGTCACACGCGCACACTTGTTCTCATGTTGTTTAAAAATATGCCCTAATGCTTGGGACTGGAGTGAGGGTGAAGTCATCAACACACATGCAAGAACTTGGGATAGGGATGCATTGTACATTCCCGCACTTGAGCCACACACATACACACACACAGGCAGTATTTCCAAGCCTAACTGGCTGCTGGAGACAACAGTGTTATGGCTTCATTCTGGGCAGACGTACAGCTGGGAATGTGGAGCATGCAGGCTTGAATACCTTGAAGAGAGAGAAATGCAGCACTGACAGGGAGGTATGGCTATGAAACAGCAAGTATGCATGTGTGTGTGTAGGGTAGGGTTTTGAGCTGTTTGGATCTTGTGCTGTATTACATTAGCTTAGGTTGGATGTCATCAAGAAAATAAAAATCATGTCGTTAAAAGTCAATCTCTGGCGAGTTAATTATTGACACAACACGCTGAAGATTAAAAATGATTCTTTCAAACAAGGTGGTTGTTGTATTAAATCAAATCTAATCCTGACTGGATTTACGTCTTTAACCATTTCCAGAAAAAAAAACAAAAACAAATGTCTTGTATGTAATTCATTTAATTACGTTATAATATTTCATTAATACTTGAAAAAAAAGATGCCTAATGATGCCCTTTGCAAATGGTTGTTTTGCAGAGCACAGGTAGTGATAAATCACAGCTCGCCTGTTTTCTTGGTCATTTGACAAGCTGAGCTGTGATTGGTTATTGGTCATTTTCAGTTGACAGCATGTTGCAAAATGCATTCGTAAATGTATTAACACGGGAACACTCTCATTCCACAGGTGGCAATTAGTCAACAAGGTTGTTTGTTTGTTTGTTTGTTTGTTTGTTTTTTGTTTTTTTTAATGAGTGGGTGGATAATATCTGTGCAGCTCTGGTTTGATAGTTAAGATGGGAAATTAAACAAAAAAAAATAACTGGCTGGCATGAAAAGTGTCTGGTACAAGAAAAATAATGATCAATCAGTAAACAATCGAATTATACACAAAATCAACCATTTAACTTCTACAAATGTCTAAAGAGGTTAAGTATCCCATTTAGGATAAATCTAGAGTTGTAATTCAAAGTAACATCAGTTTAATTAGGATTCATTAAGATTTTCAGTTGGATTCCAATCACTACATCATTTTTGACTTGACAGACATTCAAAAAATTGGTCTGAAATGAAGCCATACAATTATTGTGAGAAAAAAACAAACAACAAATTCAACCCTTGTTGCGCTCTTGGAACCAGAGTTGACTGCGCACTGACTATTAGTCGCCTCAAAGAGGGAGCAGATGTTGCTGATTTACAAACACAACAAGGAAACTGCTAATGGTACCGACTTTATTTGTTTTGGCTAATTACAACAGTTCACACGTGGAAATTCTCTACCAGCAGCGACAGTGCAGGTACTGGATATTTTACCAAAATGTATGCAGTCACACCAGGATAGTTTGAAAATCACATTGCCGTCTGTATGACATTACTACGAGATTTTAGTCAACAGAGGCTATCCGACTAAATTCCCAAGTCAACCACAGACAACAGGAGTGAAAGAGAAGTGACCACCGCATTAAAGGTGAAGCCTTATTAAGTCCTTTTGAAAGTCTCTTCAAAACACACGTCACCACAGAAGATTTACTTCTGGGTCGCATCATCATCTTCGCCACAACCACTCCAGAATTTCCTAATTAAACGCCACATCCTGACCACTCACATAAACAACTTCAACAAAACTTCAAATCCGGCTTGTAGTAAAACTCCCTGACATTATTATGTGCCACTTGCATCTCTTCAGCACTGAAAGTTTGTTCAATAAGTGTTTTTGTACTTAACAAGATCCATTTTTATAACGCTTGTCCTCGTTAGGGTCACGGGTGAATTATATACTAGCATTAACCCTTGTGCGGTATTTTGTCCAGTCCTTTGATCTTTACATCAAAAGCTTTTCACATCAAAGAAACACATTGAAAGAAGGCACATGGGAGCTGAAATTTTACCCAGAGAGTGACAATATGTCAAAGTTGAACATTGCATGACCACTTGGTTATCAAGTTTATTACCAAGAGGGTGCCACCCCTTGGCTAAAAATCTATCAGAACTATGTAGATGAAAATGATGCAAAAATCATCAAAGATGCTGCACAATGGTTAAAATAGCAGATTTTCAAACTGTATTCTTGGGCCATAAAACAGCAATTTTAGTACCATATTCTGTTTTTTTATAAGGTACACTGGATTATAAACTACTATCTCGAGGAACTGGGTCTCTGGGGAAATTTACATATGTAGGGAAGATCAGGTTATAAGGTGCACAGTGTAAAAGCGACTGATTAGATGGTACATGTTCATGTTTTTTGATTTTTAAGCAAATTAAAGGGATTTGAGTGCACCTTATAGTCAGAAAACTTCATCTCTGTATTTCCGGGAAACATACAAAACTGTGTTTTTTAGACCATTTCGATGCAGAAATGTTTGTCCCGTAGTTTTTAAATTTAAAGTGCATTAGATTATAAACTGCAGTCTCAATGAACCAATTTTTTTTCTTTCATATACGTATAGAGTGCCCCAGTTTATAAAGTGCACCCTGTAATAGTGCCTGATTACAAGGTGCACTGTCATTTTTTTGGGAATTCAATTGAATACAATTTTTAGCATTAAAAAAATAATTATTATAATAATCTGAGAGTCCGTATTTTTCAGAAATATAGATTTACGTATATGTATTTTGGGGTATAATATGAAGCAAGAATTTTACTGGTGTGTTGTTGTTTATTTTATTTTTATAAAAGGTGCACCGCGTAATAAGGTGCTTAAGGGACTTATGGCAAATATACCAAAAGTGTATGGAAAGGGTAAAACTAATAACAACTACAACAAAAAATACACTCTGCAGTACAGTACAAACCCAATACATTTTCTTCCAATCACCTTTTTCAAAAATGTAACAAACAGGTTGGTGCATGCATGATGGACAAATAGTAGGTGTCTGAAAGGGCAAAAGTACGTTGGGGAAGAGGAGCCAAATAAAAAAAAGTCGCAAAGCTGTTGGGTGAAAATTGCAGGAGCGGGATTATGGAGGATTACTGCACAGGAGCAGGATATGGGGAGCCAGAGAGTGTTAGCTTTCATCTGGTGGTACAAGACAAAGGAGCTGCCATCCACAAACCCAAGTTCCCCTACAGCTATGCTAAAAGTTAAAGTAAAAGTGAGTTTGTAGTTGGGTGTGAGGTTCAGACAGGGATTTTGCTGCATGGATGAACTAATGGAGGAGTTGCAATTTAAATACAACCCCAAAACGCTAAGATTTACTGAGATTACTGCTATTGGGAAAATATGTTTGAAATTCCTTTCGGAAAGGTCACAAACAAAAGCAGAAGAAAAAAAAGGAGCATTTTGACGATTACCTGCATTCTCACACACTGACACAACAGTTTGAATGGTGATCTCAAGATGAGATTTCGCAGTTTTAGGTAAAAGGTTGTTTTCATGGCATCGTGCAACCTTTAAGCGTTCCACATAGCGTTATTGTGATTCTAGCACGGATGAAGATTTCCATGAAAAGATAAGTCTTTAGCTCACATGATATTGTCACATTTTGAGCGTTTCAACTTTTAGCCAGCAGTGAAAAATCCAAACAAAGGAAAATAAACTACAATCAAAGATAACAAGTAAAACACACAATCCCAATGATGTGATTGAAAATCAGGTTCTATTGCATTATTTTGAGCTAATCATGGGGGTTTGTGAACATTTTTTTTTTTTTTTTTTAAGGACTACAAAGAACATTAGACCTCAGTGGTAGCTGAACTCCATGTTGCCTCTAGCTAAGTCCTGTAAGCGTATCACAACCATATCAATGACTCTGGGTTCTGCAGGGCGAGAGATTGGCATTGGCACCACCCATGATAATTAAGGATTAATGTTCGGTATTGAAATTGGATTTTCAGGCTATGATGAGTAATGTGAGGAATCTTCCAACAGATCCCGTCCAACCCTCAGGCCCATTTCCTTCCATGCAATGCGGACTTAGAGTGTCGCTCAGGTATCTCTGAGCTAAGACTTTAATTCCAGCTAGAAACTAGAGCCACACTCAGCAGTAATGGGCTATTATGCCTCACGAAAACACATGGAACTACCTGCAGGGCCTCTTCGGTTTTTGGTAATTCCCATGCTTTCAGTCTACCATCCTTGAGCCATTTTTGTCTTCTTGGGAGCCTTCTTGTGGTCTTATTTTCTCCCTTGGGCAGGTCCGTCAGTGGAAATGAATTCCATGGTGCATATTCCCTTTTGTTTGTCTGGAGCATTATTTTGAGACCTGCTAACCTCCCCACTTAACACTTAGTGGAAAGTGTGTGCAACTGTCATTGTAACTAGGGGTGGGAATCTTTGACTGTCTATTCTGTCAATTCGGATTTTTGCTTCTAAAATTGCTTCTAAGTTGTGTCGTATCTTTCGATTACAGTGTAGTTGACTAGCAGTTTCTTGGCGTCCTTAATCAGTGATTTAATGTTTTCTTTTGTTTTTTTGAAGTTCCAGTGATTTGATGTCAGTAGCTATGTGATGCTCCACCATGATCAAAGCAGAGTATAGCTAGCTTCTATGCCACCAACGCTGTGAAAACCTTGAAAAATGAAAGCGTACTTCAGCTTTTGCGTTGACATCCATTCATTATTTGGTGCATGTTAGGTTTGTTTATTTTACAGAACGTCGTTGAGGTGTGACGTGATGTTTTTTGCTTCCTCATTGGCATAGTTACACGAAACGTATACGAAATGCATAAAATTGTAACGAAATTGCCACCAGGAAGCTCTCCTTGAAGCTGATCTTCTTCAGCTTGTTGGTGCAAACCACCCACCCCTGAATTCTTCCTTCAGTGTCAGAAAGCTTGCTAATTAGTCACCATCTCACCGTCTAAGCTAATCTAAACAATGCGGAAGGCCTTTCTGTCCTGGTTTCCATCAAAGTCTAGGAAAATCTCTATTTCTCCTCCCATTGCAGAAAGACAAGTATTCGGGGGAAAGAGCTCCTGGGGTTTCATATACTTGTACTCATATCGGAGTGAAGCCACTCCAACTTGGAAATGAAACTCACTCAACAATGTCCAAGCACATAAACCAGCCTGGAACCTTTTTTTGGAAGTGTCAGATGTTTATTTTCTTAGTACTGTAGCTCCTTTTGCAGGAATTTGCAGATTGTGGTATGTAGTGCCCTCGCGGTGCAAACATTATTCAAGCATTCTTGACAGTGTTCACTTCAAGCCAGAAATCATGAACACTCATGCCAAAGCCTAATTCTCTCAGATTTGGAAATTATGTATTTTATGCTGGAGTATAGGAGAGTAAAGAGAAAAACAAATGATGGGGTGTAGATTAATTGAAGGCGAATGATGTTATTTAAATCTCTCTTGCTCTGTAACTCTCAACCTTCCATTCTTTCTTTCTTTAATTTTTCACCCTTGCTCCCTCTGTCCCACTAAACTATAATCTTAGTTTAGGCTCCAGCATCTTACCTCCTACCCTTCAATCTCACACAGCCATAATTATGGCCACACCAAGATGGAGAGACTTCTAAATCATTCAGAAAGGGTTTTGGCTTCCTGACTGGCTTCCCCCTCCCCTCCCTCCCTTATTCTGCGTAAATAAAGCGGCGCTTGTTCTGAAGGCTAAATTATAACTGTGTGAATGTGTTTCCCTTTTGCTTAGTATCCTTTTGATATTTTATCTTGCGCTATTTGGAGAGACCTTTCAAAAGGGAGGGAATTATGGGCAGAGGCAGCTCCAGGTTGACGTATCAAGCTGTAACAGAAGCTTATGAAAATTTAGTAGAATATTGTTTGCGATGTTTGGTGTTCAATACTGCACTGTACTGTATATCAACCCAGCAACATTTTTAAACAATTTAAATAATAACCATATTTTTTTAACGTTCACATTATACATTCTTAAACGACTAAAGTAAATCTATTATTGAACAATAGTCACTGAAAGAGACAAAGCTCGCTGAGGTGGGTGGCTAACATGAAACATACCCTCCCTGTTTTCTATCTTCTATCAGTTTGTCATCTTCTGTAAATACATTTCATAGAGGTTTATTTGCCCAGAGCGATTCCCTGCAAAGGGAAGAAAAACAAAGTTCAAACGCCACTAACGTGATTATGGTGAGATCAGAGAGGAGCTCCTATCTCTCCCCCCACCGCTTCGAAAACACAGTCGCACCACGAACTCCACAATGCAACATTGATGTACACCAGCAGAGCATCAGACACCGTGGTGTATGGAATCCAGACGCCCATGACCAAGAGAGATGGTGTGTGTGCTGATTGGGCCAAAGGCAAACTTTTTTTCTGATGTTGGATAGTGGTAGGGAGTACTCTCACGACAAATAAAATGCTTACAACAGACAAAAAGCCTTAATTATCTAATTAACGTCGCTTTTTAATTGTTCTTAGCAAGTCACAGTGCCCCGTCACTGGTAAGCTATCTTTAAGACAAAGACCTACTCCTTACCCTCCAGGCATGTCAAGAAGGTTTAAAGAAAAAAAAAAATAATACACTGATTGCCAACTTGGCATATGATTATTTTCAGGGGCAGCTTGTTGAGTCAACTTAGTAAGCACTAGTGATACCGTATCACCAAGCTGCGCCAGATGCACTAGTTAAAATTCCTCTAAAATAATAATGCAATATATTTTCAAAATAACTTTGAATTTTATCACTTGCATCCTTATAAAAATTTTCATACCTTCGTACCTGCAAAAGTTTGTTTGACTTGCATGAACATTTTAAACATTTGTTTCTGATCAGAAATGAGCGCTTATATTTGCCCAATTGAAGCTGCATTTTGAGAGCCATCTTGCAAGATCCGAAAAGGGCACTGAGGACATGTTAAACGAAATAAATAGATTTTGATTAGAAATGCTTTGTCCAATCTTCTGCCAGAAGTAGGCGACATCATCATTATTCAGCGTATTTATTGGTTTCGACACACAAACGTATCATGTACTCCAGCATGTTTAGGTCTGAAGGGGTTAAGAGAAAGACCTTCTCCCCAACCCATATGCATGCCAAGAAGGTTTAAAAAAAAAAAACACCAGTTGCAATTTTCAAATTATATTCTAAAAATTATCTAATTATAGTTATTACATCATGTTTGAATGCCCCTTTGGTGAATTAAGCAAAAAGAAAACTTTATTACCACTTACAGTGAGTACAAGAGGTCACTGAAACCTCGAATTTTGTAACGCCACAGTAAATGGTCAGCCCGGTTATCAGCCCATGCCTATATGTCACCCATTTGCTTTTAATTGTGCACTTGATGAAAATAAATACCCTCTACAATATCATTTGACTTCTGTAGGAAAACTCATCAGCCACAACCTAATGCTACCCACTTTAGAGACACACATTCATAGACAAAGACCTCCATTTACAGGGTTTCTTGTAAATGTGGCTCAATGAGAGGAACATCAACACCGCATCATCAAAAATCGAATGGAAACGTCCAGAGACGAGGCTTTATGGAGCTCTTCCGGCCGCTGGCAGATGCTTGGCTCCCCCACACCTCCGCCATTCACAAGTCAGTGCAACATGCGTAGGGGAGGAACGGACCGAGCAGGATGAGAGTAAAAGGAGGCTTGTTTGGAAGTCTTTTCATTCAATTAGTGTCCATTCATGAGTCGGAAGGGAGGAACGTGCCAGCAGTTGGCAGGAAAGGGTTCATGGGAGATTCCTAGCCAGCGTTTATTGCCTGTGTTAATGCTTTAATAGTATATGACCTTGGGAACACAATATGGCAATGTGGAAAATATCAAAACATCACTCCGGTAGAGCGCTTATGTAAACTACTCACACTGTTGGAACGTGGCTACAGGTTCTAGGTGAACACCGTGTCATGTTAAAAGGGAATTGGAACAACTCTCATTGACCTGGCCAGAAAAGTAATATGTATATGTATATGTATATGTATATAACTCCCAGCAAAAATATGATATTTCGGAAGAATGATCCTTAAAGGTTGACATTTCATTGTGTTGTCTACCAAAGATGACATTGAGTTGTGACAAATCAACTGTGTGCTTGGCTGCATTATTAAAACAAAAAGAAATGTGCATTATTTTTGGAGTTTTGAGTGGAATTTAATTGAATTGTATTTATTTTAAATTTACGAGTACAGCACAATCCCTGAAAGTGAGTGATAAAAAAAAAGACAAAAACACCTACGAGTACTAATAATTTGCAATATCAAGAAACGTGCTAACCGCTATGTAAAAATACTCTTCTTAAACCTATTTGTCTGAGCATATGGCAATGTTATCACTTGTAACCCTTAAATTTATACTGATAGCAAATTTGTTTGACTAGCATAATCGTATTTAACTTTTGTTTCTGATTTAAAAAAAAAAAAAAGCATTTCTTTACCTTTTTGAAGATGCATTTTGAGAGCCATCTTGTAAGGGGCATGCAAAGCGTCATAACTTGATTTTGATTGATAAAGTCATGATTGGTGAGTCATCATCGTCTGTAAAACTCGGAAGTTCATTTTTACAATAGTCTTTCCTGCACTATTTTGGAATAACAAAAAAAAGCATTAACCTAATCATAAATAAAGACTTGTAGACATAAAAATGATCAATAAAGTGCTCTCCTTTGGGATGACGTTAACACTGTTCTTAAAAACATATCACTGTCTTAATTTTAAATCATGTTTACAAATGATTGCAAATGTTAGCTAACAGTTTTAATGGTCTTTTTTGGACATTGCTGATTATTTATAAAATTGTGGGTTCTGCCTTCTTCAACTTATCTACTCATCCAGATTAGCATCTAGAAAATACCGGTAGTCATTGGTTGTAATGACACAAAACCCTGTGTATGCTTCTGACACACACACAAACACACACAAGTTAATGAATGAACAAATAGCATGGCCATCTCGCTATACGCTCATCAGTACAGGTGCATTGAGGTTAAGGTCAAAAAATGGGAGATAGGATACCCGTCTGGATCTGACCAAGGTTGCTGATGATAGATGCGTGTGTGCGCGTGAGATAGTCGGAGCCCAGTTCGTGCAGACGTGCAGCACCTGCTGCACACAGCCACTTATCTCTCATCTGGTCTCTGGAGGACAGACAGATGGGAGAAGACACCTGACTCGCCCAGATATTTCAAGAGAGAGCCACAAACCAGGAAGGTTTGGAGGGGGGTAGAAGTTGCAGGCATTGGGACACATGGAGCCAGTTTGCCTCATTAAAAGCTAGTGTCATGTCTGCAGCATCTTTGTACCTTGTCATTATCTGTCCCCGAATGCACTCATTTCAGCCCCCGTAGCTTCATGGAGTAGTGTACCTATAATAACGGCAGTGGAACATGCCCTGGGGCCAGCAATAATGGTGACTCACAATACAAAAACAAGGGCTAAGCATGCAACCTCAGATTGATTTTGCGGATATAGCTTCCTGGAATCCAGACTATTCATTTGTGTCCACTGTCTTGGACTTGTGATTTTGGTCTACATCTTCTGACTCATTCAAGTTACCCAACTAAATGCACCAATTCGACGTCGGAAGTCGGGAAGCGTACGGATATAGCATAAAGCATTGCATGTCATACTTTAAGTGTTTAACTGATAGAACATATAAAACTGTCTTCCTCTAGGATATTGTAATTAGTAAGTGCATGTTCCAAACACCGTAGGGCTTCATTTAGACGTATGGAAAAGTCTGAAAAATAAACATTCAATAACTTCTTCTGCTCTTTAGAAAAGAAGTAAATAGGAACATACAGAACACTTTACTGTACATATAGTGGATGGGGTACGTGTGCACACTGCATCTGACAAAATTGACAAAAGCTAACTTTATCAAATTTAGACTCGCATGACGTCTCTGGCATCTTCTCCGCTCCACCTCTGCCCCTCCCTTCCTTCTTCCTCCACTTTGCGCTAATGCTGAAACACCCACTTACAACAGTATTGTGCTAAAATGATGTACATTGCAGAAATTGCTCTCAACAGAAGTGAATGGTAGACAGGGGGCTCCTTACAAAGAGTCAAAGTCCCATTATTCATAGTGAAGAGCCATTTGAAAGACTCGGTTCGTTCATGAACGTCACATCACTGTTGGTGATGTCAGATTCAACATTGAATCAGTTGTGGATGTGTTGATATTTAGTAACTCTGATTGGCTGTTAGCTTGGAAATCTGCACATAGGGCAAAAACAGGAAATGATGAATGCGGATAAACATTAAGCGGGGAAAAGCCTGGACAATATCATTTATTTTGCGCATCTGCATTCCGACAGACAATGTTTGTCTGCATGATTGAAAATGTCCAAATGTCGAATCTGTCGAGAGTGACTGTTTGTTCATGTTGGAGTTCATCTTGAATGAAAAAGATAGCGGTATATATTGTTTATGTTTTTAACATTCTGCCTCCTTAATCTTTGTGCAGTTTTGTAACCATTTTCAGGTCATTTTCTTTCACATAATTTTCACAGTATTTTAGCCAAGGTGGCATTCTCCTTGTACTATGATAACTAAGTGGTGTTGAAATTTGACATCTGGGTGAAGTTTCTGCTACCTCGTGTCTTCTTTCAGTGCTTTCCCTTTGATGTCTGTCAAAATACCAGACAAAATACTCCACAAGGGTTCAAGAGGTTTCTAGTTTTTCCAACAATGACGAATAGTGACTACCGCCACCAATGGTATGGAGTGTTATTACGCCTCATGCATATGAGCGAGATAAATAACAATCAGCATTGCTGTCTGTTGGTGGTCTGCCTGTTGCGGTGTAATTTCTGTTATTTTTCCTTTGTGACCTGTCATTGCCAACATTGGATTGGTGTCTCTAGACCTCTTTGTCTCCTGACCTCAATAGAGGACGTCCCTGCCTTGCCAATGTGTTTGCAATGCTATGCAATTAACTTTGCCCTCTAGCTTGGACACAAAAGCAGACACAAATGAATAGTCTGTGTTTTACAAGCCTGTAGAAGTAGCATCTAATCAAAGAAATGCAGACACATTGAGAAGTCACGATCAAGTGCTCATTCGTCGTTATCTAGGGAGGAATGTGGTAGTACATGTGCGCAACAAGCTTCAGAAACTTGTGTAACTGCTGCACTAATTCAAAGCTCTGCTGGACCAAGCGTCCCGCCAGGCACTGCACTTTAATGTCAAGGGGGCATGAACACAGCCGAGGGTACCCATTGCAATTATCAAGCATGATGGGACATCGGGAGATGAGAACATCTGGCACGAGTGGAAGTTGAGGAGGGGCGCACCTCCAATTTTCCTCCCTCCTTCCTCCTCCTCTTCTGCGCAGGAGACGCTGGGCTTTGATCTCCAGCTGGAGCTGTCTGCTGTGCCTCTCCAGATCAATCACGCCGGCTTGAGTTCTGTTTTGCCATCAGTGTCGTCAAACTGTAACTACAGTCGCTATCTTGGAACATAAACTGCACATTAAGAGTTCATCCAAAAGGTTTTCTGCGCTTGAGGGTAAAGGTTGGCTTGTGTGTTCATTACCTGCCCCCACCCTGCCCTAGCATTTTCCCTTCTACTCGGATTGTACTGTACAGCAAAGATTCTGCTTATTGTTCCCTATGGCCCAATCATGATTCTCGTTACACTAGAGGTGGAACAGTCAGGTTTCTTACACATTTAAGCATAGCAAAAAGGCACTGAAATTGAATAGAATAACAAATACTTGTAAATGCTTAGCATCTTTGCCAAAAAGAGGTAGTGATATAGCTAACAGTACATCAACCAGAACCAGAACCAGACCAAGGCTTTGAGGTTGAATCCGAGAAAAGACCAAGACTGTATATCCTCCTGAGACCCAGATTTATTTCCACTGATGTGTCCATTTTGTTTTGGCAAGACTTTAAAGTTAATTGCATCCCACCCAAACATAAGACATCATCGCAAAAGCCAGGATGTCCTCTCCTGAGCATACAAGGACATAGTTGGATAGGTTGAATTGGACACAAACCAAGAAGGTCTCAAGAATATATTTACTAGAAAAATATCACTTTAAAAAAACTGAACAAACTGACTAGTACTTTTTTGCCATTAAGTTTGCAACGAAAACAAACTCCAAAAACAATCTCAAACCTAAGCAAATTTCTTGTTTTACTTCTACAAATTATGCAAAATGGCTTCTTAAATACGAATGTGGGATAGTTAAGGGATTCTCATTTGACTGGGACAAATATGGGTGGCTCGGTGGCTTAGCACATCCACCTCACAGTTTAGGTACCCGAGTTCAAATCCACCTTGCTCCAGCCTTCCTGTGTTGAGTTTGCATGTACTACCCGAGCCCGTGTTCTCTCCAGGCACTCCTGTCCTTAATGGGGTATGTGAATGGTGGTTGGTCTCTGTGTGCGCTGTGATTGGCTGTCAACCTGTTCAGGGTATCTCCCGCCTACTGCCCAAAGTCAGCTGGGATAGACATCAGCAAGCCTGCGACTCTCATGAGGATAAGCGGCCCTCGAAATAGATGGATCGATGCTGCAAATATGCAACATCTCCCTTGAGAGGGTTAAAACTGAACTGCCCTGAGAAACCAACAAACTGGGGTCACTGTCGTGCTGGTGCCTATCTGTTATCTCTGCTGTGGTCAAGCAGTAGGGGGAGGACACCCTGAACTGGTTGCCAACCAATCGCTTGGCACACAGAGGAAAACAAGCTTTCACACACATAATCACCCCTAGGGACAATTTAGAGTATCTAGTATACCTTCCATACATGTTTTTGGAATGTTGGAGGAAGGAAACCCACACAGAAACGGGGAAAACATGCAAACTCCACACAGGAAGGCCAGAGCAAGTTGGAATTGAACCCGGGACCTCTGAACTGTGAGGCGGACTTGCTAACCACCGTGCCGCCCCTAAGAAACCACATTAAAAGTTACTTTTCTTTGAAAATTTACAGGCCTAGTCTTGATGAAAAAAACCTGTCCATTGTGAGACTGTGACAAAATCAAGAAAAAATGCATTTGATTCCAAAATGAGAAAATTGACAATTGTTAGAAGTGGTTTCAAGATTCGTCTCAAGAACTACAACACTACAACAGAGATCCTTTTAAGACGCCAAACAAATCTAATCGGATGCAAAAATATCCTCTCATTCACCAATCAACAGTATCAATATTTTGATATTGTAAGGCAAGATATAAGGCATAACGGTTATCAATAAATTGCATTATGTCAACATCACTCCGAAATATTAAATGTGACTGACTATCCTATTCAACAATCACAAAGAAAAGAAAGATTTACGACGACGTCTTACTCGGTTTTAATCTCTTATTGGTAACGGTTATTTGGTGTGAAAACAAGCTGAAACAATGACAGATGTGGATGATCACCATCTTGTCACATTTAGGACAACATGTGACCTCATATTCCTGACTCGCGGACATACCGTCTTTTGTCCAATTAGAGATGTTGCGTAGAGTAAGTAATGGAACACACATGTCCTGTTTGAAAAAGGAACAAAAAAAAAAATAATAAAACTCATCAACAACAAAAATGGCTTGATTGGACATTTAAGCCAAAGGGCATATGTATAAAAACAGGATGTTCAGTCTAGACGCGAGACAACATCAAAAAATTAATCAAAAAAAGAACTTTCTGTCCCAAATAGCCACAAATATGTCCACTTCCATTTAGTTTTTCTTTATTTGAGTTTTGAATTATTCTCAGATCTTATCAGCTTGAGGCAACTAAATAGAATAACAGCATTTTTATCATCTATTAGCCCAGTAAACTTGAGCTTAGTCACCCTAATGTGTTTTTATATTTTGTTTTTTGGCTATATCGGTGCGCATGTAGTGTGATTATTGTGTTTCAATGGCGGTTAAGACTAATTACACACCTACAGGCCTGCTTGGGACGCAGAGGCGCCAAGCTGAATTTCAAGTCCGTTTATGTAATGATGAAGAATGCGAGGAATGACAAAAGTCTGCGACAGACGAGGAAACCTCATCATTTAGGCAGGAACAGGTTGAGTGATGTGACAAACGCAATGTCTTTTAGAAATTAAAACAATAAAATGTTGTTCCTTTGCTTGTAGGACAAGTTGTCCACTACCTTGCCTTTGCCTTTGAAACCTCGTTTTCATGCTTTCCTATACTTAGATAGCATAAAAAGCATGAAATGTGACTGTATAGATTAGAAGCGTTCTTTTTTTGTCTTCTGAGAGGCGCATACAGTAAAATAGACGTAATAAAATTAGATATAAAGGCCATGTTATCTTATTTTTATCTGAAACAAGTAATTAGACATTGTCTATATCATGTAGTTATTAAAATTGGCAATGTCAAGGACTTCTGGGAAAAGACAAAAAACATCATTTTTACACTTCCACAAATTGATCAAATTTATTAACTTTTTTAACATTTGCCCAGGTCAAAATTTAATTTTGATATAAGCCTTGGTCTGCTAAAATGACCAATATTTTTTTGTTGCCATTAAGGGCAATAGTTTGGACACAACTGGTATAGATTTTTTTTTTTTTTTAACAAAACTTTTGGCTATTAAATGTGCAATGTGAAAGTATGGAACAAGTTAATGAATACTAAATGTAAAAAAAAAAAAATATAAGTTGTGGTCTGCTAAAATGTGTATAGAGGGTAACAAATGGCTCCTGGGCAATAGTTTCGACACCACTGGTATAGATAGATTTTTTTTTTTTTTTTTTAACAAGACTTTTGGCTATTAAATGTGCTATGTGAAAGTATGGAACAAGTTCAGTAAACTAAATGTAAAAAAAAATAAAGTTTGGACTTCAAAATGACAGTCTCTGAAGAAGACTCACTAATGTATTTGTCCAAAATAAAAAACCATTTCATTACTTGGCTTGTGACTTTTTTTTTTTTTTTTTTTTTTACTGCTGCCTTGATTCTCATAGATGTGTGTGTTTGTGTGTGTGTGTGTGTGTTTGTCCTTCTGGGGTCCTTTGAAGGTTATATACACGCTGTCCTAGACAGTGTCAGTGGCCAAGGAAATATTTTTTAAATATCCTAGACAGTGTCAGTGGCCAAGGGAATATTTTTTAAAGAAAGATGTCTAGATGGTGTGTTACTCTTTCAAAATTCTTTTGGAGATCAACAATCTACACAAAGCAGATAATAAATGAACAGAATGTGTCCAGAATCTGGAATGCAAACAGCAAGCGAACATTAATTATTGCATGAATGTTTTAATAGCTTTCAGGTCAGATTGATAATACAGTGCTGGGAATAGCCTAAAAAGGAAATGTTTAATATCCACAGCTAAAAAATAAAATGTGTGTTATGATGTGTTCGCACATTGGGGCTTTACAATAGAATATAATAGAATGCCTTTATTGTCATTGTATAGCTGGTAGACAACAAAATTGTGAATGCTGCTCCAATTGGTGCATTTAAAAATATATATGAATCATAAATAGAATAAATATTAAAGAATAAAAAGCACAGTTTCGCATCGTGCAATTGTTCTTTTGGGTGTGTTCCTGTTTTGTTGTTTTTCAGAGCGTTAATAGCTCTGGGGAAAAAAACACTGTCTGTCTATCTCAGTCTGTTTATTCGGCTTTTTTGAGCCTTGTAGGACCAGTCGGGTTTGTACTGTTACAGTGCTGTCCATCGGACCTCAGTAGGGCCGCAACAGACCCTAACATGCAAACAAAGCATTCATTGAAAGGCAACAAGCGAGGGAAGACCGTTTCTCAGGAGGAGGACAATGGGCGTTCTCCTCCATTTGGCTCACCCTTTCATCTTCGGACACCCACAAGGGACGCAATTGTTTGGACACAATGCGATATGGGGCATGGCTTTAGAAGACGCATCCTTTTTAATTAACTGTTGGTAATGATCTCATTATCGGGACTGGTGGGCCCAGCGTTGCGCACAGAGGTGAGTCTGAGGTCATGGTTCTCAAGGTCCCCCAGTCTAACCGACAACACATGGGGCAGATTTCTCATGCCAACACGTGAACAATTTTTCTATAGAAAATATTCTTCATTGGATTAGTCTTACTGAAAAATGGGGATGAAAGAATGTATTCAATCAAACATTTGACTTATGGGGAACTTTGCTGATGTTTCAATGTTCAATCAAAATATGCTGTATGATGCATTCATGGTCCTTTCTGTTATTGTACAAAACATGAGAACTGTAACATCCTGTAAGCTAGAAACAAAAATACAGTAGTTGCATAGGTGTCAAACTCCAGTCCTTGTGGGCCAGTATCCTGCATGTTTTTGATACCTCTCTCTCAAACGCACCTGATTCAGGTGATTCGAATCATTTTCAAGCTCCTGTTAATGAACTAATCATTTGAATCAGGTGTGTTGGGGAGAGAAGACCGGAAAACATGAAGAATAGGACTGGAGTTTGACATCTATTATAGAGTATGGTTTCTCTTCTTGCCCGACTAAAGTGACAGAAATATGAGCAGTCCAAAGTTGCACATCCAATTATAAATTACCGTAATTCATATTAAATGAGAGAAGCCAAAGCCTCAATGTCATTTTTATTTTTGTAGCACGTATACGGTTATTAAATTGGCAGGTCAATAGGTGCTAGCTAACTTTCTTCATTAGCCAACTCACCGATGGTTAACTATATCATTGAATTATATAGATACAAGATACAATTCTAATAAATTTTAAAGGTAAAAGGGGTGAACCCACAAATTATTTTAAATACATTGTAACTTAGTAACTTAATACTGAAGTGAATAGTGATACACTGTCATCACTCTTAAAATCCAACTCCTTCCAACGAGTTCCAATACGCCATCATTATCATCACGATCATACCATACAATTACATGACGTCATTTATTTTTTTTCCCCAAAGTGACTCACCCTGATGCTCCTGAAGACTATTGGTTGTCCTCTGAGGGCAATCCAGATCCCAACCTCCATTTCTCTCCTGTATTTCACTTTTCTCTCTCTCTTTCGCGTCTCATAAAGTTCTGTTATGTTGTTTAAACTAACATAGAAGTGGAAATGGAAATTATGTAGAGAGCATCAGAACACTTATCTTTAGATGGGAGCCAAGGAATTAAATATTAGAATATCTTAAAAGGTAAATAAACAAGATAGGATGGTCATATTTTCATTGAGTTATAGAAGGTATTTGTGTATTTACAAAATATTCATTTGTCTTGGTCATTTTAACTCTAATTCAGTGTAAACTGGATGGACATACAAAATGGGGATAGCCAGCAAAGTGTGTTTTTGTCCAGTTATTCAGAATACCCGTATACACTATAGCAGGGCCTGGCCCAAAAAAATACTTCCAAGATGTTTGACAAGGTTAACATTGTCGGGTTAAAATCTGTCAGGATTAATACAAACAATTCGCAACATATCTAGCCTAGTCTTAAAAGGAGAGAACAGATCAATCAAACAGTACAGTAACACAATTAAAGTGACATAAGAACATTCTACTCTTTCAAACTGAATGAACCAGACAAAAATGCCTTTGGGCTCAAATCCACAAATCCGCTTCCAGGTCTTAAGTGATTCTTTCAGCCCACACAACGCAGAGATGAGCAAATCAATTGTTTGTTTTTCTTCATTTTATGCAGATGTACTATGTCTAATAGACAATGTGTGATGCATTCTTTACATAAATAGTATGTGGAGGCAAAAAAATGAGCACTTTAAAGAGTAAAGCTCATGAGTGGATCCATATAGGAAATAGCAGCACTAAAGTCAGAGCAGGAGAAGCGCTGGAAGGCAAAGTCGGGCTTCAAAGAAGGGGTGTTTCCTGCACTTTTTAAGACTAAACACATTGAGGGCACGCAACATGCCGTGTGTGTGTTTGGAGTACCTGAGGGCTTCAGATTACTTTTTTTTTTTCAATGTTTTTTTGTGTGTGTCTCTGTGTAGATGAGTCACTTGCTTTAAAAAAAAAAGATTTAGGGAGGAATCAAGAAGAGTTCCTGATGGCAGTAAAATATAAAATAAAAATTGAGCCTAGGCTCTATTTACCGGTAAGTCAGTAAAACTTCACACACACAAAAAGAAAATCATTAATGAAGCATTAACCCATTTTGAAAGTGTCATCAATGACTAATATGAAGTGATGGTCTTCTAACTTTGCTCTCTATGGTGGCAGCTGAACGTCACCCGCTTTGTAGGGCACGCCAACAACAAGAACAACCATTGCTAAAATTCTAACCAGAACAGACAAACTGCACTGCGATGTCAAAATGCACCCCGAGGCGATGACGTGACTCGTTCAGTCTCTTTGTTCCTGTTTTTCCTCAATTGTTGGCTCCTGTTCACTCGCTCATTTGCCGCTTCAGGGTGCCTTTGATTACACACTGCGCATTGTTTGTCTTCTTGTGTCAATTGCTAGGTTGTAACATTTTTTTTGTTCACTTGAAGGTAATGACAGTTGAGTGTAAAGGAAGTAGGAAGATTAGGACACAACAAGCCCTGACAGTTGGTTAAACCGAAACGATCTTATGAGATCTTATGCAAAACCTATCGTCCAAATTGTGTCTTGGCTTAGCTTTGATTGGTGCGTTTTTTGTATTATTGAGGGTTTAGTTCGCTCAAGTCAGCTGGGATAGGCTCCAGTTACCCTGGGAATTTTATCTAGAATAGAGTGGCCAGACAAAAGCAACTTCTTAGAAAAAGGAAGTTGGCAGCATGTCTGGAATTTTCCAAAAGACACTTGAATGACTAAGAAACAAAATTTTCTAGTCTGATGAAACATTGATTGAACTCTTTGATGTGAATGCCAGACATCATGTTTGGAGGAAACCAGGCACTCCTCATCACCAGGCCAATACCATGCCTACATTTAATCATGGTGGTGGCAGCATCATGCTGTGGGGATGTTTTACAACAGCAGAAATTGACAGACTAGAAAATTAATGCAACAGTATATAAGTATTAAAACCATCTCCAGAGAGCTCTTGACCTCAGCCTGGGCCAAAGGTTCATTTTTAAGCAGGAATCTGGCGACCTGAAGCACATCAGAACCATTCTGTGAATGTCAAGCAGTGGCCCAGCCAGAGCCCAGACTTGAATTCGATTGAACATCTCCGGAGAGACCTGAAAAAAGTTGTGCACAGATGTCTCACATCTAACCTGATGGAGCTTGAGAATTACTACAAAGAAGAATGGGCAGAACTCTCTTAAGATAGGTGTGTTAAGTATTTAGAAAAGGCTGTGAATATTTATATAAATGTGAAAACACTGTGAAAACTTTGGAGATGCTCTGTAGGCATGGAATCATAGCTCAAATTTAGCCTGATGAGTTGTATGTTTTTACATAGCTTAGGGAAGTTAGTGGGTGGCTCTACTGTTAAGTCAATGACCACCGGGGGCTAACCCTCCCTTTGAGTTTATGAAATGCATCGCAACGACTGTTTTGCTTCATTATGAACTACAAAAGAATCCTACAAAGCCAATTATAAGTGGCACCTGAACACCTGAAAACATCATTCACCAAAACATTAGGATGAAACACAATCACGCAATCTACCCAGCGACCGCACCCCTTTCCCAGTCGCTGAGTGTTTGTACACAAACTACTGTCTGCTAATTCAGCGCCCTCGCCCTTTTCAAAACAGCCCTCACCTTTCATTAAGCATACTTCCTGGGGAGTCAACCGGACAACAGTGGTAAATATTTGTTCCTTATCTCCTTGTCTTGTCACCAGCTGATGCTCCTCTTTCTGTTGCACGCCTCATCCCACCACCCAAAACGGCTCCAGTCCCATCCCTCCATCTGTTTCTTCCCTTCTTCTGCAAACAGAAAATGAAAGCGAGGAAGCGGCATAGACAAACAAAACGCTGTAGGTAAACATTTTAAAAGCCGCCTGTTAAGCGGACAGCAAAGTCACGCACACAGATGTACTCTTAGTGACACATACACAACATTATCAAGAGAGCAGCTGCACTACATTTGTTTATGACAGAAGAAGACTCGCTTATTGTCTAAGACTTTTTTTAAAGACCCAAATAAATAAAACAAGCTTTTTCATCTTCTTTTTCATCTGAGTTGAAAAATGAATCCAAATACTGAAACGGTTGTTCGATAAAATAGCCAAATGTTGTTGTTAGGACTGTGAAGAGATTAAACAAATTGAGAACTTAATTAAGATCTATAACTGTGATGTAATAGTATCACTTAAAAAACACCCTCAACCAGCGTTTTTTTCTTTAAGGTACAATTGCTGGCTGTAATTTTAGCTTCGACCATCCGGAGGAATCGTGGTGTATTTAATTGTCTTGGTCTTAAATGGGCCCTAAACTAGATATAAATTAATGCTACAAGAGATATGAGAAAATGAGATCAATTCATTTAGATCTGTAATTAACTGAACTCATCAAACATATTTCCTCATCTAAAAATTCTGAGAAAAACTATGAATCAGATTAATTAATTTATTTTCTTATTTATTCTTTTTTTTTCAACTCATTTGCTGTTTTAATTTGTCAATAGCCAAATAATTAGAGTATAACATTAAAATAAACCATCTTCCAGCTCGTCTGTCACAGACGCAGGGTTTTCTGTATAATTTGGCAAAGAGCTTTGTTGCTATCCTTAGCTGTGGCTGAAGTCACAGCTGGGTGCTTCGCATTTATGTGGTAGGCTAAACTTGAAGTGGTTTCTTTGGGAAGCAAGGTGCTTCTTACAAAGAAAGCATATCACTCTACCTTGATCAATGGTGCCATCTGGGTGTTTGGTTAGCTGCTTTTTGCACATTTTAAATGTGACCATTAACCCATTCAATTCCAAATATGTATTTATATGTCTTTATATATCAAACATTCAATCCCAAGTCATTTTTTACAGATTGTTTTTATTTTATGATAAGGTAAAGACAGGACCAGGAATGCCTTGCTTAAAATGAGGTAAACAAATGACTAGTTTGGTATACAAAGTACATGCAACATTTTTAGATGGGCACTTATTTCACATTCTGTTTAGTGGTAGATAACAAACACAATCAGCATACTGGAGAGTTGTGTGATCGCCATTTGATTCATTAACATCACATTCACCCTCTGCCACATAAATAAGACATCCCAGTACACGCACTTTGACTTTTTAATGACTTAAAAAGTCAACTGGTCACATGTCACCCATCAGGATGTGTTAATACGACGGTATTTGAGTGTCAGCGTCAACATCTGCTTCGGAGGGTATAATTGATTTAAAAGATTTAATGCTTATGTTTCGCACCTCAGGGTGACATCATCTCACTGCTGGAATGGAAAGAGTGAGTTTATATGGGCACACGTCAGCGGCCGCAATACATCAACATGCCCTACGGAGTGAATAACTGGCAATCCACGTAGCATGTCATTCTGTGAAGTGACATTAATGCGTTATGCAGCGGAATTGTGGCTTTGGTAATCGGGAAAACAGAACTTCATGTCTGAGGGAATCAAACAGTCAACACAGCCTGGAGTTTCTATGCATTAGCAGAGACATTGACATCAAGGTCAAGAAGTATTTGGATAATGACAGTGTTAATTATTTTGGAAAAATGCTTCCAGTTCTTTAGATTCTTGGCAAAACCAATAGAAATTCATGAAAGATTGTTGGAAAGAGAAAAGTTTTAAAATTAGGAAACTTTCATCCTATCACTTTAACCCCGAGGGGAAATTTGACCCAACTTGGGCTTTTAGATGTTTTTGATGTGTGATATCAAAGTAAAAGAAAACAATAAAATATTAGGAAGCTAAAATGTTGCATAGATCGTCAAAACATGTCAACTTTCAATATGACGTTCTCCTGTCCCTTCTAAATGTGTGCAAATGGGAAATTGAGAGGTACACCCTTTAAATGTCAAATTTAGCCCATGTTGGGCTCATTTACTGCCATTCAAAATTGGAACTGTAAATATTGAACATATTTAAAACCTGATGTTTTATTTCACTCGATTTTTGCATTAACCCTTTAACAGCAATTGGTGATCAGGGTGCAATAGAAGTTTTTGTGTTGACACCCAAAAACCAACAGGGAGGCGCTAGCGAACAATTTATGATATTTACAAGCCTTTCAATGACTTCATTTAGTGGCTTAGTCTGACTCATATAACGCAAAGTTCTTGCTGTGCATTCTGGAACTTGTAGTTGACAAAAGGCTTCGATCCAATAACTAAATGTTGCGGGAAAGTTTTACTTTTGCTGCCCAGAAACGTTTTATATATTGCAACTCATAACATTATATCTGCATATTCCCGTCTGTGAAATCTGCAGCATTGAACAGTTGCTAACATTTTATATTCTCACAAAATAAAAATTGATCGAAAAAAACAGCATTGGAATATATATATATATGTAAATATACACGTGTGGACAAGGTTGATGCCACTGAACATTTTGAGGGGTTAAAAGTAAAAATATATTTATATTTGACCATGTTATGGCTCTTTCAAAGTCAGCCCGAATTGGGTGATAGTAAGGCCAGGTTAGTGAAAAATCCCCGAACACCCTGGTGTTAAATATCAAAATCTATCTTTAGTAGCACAGAACAGCATTGGTATGACACTTGCAAATAATGAGTGGTGTATAAAGAAAGAAAGATGAGAGGGTTCCAGAGGTAGAAGGAGCACAAATGACAGGGTGTTGACACTCAAAATTTGAAAGCAGTGGCAGAGGATCTTAGTGCTTGTTATGACTTAATATTTGGTATTTAAAAAAACACCTCAGTGAAGAGAGAAAAAAAATGTTCTATTGGTTTTTCCACAGAATTATTTGTTGACAAAGTGATTGTGGACAGAGGAGGAGATGCAGAGAACAATGCTGCCAGAATTCTGAGCAGAAGTGCTGAAAACCAGTTACGCCATCACCATTCCAGGTATGACCAATGTCGTGCATGTGCATGAGGCGCTTCTTATTTCTTTGGAGGAATTCCCCCCCCCCCCCCCCCCCCCCCCCCCAAAAAAAAAACACTAACGGCAGTAGTAAGCCACTCTTGGGCAGTGTACCATGCAGCGGAGTTCTTATAATGACAAAACTCATAGAAGTATTTTAAAAAAAAACGATTATTACTGTGTTAAGACAAGCTATAGTTACTATTTTTTTGGTCAAATATGCATCTGCTGTCAAGTTTTCTTTTCACTGCAATAACGTTTTCAGCACGTACCATTTAAGGAGCTCACTTAAGTGAATGTGATCCAGATGATGGAGTATCGATGCTCAGACAGAACACAAACATGCTTTGCAATTTACTTGATTTGTTATACAAGCTCCATTAAATTATATTAAATAAATGAGCACTATTTTTGCAAATGCCACTCACGGGCTATTTGTAAAACACCACTGATAAGGTTGAAAATATATTTACAGATGAAAAGATCTTTCTCAGTAAATTAAGATTTTTTTTTTTCTAGGGGCTATTTTTCAGAATTTTTTTCTGCATATATTAGTAGTAATATACTGTGCACTGTGAAATTTTATCGTCCATGTTTGAATAACAAAACACTGAGCTGACAAAATTGTAAAAGTGGTTGCATTCAAACAACCTCATTGCTCATTGGAGCCTGTGATAGATGCTAAACCATTACCAGGAATATTTTATAAAAACAACAAGATTCTGACTATTTCTGAAGAATGATTAGTGGTTTAGAAAATGGATGGATGTATGAATTTATGTAATCGTGTATGCAGTATATTTGTGTGATAAGGACTCCTGGTGCCAAATCATCCACCGATGCCAAATGAACTCATAAATTTCAAGGCTATTACTTTTCAGTAAGGCGTCTGTGGTAAAAAATAGGGGAGGTGGAATGGAATTTAGACTAATTCCAAATAAATGCACAGATCAGCATACACTATAAAAGTCAACGGCCTTCTCAATGTGTGGTAAGTCATAAAGTTGTTGCGTTTCAGGAGTTCATGAGTAACTTTGTTTGAGTCACGATTTATATTTAGGCTAACTATTAATATATCAACAAAATTACATACTGGTAGATCTTTCATTTCTTCGTTCATGTTTTTTTTTTTTTAATTGCATACCTAAAGGGGTTGATTTGTGCTGCTCTAAAAAATAAAAGCCCGCATCTGGTTCAGACTTTTTACAGCATTCTTTGACCGGCCATTTTGCTTGTCTTGTCTTGAAAACACTGCCTTTTATCATTGGTCAGAAAAAAAACTTCACTTTTCCTGTGGCATGGCTTCTTCTGTAGCAGAAAGTCATGCAAGCTGTAACCAAACCGACGCATCTGTCTGTCCCCAAGTCCGCCCTTCCTCCCATGCCCATCTTTGATGATCATTGCTGAGTTGAAAGGAAATGAACTGGTCAGGCTCCGACTGTGATGTTGAATCATCATGCGGGGGGAAAAGAAAAAAGAAAACATAGCCTTAATTCTTGAATATGTTTCTCATCATATTACTGAACGTTCGCAGGCCTGAATGTCCCTTGTAGAAAGAAAGATTGGGAGGAGAAAAGAGAGAGATTGTAATGTTAACTAAACTGTAAGAGGTAGGCTGCTTCAGGCCGTAACAGGATATCATAATGAGTGAGCCCTCCCACTGGGCATCGCTTCCTGTCTGCTCGCCATCACAGAGGCTACCACAAGCACTTTATTTGCCTTCCTCTTACTTTATTTAAACATTTTCTTTAGTATGTATTTCAATTTCTGTATTTGATTTCAATGAAAACAAACTTTACAAAGTGTAAAAAGGAACTTGATCCAAAGATGTCACATACAAATTTGTACAGTAAAGATCGATTTCTGTCCCTCATGGTGTAATCAACACTAATGATTGATGGATTAACTCTGAAATTATCTTTACTGGACTAGAAATGTACACGGTACTAAAACATACAGCCTTTAGGAAAAACTGTGTGTAAAATACAGTGAATATAAGATGAAGACATGTTGGAATGCAATATCCTAAATAAAAGCCATATACACACCACAACAGAAGCGCTCTTTCAAAGAATCTTCTGCCAAGGCTATAACATTGGCCAAGCCTTGATCAAAAGATGCTGAACACAACTTTCTTTTCTTGTTTTTACACAACTGGCCAGAGGACAAAAAAGCACTCAGCAAAATGTAAAGAAAATAGCAATTCTAAAGCCTACATTATATCTTCGAGACATAATGAAATTGCAGAGAATATTTTTTTTTTTAGTAGAATGGAAAAATATTGGTTTACTCGTTCTACTTTTTATTAAAAATCTAGTCAATAATCCCTATCCACATAAACATCCAAAACAGGCTGCAATACACAGTGAATTATTTAATTTTTATGTAAATTTTGACGTTAGGGATTGAAGACAAAAATACCACGCCTGTTTAATAGGAAGCCTATGAAAAATGATTAAAAACTGTGACATGGCAGAACAGATCAGGGTATTCACATATAAAACAGGAATATTTTACAATCTTTACAAATGCAAATGCTTTACAAATAAATCAGCATTCATTCAAGTATAATACATGAATGTGAAGACCCGTATTTTTAGAAGTCTAATCAAATACCGCATTTTTCTTACAACAAGGCACACTTACAATTCTTAATTTTCTCAAAAATCGATAGTGCACTTTATATTCAGGTAGGCCTTATGTATGGAAATGAGCTTCTTAATTTTTCATCTGTAATTCAGATTCCTTCCAGTTTACTTTTACCTTACTTTTACCTTATGGTTCAAAAAACCATATTACATGTCAATAAATGATTACATATTGGAAAAAAAATCTATTTTATTAGGGCTGAATCTTGAATTGTTTTTCATTAGATTTAATTTTTACTGTACTGATTTGTTTACCCTAATGTTCAGTATTGCGTGTAAAACCTCAAGCTCACCTTATAACCCAGGACGCCGTATGGAAAAATAATAGACCACGTTATTGAGACTGCGCCGGCCCACTCTATCATCCGAAAAATATCTTATCCATTTAATCAAACTTTATTCAAGTTAGAATCGCCTTGTGCTACTGGGTCATATCGATCTCTATTTTCACAGTCATTTTCAACAACTTTCAGTTTGAGTTTTAGAATCTGAAATGTTTTGTTCTAGTGTGATTTGGGTATTTTACAAATTCTTTTCATCGCCCCCACCCACGAGTCTAGGTTCATAATAAATATGAATATGAAAATAAGGGCTTAGTAGATCATTCACTGCTTTGTGAGGTAAATATGTTCAAGGGGTACTCCTACAAGATGCGCAATTGGCTCCCGGCATGATCAACCAAAGAGGGCAGAAGTTGTAATCCACTCCTCATTGATGTCTCTGTCTTGTAGTAGTTCCCCTTGAGATGATTTTTTTTTTTTTTTTGTCATTGCGATGTTCTCTGTACCCACATACACGTGCATGAAAATTCCATGGAGGGGGGGATTTGACACCGCATTTTACCACTTATCGAGGGGGGTTTTCGGTCCCCATTAACTGCGAAAAATTAGGGATTCCTGTATATCAATATCTCAAATCTCTTTATTGGAGACATACGCCTGATATTATGAAACCACATCACATATACATATGTATATATGGTGAGCCAGTGGAGGGCATTTGAGCTGTGATATGTGTTGTTTGGCGGTCAACCTGGGGATTTAGTCCGGCAGGGGAGTAGATGGTGGATTGGTGAGGGTAATGCTACCGTGGAGACAGACATGCAAGGGAATGAGTTTCATTAGCTGAGCACTCAGCAGTCCCCTGTCAGTTACTCTGCTACCGGCGCAGAACGAGCGAGGAAAAATGAGGGAGCCTAATCAACAACATAGCAAGAAAAACAAGCTTCAAAGTCAATGGTCACATTTACCACTTTTTGCCACATCAGTGGGAAACTTGCAAAGGACCTGCACGAAGACAGAAAGTCCTCCGTCTTTTCACAGTCCATTTTTCTGCCGAACACCCATTGACATCCTTTGCTGATTAAGCGTCGCAAGATCCGAGCAGCAGGCCGTGAGAGTCATCGTATCCTAATATCTAATGAATTGGAAGCTAACTGTGCGGGGGCTCTCACTTTTGGACCGGCCGGCCAAGTATTTTGGACCCCACTCCTGCTTCTCCCTTTGTCAAACCGCTGCACCATTCAGAGAATGCGGCAACCTCCCTGTAACAAGGTCATGGGAACTGCGAGGAAAAAAGTGGAAATTGATCCAGAATGTGGTCATGAACGCAATGTTTCATTTTGGCAATTTGCTGACACTCGTGTAGTGAGCTCAAATGAAGGGAAACACCGTTGGTATTGGGATACTACTTTGTAAAATATACTCCTATCCCAAACTAAAGTCTTCCTTATTTCATCGAATGTGATCCTCGTGGGTGTGATCGACTCTAGATGAAGTCTTTCAAGGGGGAAGCTTCGGGTCTGCGGTGAGACCGCATAGCACCTCCTCTCTCAGAAAACCTAGATGGAAGCCTGCCTGTCAGCTTGTCCATGTTAATATCACCTCATCTGGTTCCTGTTTGCAGCTTTATAGGGCCACTGCAATGTCCCACGCATTTTTTCCTCCTACACACCTCAACCCCCATACGCACATTAATTTGCCTGCACAAACATGCGTTCTCGTTAGAACGCCACAAGAGGACATGGGGGCGTCCCGCAGTTAAACCTTTCCACCATTTTGCAGCCAAAGCAAACATGCATAGACAATATGGTCTTCATTGAGTTCAAATCATGAGACGGTTAAGATGCTCATTATGGATTTCATTGCACACATCTAAGAGGAAAAAAAAAGTTTATGGTCATGTTTTTTTTTTTTCTTATTTCTAAATGACATCAATGAAACACTAGGATCTTTATTAATTGATAAACTGAAACACAGAAATACGATAAAAAATAAGAATATTGATTACACAGCTGCAAAGCCAAAATTCACATTCGGTATTTTACATGAAAACTTAAACTCCTCTCCAATTCAGAGGAAAACATAGGCAGATATCAACAAAGGTAGCGACTCTTTTGAATCTGTCAGATTTTTTCCAAATTCACAGTTGTTCTTAGGATGTTCCTAAGGCATTGTGAAACAGTCTTAGTCATTTTTCGTGTCACAAGAAAACTTTGAACAAGTGTTGACGAAAATGGCAAACGTGCGTTTACATCAGGGATTCGTCAAGGTTCGTTTAAGGTGGCAGTTCTTCTTAAGACATTCTGAAACAATTAAGAATTTTTCAGAGTGTCTTAAGAACAATTGAGACCTTGAAGGAAACCTGACGAGATAGAAAGATTTGCTACTTTCGTCAGATCTCGCAAACGTTCGCATCTCAGTGGGCTAGGCGCTTTACCAATCACGCACAACACATCATTCAACTTTGGCAGGCCTCCTTAATAACACACAAACTTTTTTATACAATACCATACTTATTTTTTTAATAAAAACAAAATAATTGTGGTATTGTGAATTTATATTGTATCAATTGAAAATGAATTGATATAAGCCTAAAGGTAAATTGTGTTATGAGACTAGTCACAAAATGAATGAATGGAAAGTGTTGCTGTATGTCTAAATCATCAAAAATTGCAGAAACTTACGTAAATACTGTATTTTGAAAAAAAAAATCCCTTGCCAACAGTGTTATTATATGTAAATAGACTTAATTTATGTAGTAATATATGTTGCTATGCAGTTGCTGTCATATTGGCCAGGTATCTGGAACCTTTGTCATATAAGGTGCTGTATTTACTATTGTTACAAGCTTGTGCTTTGATATTGACTGTTTTGTTTTGATCCATCATTTTGGGTTAGACATGGCATCAGTATTTAAGTTTGAGTTGCTCTGTGACAGGGTTAGAATGTCAAGCTTTTTTGTGTTTATTCCGAGTCTAGTTTCTGAGTCTAGTTTACGAGTCTAGCTTCTAGTTGTCTAGGGTCTGTGGTTACATTGGATTTTTCTGTATAAAAACTCCTTTTGCAGTTCTGTGTTCTACTTTGGGATTGACAATTAAATTGACAAATTTGGCCATTTGGTTATTGGTAAGTTTGCTTGCAATGACATGTCAAAATATTATTTATTGTAGTGGTTGTTCAAGGGCTAAGGAAAACCATAAATGAATAATGATTCAGATCTGGATAACGAGGCAATTCACTGTAGTTTTAGTATAAAATTTTATCTAGCATAGATGGGGTTTTTGACATGGCTTTTGTATTGGATAACATTTGACTGTACAGGTTTACCAGATGTGTGTACAAGAAATCTCATAGTGTTGACAATGTGTGGACGTGACCGCAGTCTGCCAGTCACAATAACTGAGAAGCAGGTGATGAAAAATTCTTGGACTGTTGCTGTGTGAAATGTTATGTGTGTATGGAGTAGTGTGAAAAGGCACGCTTGTCTTTTTCGAAAGTTCTCCCTCTGAGAAGCTGAGCTCTCAAAACCACACTCTATAAGCTGACTGAATGATGAATGTGTTTCTACAGTTTTAAGCCTTTTGTGCATATTCTTTACGTCCATTGATATACACGCTAGAACGTTAGAGAAGGAAACATCACATCACACTTAAGCCTATCACCTGGGAAGCATTTTATATGAACCTCTAACATTAACAAAGATCCACTTACATTTGCAAACCAGCTTTTATATAGTGTCCCTGAAGCCAAATTGAGTCGTTGGATTGGATTCAACTCAGGTTGTAATAGCAGCATTTTAATTTAGTGGCACCGTATTCTCCCCTACGCGTCATATTAAACAGTGGTGCTTTAATAGGCGTTACTTTTTTGTCACAGAATCTCAGACAGAAGCCCTTACAGACTCCTGCCTGTTAAAATTCCAGATCACACGACCCTAAAGTATGAACAAGAACTTCGCCGATGAAAATAGTTTCTGGGGTTGCACATGTTCAGAAAAGAGAATATATTAGGGAGAAAAAAAATATTTGTAAAGAGTTAAGTCCCATTGGGTTCAAACTATAAGCCATGCCATTCCAGGCTAGGCCATGCGGGCCTCCTGTCATCTAAATGGAACAGGAGTTAAGCCAGTACTTCCTGTCAGACTGCTGGGCTCTCAGGTTCCACCTCTGGTCCAAATTATGTCTGTCTGTCCCAGACTGCCACTCCAACCCTCACCCTCTCACCCCCCACCCCTTTTTTTTTCCAACATTGCCTTCATCCCCAACCCGTCACAATTGCCCCTAAAAAGTACCAGATATCCAACTCAATTAGATATTGAAATACTTTGGATTTTTTCCCACATTGGAGGCAAAAGGTCAATAAAATAAGTTTAAACATTTAAAAATCATCAGCTTTTTAAGGGAATCAGGTGTACAATTAGAATGAATGAATAGCTCAGTTTTTGTGTTTTCACACAAAGAACTTTTTGCCAGAGCTGGTATCAAGTACGACAGTATGTTGTTGTGTTATGTTGTGAAGTAAAGCTTCACATTTAGATATTTTATAGTATTGTAACACATTGCATTTCTTTACTGTGAGATAATTGCAGATTTCAATGCTGTAATTTACATAAACATCAACAGATGATTATGATTTACTCATGTTATTGGTGATTCTTTTATATCTATGTGTAAACACGATCCATACATTTTTCAGATAGAGGAGTGTGAAAATTATAGGTTAAGTTGGATTCAATGTGTGATGATCCGTGCGTTTATTTTGACTGGATTGTACTTTTGTCGTATTTTCCTTTTGCTCAATGTCTATCTCATTAAATTTGGTTTCCACCTATGCTTGTCAGAACAGTTGGATGGAGATGATTGGTTAACTCATTCACTGCCAATGACGACTATAGACGTCAAAGATGATTTTTTTACTGGGCTGGCAGTAAATGAGGTCATTATTTTATTTCATACTTTACATATATCAAAGAATAACAATGCATTACTTGAAACAAAAACCTGACAATCATTTCACAGATTAACTTTTAGCTCATCCACTGCCGATGACGGCTGTAGACGACAAATATTCTTTTTTTACTGGGCTGGTAGTAAATAAGTTAATTATTCTATTTGATACTTTACATAATTCAAAGAATAAAAATGCATTACTTGGAAAAAAATGACAATCATTTCACAGATGAACATTTAACTTGTTGACTGTCAATGGCGGCTATAGACGTCAAAGATTCATTTTCACTGGACTGGCAGTAAATGAGTTAATTATTTTATTGGTCATATTACATCTATCAAAGAATAAAAATCTTTTACTTGAAAAGAAAAACCACAATCGTTTAACAGATGAACATTTAATTCATTCACTGCCAATCACAGATATAGACGTCAAAGATCCTTTTTTACTGAGCTGGCAGTGAATGAGTTAATGCGCTTGCATTAACAAATCAGCTCCCTACAACAGTTTGTGTCTTAATAAACTGTGTCTCACTCTCCTGTCACTTGCTTGCATTTAAATTTCCTGGTTGTTTCATTCTTGGTAATTGTATTTACTGTCATGACAGAATAATTCTTGCCAAGTCTTTTTCTAAATGTTTGTTTCGTTACTTTGGATTTGTGTTGATTTTTGACAGTTTTGAGTACCTCATTTGGCATGTTATAATTCTGAGCACTCCCTGCTTCCCTGTATTTGAGTCGTCAACAAGACAAACCTTGACACATTGCTTCTAGACAGCTTGCACAGGAGGAGCAAAATTTTCAGCATACATGGCAGAAAAAAATGTTTAACATGGAGTATTTATGTCAACTGCTAAAAAAAATATCCTTGGTCAAGAGAGGAATGTAAATGTAGTTTCTTCTCATCCCCCACTGGTCTTGACTGCAGACAACAGAGGTCTGCCCAGTGTTGAGGAGACAGCCTTAATTTGCTTCTCGTTCTAATGCTCCACAGATGAAGGGCGCCACAGTCGCCTTAACCACACAGGACTTTCCTGGCTCCTGAAATGAGCAGGTCTGCCTACAAAAAGTTTCAATTTGCCCGTGTTGAGTGTAGAAAAGTGACGGGTTGAGAAACTAAGTGGGGGCCGCGGTAAAAACATTTTCCTGTGCACAGGGGAGTCAAATTGACTCGAGAGTTGGGGGGAATTATCACAAAGATCTCTTTAATGGGGGAGTCAAGAAAAAAGTGGTCAGAGAGGCCAAAAACCCCCACAGGGGAGAAAAAACAACACATCAAACCCAACACTGTCTTTCTCAGCTCATGTTAACTCATTCACTACCAGTGACGGCTACTGACGTCAAAAATCCACTCACACCGGGCAGGCAGTGAATAAGTTATCTGATTCGCTACGAGGATTGTGGCTCCTTGAGTGTTTCATGATTCGAGTCTGAATTTTGGTTCTTCGATGCGATTCAAATGCTTTTATAGATTGATAAAATGCCCACATTGTTTAGATATTTGCAGTTATTAGCGTTTGAGGTTCAAATTTTCAACAGCATTTGAATGCTTCGTAGTTAGCGGCCAACACCACTTCTGAAACAAAAATACAGAAATTACGAGTTGTCTTAAAAAAAAAACCAACAGTTTTTTATTCCTAATCTGTCTTCTGAACAGTTTTTTTTACCGGCCTCTGATTTCAAAGCTAGGTAAGAAAATTTCTTCCGGCCCTATGACAGAAACTATAACTACAACGTGACCCATGATAATAGAGTTTTTAACCCGTTTTATATTGATTCTGAATGGTAGTAAATGAGAATCGTAATTCTTATTCAAATATCATTTGAGGGTGCATACATCTACTTGCTACCATTGACGGCTATAAAAGTCCAATTTCCAATTTAACTTGAAGTAAACGAATTAAAAAATGGTCCAAAATAGAGAAACCTGCTCAAATTTCATTTGTTCGAGGGCAAACGGAGTGACATTCGGGCCAAAATAAGACTAAACAAGCCCTAAGAGCTCAAACAGCTACAGGAGATAGATAACAAAGCATGGCGGATGCCTTATCTGCAAACTCTAAATGTCCTTTTGTGACTTGAACTTCAGAATCTGATAAAGATGGTCTTTTTTAGCCCAGAGGCAGAGGGCCCCTTTTAGAGCTGATCTTCACTGTAGCCGTGGCGTGCACAGTGTATCGAAACAACAATGGCTCTTCTCAGAGAGCCTGTAACCATGTGCTTGGGACCTTGACCTCAGCAGTAAACAATGTTTCCACCTGATGATGAATAGCAGATCAGGGCCCGCCTTGGATCTATTTTTCCTGACCTTCTGACTCCATCGTGTTAAAGAGTTCAGTGGAGCTGCTACATAATGAATACTAGTCAATTAATACCATGTCTCATTTGTAAAGAAAGAAGTTACGTTTGAAGCTCAAGTTGTTTGTCGACAACATCTCCTGATTAACCAAGACAGACTTGTCTCATTGTTTTGTCTGTGTCCATATTAGAGGCGATCCCTTGGCATGACGCCATTTACTAAATTGACCCGTCGCACATTACATTCATTGTTTGTTAGGATCACAATCTCATTTTGAGTTGAGCAGGGCCACAGCAAAGAGCAAGGAGAGGAAGCACTCTGTTTGTTTTTACTTGACCTGCTCGGATGAAATCCTCCGAGATAAGTCTTTGCCTTAACAACTTTTTAACCTCTCAGGACAGGAGAAGACACTCTCTGGGGATTCAATTCTTCAAAATCTTTTTAATCCATTCAATCCCAAAGATATATTTTTACGTTTTAAATCCAGACATGGTACTTATTTACAGTAATTTGTTGTCCAAATATTAGTTTAACCCTTATGTGGTCTGTGGTCAGTGTGTGGCACTCTTCTGAATAATCAGAAGGACCAAAAATGACTAAAATACCACATAAAGGTTTTGAAGGAGTTTCTAAAAATAGTTGGTGCTGAATGAGTTAATATGATGGACCTCTTAGCCAGTCAGTCTCTTTCAGAGTCTTTTGGTCTGAGCTTTACTTTTTACATTCTAACTTGTGAGTTAATTTTTGTTGTCCAGCTATTGGTTGGCACCCAGTCAAGAAGAGATTCAAAGTCTTATGGAAAGTCTAATCTAAGCTTTTGCTTCCTTTCCTTCACCTGTGTTGGATTATGTCATCATGTCAGGAAGAGATGAAAAGGTGCTTTCAATGTTCGTTTTACAGTACATGTGAAACATGTTGGGTCCCCAATACTCGCAAAACTGAAAAGCTATGGCTCCCAACAGGAATGTTTGGAGTCCCAAAAATTGCTCAATACAAAGGACAAAGTAAGTCGAAAGTTCAAACTGCATTCATAAGACGTGAGCAAAAACCAACAAAAGATGTTAACAAACGTCACAGTAAAATGTAGTAAAATAATAGAATGAACTTACATGTAGCATCTATCATCATCATCTTAATATTTCAACCACTGCTTTAACTTAGTCCATTTTGGTAGAAAAGTCAGCTTTTTAACGTTGAGTCTTCATTTGTTTAGTTTCAACATGTCTATTTTTGTTCCTATTCTCGAGCTTCCAAAGCATTTTGTTTTTGAGAACCACTGTAGTTTTTTTTTTTTTAATGAAAGAAATATATACTTTAGATTATTTTCAGTCTTGATCTTGAAACTTGTCTGTGTAATATGTCAACTATGTTGCCCTCCTTTTGCATTAAATATTGCCGCCATAAAGGCTTGTTTGTAATAACCTTTCATCGAGGTTGACGAGTAACCTCTGCTTTTTTTTTTTTTTTTAAACGTGATCAATTGTAGTAGTGTAAACTGCAGAGGGAGTCTAGATACATACAAAACCAATAAGAATAAATGTGAATCAGCTTCACCTAATAAAACATGTCTGTTTATTTTCCATGCATTTTGCTTTAGTTATTTGTCATCTGACACTACAATATCCTTCCCAATTTCTCATGGGCGTCAAGACATTTTCCCCAAAACATTCCCAAGGAAATGTCATAAACTGCTCCAGCAAAGGAGTAATTACCCAACGCTCCCTAACATACAGCAGCCCCCACATGTGATTTTACATGCCCCTGGGCACTCCACTCAACATGTGGTTGCTGTGTCACTATGCAAAAGCTTGAACATAAACAAATAGATCCATTCATTTTGTCAGGAGGAGGGAATTTTACTACTTCGCTTTTATCACGTACAAACTTCTCTGGCAGCATCAAGTAATGGCTCTTCTCTGGCAAAATATGTCAACATGTTGTATGGCTCGACTCGACAAAGCCAGAATAAACACCAGATGAAGGGAGGGCTATAAAATATGCAGAAACACACTCAGGCTTTACTATCTAGTCTGTGGAGTTCTTCTAGTTAAATTCACCAGAGTTGCACTGCAGGAGATAACCGGGGCTCGTAAAATACTTTGCTGTCGTCATCTCTGCTTTTGGAAATAGGATCTCTTATGAACCTGTGACCTCTTTAGATGAAGAATTAGTAAGGAAAGAACATGCCGTAAAAATACATACAGCAATGATGAATCACACCAGTTTTAACTCAAACCATACTCAACCGACTCAAAGCTTTCAGTGAAGCCTCTTGTTCTTCGTTTTGCTATATTTAATCAAAGTGTTGTTTTTCAACTGAATGAAATCAATCTGTTCCATCATAAAGCTTCATTTCAACATCATTAACTGTACAAGCAAAGTTTTATAGTAATGTTTTACCATTCTCAACTGACATACAAATGTCAATAAAAAGTTACCTAATGTTAGTACCGTAATAAAATCCAAAAATAAAGCAAAATATACAAACGCGTAAAGTGTAATGACACGTTTACATCACTTACCTCACACATTTGCAGTTACATTATATACATTTGTAGACTGTATGTGTGTGTATATATATATATATATATATATATATATATATATATATAAACTCATTTAATAAAATTTATCTTTTAACCTTTTTTGGCTCAATTTAAATTTTAGAAGAAAAATCTGATATTTGGGGAAAATTATCACGTGGCGTAGTTGCATACAATTCAAACTGTTTTTCTTTTTTCGCTACAAAACCTTGATACGCAAAAGCAATCTGGCATGGTGCAATATTTAAAACATTGAGCCGGGGTGGTAAATTCACAATGGACTGAATGTAGTTTGAACACACACTTTATTTGCATAACACATTTCAAAACAACGATGCAAAGTGATTTACAGCGACAGAAAAAAAAAAAAAAAACTTAGATGAGTAAGACAAATCGGATGCAAAAAAACCCCCACGATATTTACTAAATTACATTAATAAAAACAGTAATAATCTCTGATCTCTTTATCAAACAACATAGAAAAATAATAGCCTTGAGAAGGCCTTGTGTGCATATTCGTTTTTTTTGTTATAAACAACAAGTTTAGAGGTTAAAAAAATTAAATCTACACGTTGGCACATACTGTATCTATGTTTCTCTTATGCAGTATTTATACTTACATGAAACTGATACAAAAAAAAGCTGTCAAACGACAATATTTTATCAGATGATCTCACATTTCAATTTTGTTCACCACAATTATTCAGTTAATGAAAAAAATGTTTTACACTTTTTTCCTGTCGTCTTTGAAGACCACTCGTTATATGTTTATTATTTTAAATTTGTTGTCTATTCATGACTAGCATTCCTGCCTCAAAACATGTTTGGCCTTGGGAAGGTGTGTTCAACTTGTGCCTCAATGAAAATACAGCCCTTGATTTTATCTTCCCATCGGGGTGATTTTTGAAGAGAAATTCACCATGAGCATACCAAATGGAGTGTGCGCACTCATCTTTGAACTGACCTAAAGGATAATGCGTAGTCATTATTATTACATTTTTAGTGTGATTTTGTTTTCTTTTCTGGAGCTACTTTCATTTTTTTTAAATAAATTGTGTAGCGTGAGAACATATCAACAACTCAGGTGTCATTTTCAGAGACACAAACCTGATTACCCACACTTTTGACTTGGAAGTAATCTCCATAAATAAACTGTGTTGTATAATACCGTTTGCCTCAGAATGTAGCTTGAGGCTTGTGTATGGATGGATGTGAGCCTTTTTGCTCCAGGCCCAGTAATCCCTGGGATCTACAGCCACAATGAACACACATCAGAGTAAACGGGCAAGTATCAAGTCCCAAGGCTAGGCTGTCAGCTCAAGGTGCACATCTCCATTCCGTAGTAAGGCACACTGGCCTACTGCCAAGCCGATGGCTTTGTGGAAGCTATTATCGTCAGCCTCCGGCACACACACGAGCTTTGGAGGTCACCACATCTCTGGGTGCCCTTCATCCTGCTCTGATGTATGTTTATCAAGTTTACAGTGTTCAGGTTGCCATGGTAGCTCTTAGTTTGTGGACCTTGTTGCCAGGTATCAAGCTAAAAAATGTGCATAAAATCTGAACCATCACTAAATCATTCTCCTGAAAAACACTAAGACGTTTTAGGGTTGGAACTTTATTCTTCTGCTTAGAACTTTGCAGGAGCAAACATTGTTGAATTAACATGATTCGGAAAGCGTCATTAAAAATCAAGTCCAATCAAGCCATCCATTTTTGATACTGCTTATCATGGGTGCGTTCCGATAATCACTTGTAAATGTGAAATGTTTGTTACAGCTTGCGTTTGATATGCAGTAACTTTATAGAACGTTTTTGCTTGAAGAGTTTACTGGCCCAGTAAACATTCCCAACAATATTATTTTCCTTTTGAGGCATAATTTATAGCTCACTGTTAACTGCATTCTGGGGTAAATGTTTAGATGGGCAGGATGAGGTAAATGAGGATGTGCACCGAAGAGGCACTTTTATCCATTGGACGGAAGTGAATTAGCTAAATATTTAGAACATATCCTCTTTCAAGGACTTTTGGAAGATTTATTCCTGCACACATGCAATTTTGATGTAAAAGAATGAGTGCTTTTTGTTCCCCAACATCACAAGCTGTTTATTTACACGAAAGCTTTGTTTGTTTGTAACTGGGAATGGCCCTAGAGGATCCATGATATTATTTATGCCGCAGATACTTCACACGAAGGCCTCAAAAGAATTCAACTCTTGTACCAAATTATTGTGGAGGTTTTGTCAATGATAAAATGAAAAAAAATGCAGACAAAATGACCTCTCACAGCTCTCTGGAACGGAACAATCTTAACTTAATTTAACCTTGACTACAAAAAAAAAAAAAGCTATGAAAATGCGCCATGCAGCCATGACCGAGGTGTAAAATTTCTCGAAAAAAAATAAATCAAAAATTGGGAAACCTCCAGGAAAGTCTCCATGTGACGCCGTTGAGGGAATTTGGTAATTATTCACTATTTGCACAGTGCATTTGAGTTTGCATAAAATCATTTTATTTAAACTGAGATGCAAGACTTGAGATTTTGTGATACCCTTGCCACAAGAAAAAAAAGTTTCTTTTAAGACAGAAGAGACTGTAAATGATCACACAATGCAATTCACAAAACTCGGAAGGAAATTTTCATGTATTTCAAACTGTTATATTAGGTCTGGTCAAAAAAGGAAGAAAGAAAAAAAAGCCTGTGCCAACAGTGGGAGGTATACACCCGTATGTAAGCGTTAACAGATTCCATGTGTATTTACACATCATACACTCTTTCAACATGGAACTGCAGACAGAGTGTGTATACGGCCTTTCCTGGGATACAAACGCAAACTAATGAATTATAAAATAGATTAAAGGCAAAACATCCAGAAATTATTACTCGAAATTCAAGTTTGGCTCCATTTTTCTGACAAGGGGGAGCCTTTAATTGGACTCAACGCATTTCCTGATTCACTGTCAAAACTGGGCCAAATCCCATTTCCAAGATGGCCGCAACCATGAATGTTATTTATAATTTAGATATGACGGATGTTTGGAATCCACCAAAATCTGAGGAGAACCGCAATTGCTTAGGAAAAAAAATAACATCCACAAGTAATCATTGCCATATAAATCAATAACCAGATTTTAATGGAGCTGTTATATTAGTCCTAATTTAATAAGTCATTTGACCTTTCTTCTGGCTTCTAGTTGATCTTTGCTATCTATGGCACCCTTTAGTACAGTTACTAGTTGAATCCAGTTAATCTCATAGATTAAAACATTATTACTGATGCTAGTTAATCTTAGCAAAGCAAACATTAAGCCTTGTGCAGTATTTTGTCCAATCCTTTGATCTTTACATTGAAGGCATTTCACATCAAAGGGAAAGCATTGTAAAGAAGACACCTGAGAGCTGAAATTTCACCCGGATGGGGACGACATGTCAAAGTTCACAATGGCATGGCCACTTAGTTATCACACTATATGAAAAATGATCAAAATACTGCATAAGGTTAAATAAATGGTTGTCTTCAAACTTTAACTCACTTTCCTGCCAAATAACAATTGAGCAATCCCACTCTAGTTCTCAGTGGAGTTTGGAACTAAAAATCTGTGCAAATCGATGCAAATCCAGTGACAAAGTGCTGCACAGTGTCACTTCTAAACAAATTGGGTCTCTTTTGACCGCAACTGGTTGGCTACCTCATTAAATTTGCATGTGAATACAAACAGCTTGACTGCCTTTTGTTGCACAAAATGGCCGACGCTAATGACCTTGCCGTGGCTGCTGCCTTGGGCAATTGTCACGACCAAACTGAAGTCAACGCGAAAGAAGTGGCGAACGATTTAGGTGATGTGTGTAACACAAAACAAAAAGTGTGAGTTAAGGACATCTATAAGGTCGTATGGTTCAGAAATTTAAGAGAAAATATCAATTATCAATATGCCACATAATTATTTAACAGCACTGTGATTTTCTCTTTTTTTTACCAAAAAAAAACATTTTTGACTGTCGCCTTAAGGTGTTTTTTTTTGTCAAATACAAATAAATAGTTTTAATTAGATGTTGTCACATAAACATTTCCGCAGCTTAAAGGGATCATGTGTAAGATTTAGACAGTTTTTCGTTACAGACAGCAGGAGGTGCTGCATTTACCATTGTCCGTAGCGCTAACAAACATAGCCGCCTCCGGAGAAGGCATGTATCATAATTTAATGATAGCTAGACCTATGATTGTATTTAAAACATACTGCTAATCATTAACACATTCATTTGCAAGTTTTTGAAATTTACAAACATTTAAATGAATCCTTTGTAATGAAAAACGGTCTAAATATTACACACTGTCCCTTTAAGGTAAACACTCATTGTGTTGTCTCAGCGCCACCTAACACCTAAAGATTGAGCCAGCAAAGTGGACTGAGGCTAAAGCAAACAGCAGTCGCATTAGGCAAGGCGAGCAGAGGACATTGTTATGATTACATGTGTAATAGTCCTAGGGGAGGCCCCGACTTTAGGCTGAGCCCCCGCTAATGCAAGCTGCCCCTAAGTGGTTATCTGCTAATAGACTTTTCCTGTCCTAATGGAAAGAAACAAGGGTCAGTTCTCAGCACGTAGGAAAATTATTCAGTGACACGCAGTCAACACTAAATGACCGACCCTGAATTATTATTGTGACTGACAGGTCCTGAGGATTTTTTTTTTTCTCTTCGCTTTATTAAACTAAGACTTGACATAATTAAAGTCCATTACTATTTGTCATGGTGCATTGCTGATGGCTGGACTTTAGTATTTCATTTTCAGCAAAACCCTTTAAGGTACTGTACATAACCAGGAACAAATGTAAAACCCTGAGAAAAGCATAACCGTGAACTTTCTATTCAAATATTTCAGTCATTCTGAGCCAACCTTAGTTTTAGTTAGGATAATGATCTTTTGGGGATTAAAAAAAACAAATGTCAGAAACTGTTTCAGCAGCATCTACTGAAATAACAATAACAGTACAGTTGATTGAAGCTGCCAATGTGAACATTTTTGACTCGCAAACTTTAACATAATTGCAAGAATGTTGGAACATACTCAATCGTGTTTATAAATATTTTCAAGTACGTTCAAATGCATTTAAAATTATGTTTGAATACATTAAAAATCCATTCAAACGTACTTGTAGACTTCAATAAAAATTTGTTTTCATCATGCCAAGAGGTGTTAATGCGCATAGCCTTAGCATTATGAGAAAAAAAATGCTGTGTTTTTTAGCATTTAGCTTACAAGTACATTCAAACGCATTTAAAAGTAACTTAGGGTATATTTACAAATATGTTTGGACATATTTATAAATAAGTCCAAAGGTATTTGTAGTCTAAATGCTACAAACTAAGCATTGTTCCCCTAATGCCATGGGGGATGGGGAAAAATGCTATGGTTTTGCATTTTAGCATTTAGCTTAAAAGTATGTTCAGACATACAGTATTTATAAGTATGCCTGGATGTATTTACAAGAATGTGCGAGCTTAAATTATCCAAGTATAGCATTTTTCCAATAATGCCAAGGAGTATTGATGTGCATAGTCCGTAGCATTATGGAAAAAATGCAATGTTTTTAGCTTTCAAGTATTTTCAGACATATTTACAAGTTTGTCTCGACACATTCACAAGATTGTTTGAATGTATTTACAAAAACGTCCAAATGTACTTGTAGGCTAAATGCTACAAACATATAATTTTTCCCATGATGTCAAGGAGTGTTGATGGGCATAGCCTGTGGCATTATAGGAAAAAAATACTATATATTTAGCATTTAGTTGTAACGTGTATTTGAATGTATTTGCATAAGTACACTAAAACACATTTACAAGCACATTTGAATGAATTGACAAATGCCTTTGGACCCATATACAAGTACGTCTGGATGTATTCATAAGTATGTTCGAATGTATTCACAAATACTGTACATCAAAATGTACATGCTGACTGCTACAAAGAAAAACTTGTTCCCATGATGCCAATTGGTATTGACATGAATAGTCTGCAGCATGATGGAAAAAAATGCAATGTTTTTAGCAGTTAGCTTACAAGTACGGTGAGATAAATTTGCAACTACTTTTGAATGTGTTTATAAGTGTATTCGCACACATTTACAAACACATTTTGACATATTTACAAACAGTACTTTGAAACGTCTTTGCTAAGTTTGCCAGCCAAAAGCGTTTTTCCGCATTGGCAGCTCAATGCTTCCGTATGTCCGGGAAATAGACTAAGAAACATATCGCAACACCAGGAGAACCGTAAGTAGTGTAGAAGGAAAAACCCTTGACCTCTCAGGAGAAGCAAGAGGCGCTGAGTTGGAGCAGTTTACCCACAGAACAAGGCCTTACTGTTCCCCCCGCCCATGCACATCATCCTGGTAGGCACACCTTTGCATCCTGCTTTACGCACAGCTTGACCCGCCAAATTATGACCACAACTGCATGTGTAACTCGCTTTACCAGAATTGATGTCAACATTTTAAAGAATCGGCTACAAGACAAGAAAAAAAATCAATTTAGTCAAATAAATAAAAAGTCACTTTTAATGAAGTCTTTCACGCTCACAACCAAGCTTATAGTCTGATCACACAGAGCGATGCAGGACATTCATCTAAAACGAGACACACTGGTCAGTTTTGAATCAGACAAAAATAGATATTTTCAAAATCTTTACAATAACCTTGAATGTACACAGAGGAGTGTGCACACTACAGTCTAGGTTGAACTCCTCAAACAAAGTTCTTGTACCCTGGTGTCAGTGTAAAAGTTATTTTCAGCAACAAAAACATTTTTTTATACAAATGTGCAAAATTTGGGATTTGATATGGAATCCTTCAGCGCTCAGTGTACAAGTCCAGGATCCTCGGGTGCTCTCACAGCACCTCGCAGTCCCGCCTTCTCGGGTTTAATCACGGCTCCTCGCTGCTTTGCCTTTTCATTTTTCAAGTAAAGTGCTCCTCTAGCAAAAACCACACGGCATGAGATCAGTCTCGTACTTTTTTGCCACTGGTAAAAATAAATGAAAACACAGACCCAACAGTCCAACGGGAGAAAAATATGGGAATGTTTTTTTCCAGAGTTTAAAATAAAAGTCTGCGAGGCTTGAGGGGCGCTCCCGGGCAGGGAATCATACAAACTCCAGTTTGCCGTGACCGCTGTACATCCCCCAGTGGACGAGGGACAGTATCTTATCATTGCTGAGGTCCGCTTGTCTCATCTTATCGCAGGTCAGACAGCAGTTTTCGTGACCCGTGACGGGCACCATGCACTCCAGGTCCAACTTGGCCACGTGGCCTTTCTTGGTGTGGTGTCCGTGGAAGCTGTAATGAAGCCGCGACAGCATTTGCTGCCGCTGGTCCTGCAGCTGTTTGTTCTCGCTACGCAGCATACGTAGCGCCAACATGATGAGCAGCACCAGGATGAGGCCGCCCGCGATGGGCACTGCGATGACCGCAGCTCGGAACCACACTTCCTTGGCCGAAGCTAGCTCCTGAACCCGCGTCACCAGATTTCTGTTGCTGCTCTCTGGCTGGTATCGGTTATGATCTGCGCACAGGGATTGAAAATGTGTGTCGTAAACACATATTTGTCGGTTTTTATAGAACAGTCCTTGGCAATATTCTAAACAGCGATGATCTTTTCTGTTGCAGTTAAGCGTTTATAAAACTAATATTATTACAAGGGATGAGCCGAGATCTCGTACAAATGAGATCTTGCGAGATAACAACGATACGAGATTTCTCGCCTCAAACGTGATGAGGCTCGCCAGCTTCAAAATCAACCTTACCAGAACAAATAATATAAACACGAATGCCTTAGCCTGCTTTTATTTTGAAGTTCTTTGCGGCGTGTCATGACAATGGCTGACTTGACTCTTTCTACTGCACAAATAATTATAAACAACACACCGTTGTTCTTAAATCACATTAAAAAAAAAAAAGACTCAATTTCGCCTGTAGCCAGCATTTAGCATGAACTAGCCACTAGCTAGCAGTACTCCACCCAGGCTGTTTGATTACCTCTGACCAAAATTTATGGAGAGAGAGTTGTCTAAAATGTCACAGTTGAAATTTAAGTAAAGAAAGAATGTTTGGTTATTCACAATTCAGTGTAAGTGTTTTATTTGGTCTTCTGTGTTTTTAACTGTTTTGCACCACACACAAAAAAGGTATTTGGTGGATTTATCCAAGAACCAAATTAGCTCACATGGGGAAAATGTGTGTGCACCCATGGCAGCTGAAAATCATGAACGAGGGCAAAAAAAAAAAAAAAAGTCACTTTGTCCTTAATAAGAGCCAAAACACATCTGACTTAATAAAAATAGGTTCTGCCAAGGCAGGGTCACAGTATAAATAAATAAATAGATAACTTATTTGCCAGTCTGAATCCATCATACAGACATGGCAGGGAATACCTAGTGCTTCTCATTTGGAAATTACGACCAATACTTGGGACTGGCCGTTCTCTTTTCTTTTGATTTTTTTTTTTTTTTTCCCCCTCTGGCACTGAGGTTTAGCCTATTAAGTCAAAGTGAACTTCTCTAAAGCTAGGAAGTAAAAAGGTAAGGGGATGGCAGTGAAAAACAAGCTAAACCAGGAAGGCAAAAATCAAAATCATAACCCCCCCCAAAGAGATCACTTTTTAATAAACCTAGTGGACTATTTATGCCTAATCCCCCTATAAGGCATATAAACAAACATTTTCTAACACGTGAGTGTCCGTATTCCTCTTACCTGTGGAGTCTCTTGTGTGTGCCAGGTCATGCAGGCCTCTGTAGTTACACATGTCGTCATGGCAACAGTCCAACGTGGCGGCACCAGCGAGGGCGTCTGCGCCCCTCTGGTTACTACAGATGTCGCCGGCATTGGCGATGGGGTCTAAACACCCGTGTGTGAGGGGAGAGTTGGAGCTGAGCGGGTCCAATACCTTGGTGAAGCAGGCGTTCAGCTCAGACTTGCACATGTAACCTGTGGCCACACAGTGCGGTGCGTCACAGTAACACCTTATTTCTCCTGGAGGTGACAGAAATTGAAGATGCTTGTTAGTTGAAGATGTGCGCTGCTCAGTTGAAGATTTCTAAGTGTTCTTGAGCATCGGTGTCCAACAAAGTCAAATAAGTTGTTCAATGCATCATTTGGAAAGACTTGCTCAATGTGTATCACCAAACAAGTACCTTGAAGTGCTGAGTACTTTTCTGTATTTTATTTTATAGTGGCTGGATGCTCTATCAATTTTTGCATGTTAATGTTACGTAACTGTTCATTAATGTTTCTCAAATAGTGGGGCGGGTAGGGGCATGAGGCGATGTCTGGGGGGCATGGATGACCCCAGAAAAAAAAAAAGTGTTTTTGCCATGTGATAAAATTGTGATATGATTGCGATCAAATAAAAATTGGCATCTTTTTTTCAGGAACTTTGATGCACTTGGGTTTTTTTCTGCTTAGATAAACCTTTAACCTGTATGAACGCTGTAAAAAAGCAGTTAACAGTTGTTGAAAGTTTTTTTACATTGCTTTTTCCTCGTGTCAATGTTGAAAAAGATACAGTTTTAGGACTACTTATACAAGTTTTATAGCTTACACATTGATTCGTTTTCAAACTAAGAACGAATTAATTGGAAAAAGAAGCAAATCATCACTAAATTGCTAATTTCACTAATTTGCAAAAGGTTGTATCAGATGGACTTGATGAATAAAATACGCCTAGAACATAGGTGTCGAACTCCAGTTCTCGAGGGCCGGCATCTTGCATGTTTTCCGGTTTTCTTTCCCCAACACACCTGATTCAAATGATTAGCTCATTAGCAAGCTCTGCAGGAGCTTCAAAATGATCCCAATCATTTGAATCAGGTGTTTTTGAGGGAAAAGGTTTGAAAACATGTAGGATATCGGCCTTCGAGGCCTGGAGTTCGACACCTGTGGCCTAGAAATACCACTACAATGTAGTTCTGGTTTATTAAATCAAACATGGACTGCATAGCAAAATCTTTTTTTCATCTACAAAAGCTTGGCACTGGTAAGGGAATACTTGGCTGAAAACAAACTTCGCAGGGGGACACATCACTGTGTATCCACTTTTTGTGAAATTTTTGTTTGTTCATGTGACATTTGATCACATGCTTTGGCACAATAAAAATTGGAAATCACCGCTTTCATAAAACTCACTCTAGCACTTATATTCCGTTTCTGCATCAATTAAGACAAATGTGCCATTCTTACTAAACAGGAACTAGGTAATATATAATTAGTGGTTAGTCCACTAAAATCAACTTCTTTTAACTCGTATGGAAACTCATAAAGAGGGAGTTGGGGGGTTCTGAGTGGCGGCAGAGGCTCCTTTTCCCCGTTTGCACGCAACCGAGCTTCACTTGTGGCTTCCTTGCCGGGGAGGAAGGGGGGGGATTTGACACACTGAAGTTCTGACTTAAGAGTGTGCAGCTACCTTATCATTACGGCTGCCTGCTGCTGCTATACCAGACCCGGTCATTAGTTCATCTATGACCTCTTTTCTTTCACAGAATACCTCACATCAAGCCACAACTACATCAGTGTTTCCAAATTTTACATTAGAAAAAAAATATTACTGTACAAAAATGTCACAAGAAGTCAAAATAGTTTAATTACAGGCAACGCACTAATGTTATAGACACATTTTAAGCTAAAATATGAACGTTTCAGTGTGGTGCATAATTTTAACATCCACATGACAACATTGTTGCATTTTTTAAAAACTCATGTATGTATTCAAATTCATGCATTGGTGCAAGTTTTGAAGTTTTGTTGTTAACAAAAGGGGAAAAAAAATCTGTCTGTCAGTGCCAGTTCACTCCTCTTTGAATGCAACAAGTTTCAGTGCAGGAGCACATTCATTAGATCAGTGTTTTGCCTGGGAATGATTGGAGCAGCAGGGCCCGGCAGGTCATTTGGAGAATATTTCATTAGAGAGGAGAGGCCCCTTTGTGGGCTGGAGGGGGGTGAAAGAGGAGGGGGCTCGACCTGAGCACGGAAGCTTTTTGGCCCAGTTCACTTTTTATATGAATGGCAGCTTTAAAATTGAGTTACTGAAGGTATTCTTGGGGATACAATGCAACTAAATACTACATCGACTATTTATTGAAATGCCTCAACGCAAAAAATTGCATGGAAGTGTGAGTGTAACAAATATCAATTAAATCGATTGTAGTTGCATAGTTATGGAAATTACAACTGTTTTTGACATACATATTAACCCAAAATCATTAGATTACTACTGCGCATGTTTTAAAGACTGAATTCTACATCATTTAACAATACTAGTGTTTGCATTGAATAATGTCATTTAAGCATTGCGTGATGAGTTTCAGACTTTTTTAATCGGAAGAAGCAGAAGGGAAAAACGTAGCATGGTAAATATAAGAATTATACCTTTCGTGAGTAGAATAGCCATGGCGCAGAGTTCCAGTTGCAGCCAAATCGAAATAAGACTGAAGTGACGATCCATTGACGCCAAAGTTGATGCGCAACACGCGCTCTTGAGTCCCCAACTTGCAGCACTGTGGTGCCCAGAGCCAAGAGCCGGACGTGGAAAAAAATGACACGCTTTACATGTAGCTACGGAGAAAAACTGGCCATTCCTACTCATAAAAAAAAGTCAACTCGCAACCCCGCCAGGAATAGAGAAGGAATCTCGGGTGCTTCCTCAAACGTTTGGGAGAACGCAAAATGTGTTTTTAAAAACGTACCGACATCACAAGACACGCGAAAAGCACCGTGTCTACTTCAAGTCCAAAGAAGAAAAAAAAGATGAGGATGTAGTCCCGTTGTGAAGCGCGTCAAGATTAAAAATCTTAAACTGTAAGTCCGTCGTTTACTCTTTCTTTCGTTGTGCCGGATGATGTTGAAGCATCATCTAAGTTTTCCTGGAAGGAGAATTTATTGAAAAAGAGGGACAATCCCGCTTAGTCAGACACTACGAGCGGACTCGAAGTAGTCTAGATATAACAGAAGAAATAGCTGTGGTCTGCTAAGGACTCCGCCTCTTCACGCTGATTGGCCGGTTTGTCAGAAAAGTTTAGGACTATCCTCCACCGGGCGGACTTCCTTTCAAAGTAAAGCCAGTTTATGAATGAGTGCTGAGGGTGGGGGCGGTTGTAAATTTTAGCGCTAGATGCTCCCCGTTCCTTCAAAAGACTAAATAAATGAACTGCGCGTTAAAACACAGTCGTCGTCGTTAAAAACACACCCAGACTAGTCGATGCAACAGGAAACTTTGTGAATAATGTGGACATGGTGAATCATTTCACAATAAAAATTTCTTTATTTTAAGTTGTTTTCCCCAATTTAAATTTTAACCAAAAAAAAAAGACGCTTAGAAAATCAGAGGTCAAAGAAAAATGGTGATGGGTGAAATTAGTCAATTGAGGCACTGATGTGGCTATGGCCTTGTGGGTCTGAGGTAATATCTTCAAATCTCATCTATGTAATTGTACTTTATTTTTGTGTTTCGGGACATTGTATTTACACGATGCATGCGGCCAAGTTTTCCAAGCCCCAAGGGCAGCACCAATTGCTGACTTCAATAATTTCTTATTAGTTAATTTCCTGTGCAAGGGACACTTGGTTAATGCTCAGTCAACAATATTTTGATTATTATTTATTTTGAGAAAATAATTTATCTTTAACTGATAATCCAAGTGTATTCAAATTAAACATACATTTCAAAATTCTGTTGATGTTTATGAACGCATTAACTTGGCGAAAGAATTATCGTCATGTAGTTCTTTAATTTTAAAGTAGAACGTTGTCATTTTACTGCATCGCTGAGCTATTGTCACTTATGTGTGACCAGTGTTGTACCTGCAGCGTCATCCCTGCTTTGGGCAGCCAGGTTGACGCCGGACTGAACCTTCAAGCCTTCAGGCGACCAAGCTGCTATTGCCGCTTTAGGGAGGAGCGGACAGTCGTTAAGAGAAATTAGCAATCCAAAAAGCCTCATGGCGCCACTGAGACAACAGCGCGCACACAGGCGCGCACACATACACACCACATGTCACAATCTGCAATGCAAAGTCGAAGACACGGATCTTGCCGTGAAAAAATACGACCTAATTTCTTCAAAAATGTTTGTTCAACTTAACCTGAATCCAAATGGATTTACATATGTACTGTGGGAAGAAAAAGTTCCAAAGCTGCAATAAACGAAGCTTTCGCACGTACTGCATGAAGCCAACAGCAAACTGAAAATGAGGATGCAGCTTAGAGAAAAAAATACACATGACAATTACAGCAATTATCTGCAATTCTCAGAGGCGCCAGTCACGGGCTGTGTCAGCTATGCAAGAAGACTGCTACAGATACAAATGTCTGGAGTTGACCAAAAAAGCTTTATGTTTTAAAGCTATAATTTGTCACGTATTTTTCCTCCTTGGAATAGATCATAAACACGTACATCGGTCTTAACGCATTAAAAAAGCTGTTATTTTTTACGCGGACTGCATGTTTACTCTTACTGCAGGAACAATCTACTGTGTTAGTAGGCAATGTTAGTCTCCCATCTAGCGGTAACATTTGATAACAGCACCACAGATGGCTTTTAAACCTCTCATTCGATTTATCAATTTTAACTGTACTGGGATGATCATCTATTTTAAATCCAGCGAAATCGAATCAATTGATCGTGTCGCATGAATCTGTGTATATTTCTTAAATAATGGCTGCTTCTTTTTTTATTTTTATTTTTTTTTGCATAGCGTCAGTTATACATAAGCCAAATCCATAGTGCTTTACAAAGGCAAACTAATGTTTAAAATACGAGATTAAATGAAAAAATAAAAGAATGATGACGTTCAAACACAAAAGAAGAATAAATTAAAAAAATATATTACTTCAAACTACTTTCTGGACTGGATGGAGCACATGGCTGTCATTGTTGTGTGAAAATATAAATATTGAGATTGTGAATTGGGGATTTCATTAGATTTACTCTGTTACCACCAAAATTTACATTTAAATATTATGCACTGTGTGTAGTGAATGTAAGTACTGTACATCCTCCTGAGACGCAGCCTATTGATTGGTGTCCATTTTGTCTCAGTAAATTGTTTACATCCCACCAGCACACATGAGGCATCATGGAAAAAGTTAGGATGTCCTCAAACGAGCACAATAGCCGTTAGTAGGGTAGCAACACTGCATCAAAAGATACAATTATTAAAAACAAAAACAAAGGTTCACTACAGGACAGAAATACTATACTGTATAAGCAAGGGTCTCAGGAGGATATGAGTTTCACTTTCACTTTTACACCAAAATAAATATTTTTTGCAAATTGTAATTCACCTACAAAAATGAAGCTATAATAATACTATAATAACTATATACTTATTATTTTTCCATTTTATTGTCTTAGCAAGTCCTTTTCAAATTCTGTGTGTGTGTGTGGGGGGGGGGGTGGTTTTACCTTGTGAAAGGATTGGCATTTTTTTTGGTTAAAATATCAGACGCTTTGGGGCGCTTGTTTTTTTCTATTTAGACTAACACGTAACCTGCATAAACACATTAAAAAATGAAATTAACAGTTGTTGAACGTTGATTATATTGCCTTTTTTCTTATGTTAATGTTAAAAATAATACATGTTTGGGTATCCTTATACAACTTTTATAGATAATAATCCTACTTAGTGAGGTGAGTGTGGAGGCGTGAAGGGTTTTCTTTTTCTTGGGTGGTGGGGCTTTGCAAAAACAATTGAGAAGTAATGTCTTAGCATATATATTAGAGCACTACATAGCATTTAAGAAAGTAACTGCTTCCACAAGTGTGTTTTTTCCTGCTGAGAGGATGTGTTAACAAGCTTTCAGCAGGGAGGGGGGTTGCAAATGACCTTTGCCTTGCCTAGTTTCACACATTAGGCAAGTCTTGTAGGTGTGAACCAGTACAGACGGAGAGAGCCACCCCCCTGCTGCTTTTTTGTGTCTGTTGACATGATGGCTAGAGTGGGCGGGGGTCTACTCTGCAGGTAACACCTCCCTAAAACTTTTGATCAAACCGAAACAAACCTCCAAAACATTTCCATTCATAACAGACGTAAAGTGGCCATAAGTAGATCCAAATCTTCACTTTGAAGATATGACCTTCATGTGATCTTCTCATGGAGACAAGGCATGTCAGACAAGCTTCCCTCAACACCTCCGTGGCATCCTCGCCTCACTTTGATGTGAGCAATTTCAAGGATGGAACAGGAGACAGGCAGCCTGTCTCCAAGCTCCTTGTGATAATGGGCTGAATATTCCCTGCATTAGACCTTACACTGGTGTGCATGCAAACTTTGATGATAAAGACTGACTTTTAAGGTTCTGCATCCCAAAAGCCATTCACGCAGACTTTATCTTTAGAAGTGCTTTCAAAGGAAGGTAAGTGATGGCATCCACTGGTGTTTATGTTCATATAAGGTTCATATAAAGTGAGGCTTTTGTAGTTTATCTGTGTTTGATCGCCAGGAGGGATCGAGTCTGTGAAGGTGGCACAGAACATCCAGAGGGATTGTATCATTTGTATTTTAAAATATAATGGAATGAGATTAGAACACATTGTAAAGTTCAAGTTCAAGGTAGCACTTTTTTCATGTCTTCTATTTTTTATCTGGAATACCGTCAGACACGAGCATTAGCAAGATACAAAAAAAAAAAAAAAACTAGTTTTGACAGAACATTTCCGACACATTTTTCCATAGACTGACTAGGATTAAATTTTATCAGCTTGTATAAAATAACACTCAATTAAGGCTCTTAAAACATCACCAAGAAATAATTGCCAATATTTGCAGATTTAGGAGGGTACATTTTTACCACATGTAATTTAACCATTTGCAGGAGTTGTATACAAGTAACACTGATGTCAAGTATTTATTACACACTGCGAAGAAGTTGTCGGGGAATAAGGTAGCATTTTATACGTTTAAAACCCCAGCTGTCAAATTGATAAAATAATCTCATGAAGAAGGCAAGACAACATGAGCCTGGAGAGACATAATTTATTACATCTGTCATATACTTCAGGAAATAGTATACAAAGGATGTGGTTACCTTTATGGAAATATGTGGTGATGATACCAGCATGAAGATGACTGCGTTGCGGAACTGAACTTTGCAGATTGGGAACTAAATTTTGCAGCTTGGGGACTCTGCGTTTCAACATCAGAGCGCAAACAATAACAAGAATGACACATACTGTTGAATATTTCATTTATTTGTTCTTTTAGTCAAACAGAAGGTCAAAAAAAGCCAACAGGAGCGGGATGTGTAGGTGGTGAACGAGACTTTCAACAAGGCACTAGCATCATATCAAACCAAACCCAACACTCCAATAAAATAATCCGGGCTCTCTTTTATCTCAACTACCATACATACAATTCACATTTGAACCTTGTGACCATACACACCTTTGCCCAAACCTGCCTGTTTGCTTCTTCTCCCTTCCTTACAGAGTGCAAATCAAAGTGTAGAACTCTAAAACTCTTTATAAATAAACCCTTTGAACGTTGTCCACTACTTTGACTGTACAATGGAATGAACCTGCATCTCAATATTATATATATATATATATATATATATATATATATATATATATATATATATATATATATATATATATATATATATATATATATATATATATATATATATATATATATATATATATATATATATATATATATATATATATATATATATATATATATATATATGTATGTATGTATGTATGTATGAGAAAAATCCATGGAACTTGGGAGGATGCAGCAGGACCAGGCCGTGTGGGAATGATTCAAAACAACATCCCATCTACTATTTCTGAAATCACACACAACCACACCACCAGGCACTATTTTATCAAGACTGGGAGATGCAGGGCCACCAGAAGCTGCAAAAACACCACCCAACCCTTGTGTTGGACTTTGCTGGAAGGGGATGTTTGACCATGCCTGAGTGCACTTCACCCCGAGAGGGCTGAGAAGGGAAGAGTCATGAGGTTTGAGGAGGAACGAAAAATGAAAACCAGTGTTAATCTGAAGAGCTCGGCTCCTGTGTAAATCGACTGAAAATATCCTCCTGTGATCTATGGACTGACGAGAGGAAGCTGCAAACCAGTTGACGTGAAGGGAAGGCTAGCTAAGGAACGTAGCCGCCTAGCGCTGATTAGTTTGGATGTCAAAAGCTTTGATAGACATGTCTTTCCATGGCTTCATTCTACAAAACATATTTACAACATAGATAACATCTACAAGAAATCTACATGTATTTTTTTAAATCAACTTTTTTTTTCTTTTAACAAAGCAGAATGATATCACCCTTCCTTCTCTAAACAGTTCTTCCTGTCCTCCTTTCTTGGTTCTTTGCTGCCGAAACGGTCCAAAGCTAAACCAACAACAGCTCCGGTGTGCATGTGTGAAAATGGGGCTCGAGTGAAACTGAACAACCGCTCTGCCTCTGGCTTTCAGCTATGTGCAATGGGTCTCCCTCCACCTGGACCCCTCTTTTTTTTCCCTCTTGAACCCTCTTTTTCGAACGCCCGCTTCAATTTGCGGCAAAGAGTTCTCAGACCATGAAAGAATTCTGGTTCTTCAACTTTTCAAGTTCTTTGATTTGCTGTCTTAGAAACAGTATCCTGCAGAAGAAAGGAATCAAGAAGAGAAATGTTGTGAATCGAGTTGGACTACAACGGACTCGCTGCTTAGGTCCTTCCAAGCATTCTTACCTTTGCTCGCGCAACGTGGCTTGAATTTCACTGACTCGGACCAAGGAACGCAGGTTTTTGAGCTCGGTGCAATTCTCGGACATGCAGATGCTGCCCATCGTGTGAGCCTCTTCACGTAATCTTGATGCCTGTGCCACAAATGATTTGACAAATGCATATCATCATCATCTCTAAAGTGGGTCAAAATTCATAAAATAAAGGCTTAGGAAGAACTTAAATACAATCTATAAAAAATGTATGTGTCTTGTACATTAAGCCGCAACTTTGTCCTCATGGATTGAGTCTTGTTGCTTCTACTGTAGTCCTGTGCGTTGTATTTTTTTTCTGGCCACCAGGGGGCAATCCACGGTAAAGCAAATGTGTGTATCCGCTCAAGGTGTCAATTTGAGGAACTATGAAATCGAATTGAAAAGATGCGAATAAAAGTCTGCGTTCAAAAAGAGTTTTAAAAATATAGTAATAAAAATATAAAAATTATGTCTAACTTGAATTAGTTTGTTGTGCAAATTTGATACATATGATTGTATATATGAATTAGGTGCAGTCTGTTTATATCTTCATTATAATAATCAATCAATAAATAAATAATCATTGAATAAAGGGGAGACTGACAAAGACGCAATGGAATTGTTGATTTTGACTCTGAACTGCTATTTTACTCTGCAGTATTTTGTTAGTCTACTCTGCAGTATTCTATTGGTTTTATGTTGAAAACATGTTTATATGTTCAATAAAATAATAAATCTATCATAGGGAGACAGAAGAGGACGGAATCAAATTATTGATTTTGAGTCTGAACTATTTTACTTTATTCTGTTGGTTTTATGTTGAAAATATGTTGGTGCTAAACACGCAGGCGTATTCAGTTTGTTGAACATAGGATGTTGCTGTAAGCAGGGAGGTTAGTTAAAAATAAGTTAAAAAAAAATACAACTTCCGTATACCTTGTTTTTTCATAAATATCTGATGTTATGACATGCGACTTATAGTCTGGTGTGGCTTAGCAGTGGCAGAATAGGATTTTTGCTGTTTTTTACAACTGTGGCTTATATGCCAGTGCGACTTGTAGTCGGACATTTTTGGTAATCTCAAGGTAAATCTTTTTTTTTTTTAAATATGACTTTAAATGGCTTATATTTGGTCAATAGTACAAACCTGTTTCTCTGCATGTTCAGCGGGCCAACCTTGGACATGCTTGATGAGATTCTCATTGAAGTGAGCAGCAAGGGTCGGTGTGAAGGAGCAGGGAGGCCGAGACGTGGAGGAGGCGGGCGTAACGGCGGCAGATGTGGGGGCGTTGCTGCTGCTGCTGCCGCCAGGTGCGACGTGGTTGGGACCAGGGGAGGGACTCCTCTGACTGCTGTGATTGACACCAGAAGGAGTGTGGGAGTTTACATCAGCAACAAACTACGTGCTGTTTAAGATCCTACGTGGCAAACTTATAATTTACCCTACAAATTTTCTCAAACGTTTCCGGGGGAAATGTGTCTAATCAAAACGGAAGCTGCAATACCTATAACATTGCAGTGGATTCACAGCTTGATTTAAAAATGTTAACCACAAACCGCACCACTAAGCTAGAGCAAATTAAGGCATGTGCCGTTTCCTGCAATGACCAGCAGACGGCGACACAACTCTGATTGAATCACATAGTCTACAGCACATTGGAGTCCCCCGCCCCCCCTAAAAGATCTATTCCACACATTTTCAGAATGGTCATTCTGATAGATATAGTACACGTCACTGAAACTTTAACTCATTCACTGCCAGCCAAGAAAAAAAAAGATTTTTGACTTTATAGAGGTGGCATGGTGGCAAGACTGTTTAGCATATCCTCCTCACAATTCAAAGGTCACAGCTTCACTTTTGGCTTCGGCCCTCGTCTGAAGTTTACATGTTCTGCCCACTCCTGCGTGGATCTTCTTCGGGTACTCTGGATTCCTCCCACATTACTAAAAACATGCATGGTAGGTAAATTGGACACTCCAATTCGACCTTGTGTATGTTCCTATAAATAAATGGTTGTTCATCTGTGTGTGCCTTGCGATTGGCTGGCAAGCAGTTGGTGGTGACCCCATTAACTGCCCGAAGACAGCTTGGATGGGCTCCAGCACACCTGCGACCCTCGTGACAGTAAGCAACTAAAATGATGGATGGACTTACATACCTATGTTTATGGCAGTGAATGAGTTAACTTTTACATTGCCATCTTATTAAATCTTTCAGTGCCAAGTGTTTTAACAAACATACCAACCGATTTCGAGTTTTTTAACTTATCTTTCAAAACCGACAGAATGTTGTGTGTTATGGCTAGGTAGACATGGCTGGTATGGTATGAAAGCTTGGAATCTATTCCTGACTTAAAAAAAAGAACGTATGATTTACCTTATTCTGTTCTTTAGCAATCACGGTGAGAAAGCAGATTATTTGAGTGACCCCAAACTATTTTGAACAAAACCAGGGACAAAACGACCTTTGTGAAAAAATGTGTTTTCTGCACAACAGTGACTTTGACACTAATATTTTTTTTGTTTTTGTGGCATCTGAAACATCTCAACAGTCCTTACCTTGTAAAAAAAAAAAAAAAAAAACAAAAAAAAAACATGAACAAAAGGAATGAAAATGTGTTTTTGAGGAGAAAATATTTAATATACATATTTGGAAAATTAACCAAACAATAACCGTTTCCACCCATCCATCCATTTTTGATAGCCGCTTATTCTTACGAGGATCGCAGGCATGTGGTGCCTATCCCAGCCCTCTACGAGCAGTAGGCGGAGGACAGCCTGAACGGGTTTCTAGCCAATTGCAGGACATAACGGGATGAACAACCACATATTTACAAATTTTTGGCTATTTACAAGGTGTACGTACATGCATGTGTTTTTTGTAAACCAATATTTGACTTTTGTGTCATAATGGTTGACATGGATGGCACGATGAAAAAGTGGTTAGCACGTCCGCCTCACAGTTCAGAGGTACCGGGTTCAATTCCAGCTCGCTCCGGCCTTCCTGTGTGGAGTACGGAGGAACGAGACAAGAATGCTAGGCAAGCCATGCACGCGCTTAGACGCAAACGCTTAAAATTATGTCAACAATATCATGATTTGAAGTTTACATGCTTTTTTTTGGACACAGCCGAAGATTAATTTGTCTAAAAGTCATCGTCACTATCGGACATGCCAAATAGCTCCTACCATTTCAATGTATGGATATAACTCCTGGACGTGCTATTCTTCCTCCTCGTCAATTGTTCAAACATTCTCGTTACTCTTCCACGGGTAGTCAATTTGGTGGAAATGGAGGTCTCCAGAAATGCTACGCTGACGCTTTCTTTACTCAAGTAACGACTGTGGTGAGATCAGAGCGTGGAAGGTTGCCCTTTGCTGCCCCCACACCCACCAACCTGTTGACATCCACTGCTCTCAGATTTTTGTCTTGAACAGACAAGTCAAGCCGTCTTTTCCTTTTCATAATGCGTTAAAGTCCGCCAAAACAATTGAGACACACAGCATCATTGTTGACAACAATGAGCCAATTAGGTGGCGCTTGACAGAAGTGCATTTTGTGATGTTCTGTGCAAACACTCTGTAACAGATGCATACTATAACCAATTAGAGGCATAGGTGATATTTTAAACCTTGTACATAACATGATATGACTTATTTCGCATTTGAATTAATGTATTTCAAGCACAGTTATGTGGAGAACTTTGGTCTGGTTTTGAATTATGTGGTTCTAAGTTGACCCCCCAAACATGGGGGTTGAAAATGAGGGGAAAAAAAACCCTCAACTTGTACTCGAAGAAATTCGGTAAGTGTTTTACATGATGAGAATTCTTGTTGATGGCCCTGAAATAGTTAAATGGACCTTTGATGGCTCTGGGCGCTAATGGTAGTGAAGGATGCGTTGTTTCTGTCATAAAACTTTAACATGAGAAACACCACAACACAGCGTCAAATTTTCTGTGGCTTCTGAAAATGCTGATGCACATGTGCTATTCTTACCCTTGGCGCTGAAGGGTGCGTGGTGATGCCGTAGTTGCATCATGAGTGTGCTGCTTATCGTTTGAGAGGGGTAGCTGGGATGTCTGCTGGGGATGAGATGACTGCTTGGCCGCTGGTGTGCTCACCTATAAAGCAACAAACGTGCAGTATGATGATTTTACAATAAGATTTCTACTGCAGTTTCTAAATTCTGATATAATGCCTATGTTTATAATCTTAAATCCGAATTACATTAACAATGAGTGGTGCAGCTATAAGTACCATGAAAATTCATTGTGGGAAAAAAAATAGGAATTCTGAGGGATAAATTATTTCCATACCTTTGACAGTGAGATAACCGGTTGTGTGCTGAGTAGCGGTTTGAGAGAGCTAGCATTTGCTTGTGGTGTGCCGATGCGGGGAGAAACATAGGATCTTGGTGATGATGCATCTGACGTTAATGACATAGGTGACTGGTTTGACTGCTGAGCTGCTAATGACAAAACAAAAACAGAAGCCTGTGTGAAGACCAACTACTAAATTAAAAAAAATCTTAAATGTAAATATGGGTTTTTCTTACCTTGGCTGGAGAGCTGAGCCGCTTGAGAGAGAATAGTAGTAATATTGAAAGCAGATGGTCCAGCAGTAAGGATCTTATGAAGCATTGACTGTAATGAAGCTTGTGTGACAGCAGCTGTAAGAACTAAACAACGAAAACCAAAATAAAACAAGTTACCTCCAGGCACACAAAATGCAGGAGTTAGAATGCCTGACTTGCAAAATATATGCATACAACAGCAGCGATTTTCAAACAGGGTATGTGAGATTTTTACAGGGTTAGTGCAGGTATTAGCAAATCTAATTTAATGCTTTGTAATGCTATGACAGGAAGAGTAATGTTCCTGAAAAGTATTGATAAATTGTTTTATAGTGAGTGCAAAAAGTTGTATTCTGTTTTTTTAAATTTCATATGGATGGATTTATATGTGGGGTCACTGGAGACGCAATTTTCCCAATGATAAGTCAGAAATAAAGAAGACAATGTTACACAATATGTCTTCTAGAGCGCCTAATATATATTATGCCTAATATATATATATATATATATATATATATATATATATATATATATATATATATATATATATATATATATATATATATATATATATATATATATATATATATATATATATATATATATATATATATATATACTGCAGAAAAAAATGTAAAAAGTTGTTTTTACTTCAAGTCAATTAAAGCTCTACATGTAGTAGTACAGAGCGTGTCCAGACCTTCATTAATTTTTGTCATGTCCACACTGGCATTATTGAGCTGCAGGGCAGTCTGAAGTGCAGGAAGAAGCTGGCGTAATAAAGTGGGATCTTGGAGAAGTGGAGGGGCAGGGGACTGCAGGACTGGCGAGACGGGGACTGTCGAAGATGACGACGTTCCCGGGGTGCCCGATGATGGGTTCAAGCTCCCTGAGCCGGACGATGAAGACTGGGTCGCATTCGTCGTCACAGGTTTCTCCACCTGTGCTGACTCTGACGTCAGCAGAAAGAAGGTTAGCATTGCGACAGAAAAAAAACAAAAAACATTTGAAAACCAATAGCGGTTCATTAGGTTCTTACTTGTTGCTGAAAAACCAGGGGGCACTGATGTCTGCATAGCCTCCCGTCTGTAGTCCCTGTCCTTGGGGAAACTGTTGACAACTGCAGTCTGTTTTGTTGCTTCTTTTTGTCGCTGTTCTCTGCCAAATATGAGTGCATACGTTCAATATGTTAAGTATCTACGAGAACACAACACCACAACAACAAAATGTACACAATGGAGTGCTACCTCTCCAACCATTCCTTGGGCTTCTCCCACTGGGACACCTCTGTTCGGCAGTTATAATAGTATTTCTTCCCAGATGAGCTGATGTGCTCTGACCAATCATCACCTGGTTCGTGAGTCTGTGAGAGAAAATTAGGGAAGAGAATCACTCTAACAAAAAGAGTTGAGCAAAATTAACCATAATAAAGAGTCTTATGCAAGAGAGGTCATTTGTAATACAGGCAACAATTTGGAATTTAATTCTAGCCTTATACACAAAACCGTCTACCATTTATTTCCTTATCAATATATCAGAGGCAACTTACTGTGTCTGAGGGTTTGCTGGGGTTTGAATGTGAGTTTGAACTTTGTTGGGTACTGTGGTTGTGAGAATTTTCATGTGGTGAATAACTGGTCCCTGCAACACAAGAAGTTGTTTAACATTATAATACACAATATTGAATGAATATTGCTGAACAAGGTTGGCACACTAAATTAAATAATGACCCAGAAAGAGTGAAAAATAAGTGAAAGTCCATTTACTCAAATAGACATTAAAATCCTGCACTATAAGCCTCTACGTTTTTTCTAATGCTTTGAACTCTGCGCCCATGTACAGTAGTATAGTTTGGTTGCAGCTTATCTGCATTTTTTTTTTAATAGCCACCAGGGCGCAATCTCCTGCTAAACAAAGTGAGACAGAAAAAGACACTATCAAAGTAATGATTTTGAGTTTGAACTGCCAGGGGGCACTCTCCACTGGTAAACGCAACGCACATGTTACTGTTGAGCTGTTGCAGCAGTCTAATACGAGTGTGTCGGTGTTATGCTGAAAATATGTTGGTGCTGCTTTTATTTTCTAAAGGTGCAAGCATGTTCAGTCTATGTTTAAAGTGTGTCTTATTTCTAAACATGCTGGCATGTTCAGTGTGTGTGTTGAAAGAACATTGTTGTTGTAACCAGGAAGTTTGGAAAAAACTTTGAAAAAAAATTAAAACTTTGAAAACAGGAACAAAAAAACGTTAAAATATCAAAAAAATTCCATGTATCATATTTCTGCAGAAAAATCTGATGTTACAACATGCAGCTTATAGACCAGTGCGGCCTATACATGACCGGTTTTCTTTTGGTTATAGTTCGGAAAAATACATTCTATTCTCCAAGTACGGGTTGCTTCCAAATGTTCATGTGTAGCTTTTTCTCTAATTAAAAAAAAAAAATACAACCTCGTTCAGAGGCCTCAAACTTATAGCCTGGGGGCCATTTGCTACCCAAGGATGATAGTTGTATTAGTATTATTGCCCTGCATGACTGTGTGGTTTATTTATTTAATTTTTTCAATCACTTTGGTCTACCATAGCTTGGGCTCATGACAATTTTCATCAAAATGTTTTTATGAAGTGACATCAAGTGGAAGGCAAAAAGAGTCATGTCTTTTTCAAAGCTGCTATGAAGAGAAATGTTGTTGGCGAGAAAAGCCAATTTCACAAACACAAAGAAAATTATGATTGGCTTTAGCATTTTGAACACTTAAACGCCCTTTTTGTGGGATATTTTATGCAGCCCAGATGCAAACAGACTATCTCCTGTATTTTAGTCCACTTGCAAATAGCCACTTCCAACAAAGCAACTTATTCTATTTTGACTTTAAAATGTATTCATACACAAATATATCAAAGCATGCATGTAAAGAGGCTGCTTATGGCGAAGCTAAAAGTCATTTGACACAGACTGGAAAACACCTTTATCTATAGCTGAATGCAACATCACAAAAGAATCAACAGTAATGCACACAAAGAGTCTGTAGCAGGATGAAAAATACATATGAAATTTAAATCAATACATTTGATTTATCTAGCCACCATACTTATGGTTTGATCTGATTTAAAAATAGCCTTTGCTGGTAAACACATGCTTTTGCTTGATAACAAATGACTGGTAATGAGATCTGTGAATTGTTTTTGCGATATTCGTCACATTAATTAACCTAAAACAATAACATAATGACAGTTTCAACAAAAACATTATGACAAACACTTTGAGCTAATTCGTCATTTCAGAAGTGTGTATCAAACTGGAAGCCCCTCGTATTACAGTACCAAAAAAGTAGTAATCAGTTTCAATAAGGTTGGCGATGCCTGCACAGTGTCGCGACTGAGGTGAGCTTAGTCACCATGCGCCAAAAGCATGCATGAATTTAGTGTGTAAAACGACTAAATTAACAGTATTAGTTTAGTTCACAGCTATCAGAAAGGCCCAGCTTGCTTGAGCAGCTGTGTGCGTGAGTGTGTGTCAGTGCTCACAGCTAGTTTTTCTTAGTCACTGTGATTAACCTAAAACTGAGACACTGTTGGAAAACTGTGGGGCGTAATATGCATCTCAGGCTGCTTTAAGATAAGAGTTACCGTCACTGTTTCTGATGACTTGGTTTATAAGCAAAGGTCGTTTCCCTGATTCAAACAGCTGAAATTTGAAGACGCATAACAAGAAATCATGTGACGATCTCTTTTCTCTTATTGGTTACAAGTACAGCATGTGAACAGGAAAGGGTTAAGTATATACGAGATAAAAAAACAAAAACAAAACACCTAATACAATATATCATATTCATACACTAATATACTCTGTCATGCTGAATTCGATTTTGAACTTACTTCTTTTGAAAATTAAACATTTAAAGACCCTAAGTATCATACATAGAGAAAAATGCTTTAACTTTTTAAAGGTGTAGATTTTTTTAAACCAAAAACGAAAATAACAAAACTAAGCTATTCACACTTTGACATACAAAACTATACTATAATGTAATTTGAAAAACCACTGGTAAAATATTTTTCTGTGATTTTTTTTTTTTTTTTATCAGTAATGCTATTTCTCAGGAACTACTGGATGTTTTTGGCTGAAACTTATTCTGCACCTACCAAAAAAGCTCCTGAGTACAACTTTGAAGTGTGGTGCTACATCGTTATTTCACTTGATGCTATATTTGCCAAATTTTAAGACGTCTTTGGAAACCTTGACGGCAATCTTCAGAATAGTTATTATGAACCACTGAAAATAAATCTTATTTGCCTAAAGCAGGTGTCAGCAACCTGCAGCCCTGGAGCCGCATGCTCTCTTTGAATATTAAAGGTTGTTCACCTCTGGCCTAGAGGAAAGTATCATGCAAGAGGTGTTAATATTTAAAGATATTATCTTGAAATGAGAGTATAATACATACATAAGGATATTCAAAATTAGTTGCTATAGATACCACGGTCTGACTTCTTGTTTTGAAGATTAGCTAGGTGTCATCAAGTTTGTCTAATTCCATGCAAAATGACTGCATTTGTCAAAAGATGACTCAAGAAGGTTGAGATTTCGCTGAATAATGCAAGCAATATTATTCAAACAAATAATTGAGTCCAATATGGACCAGTAGTCATATGCAGCTCAGCTAATGGTTCATTGCTTGCACATGTTGGTCAAAACTACAAAACTAGACAATCGCTGAGATTTTTATAAACACAAGCACAACAACCAGCATTAACGCTCTTTTTTCTGTCTTTTGTGGTCACTCACTAGAACTGAGTAGTTGGGCTGGCCACATCACGAGACAGTGTGTGTGTGAGTGTGTTTTTTATGTTCAATTGTACAGTGCTGTGTGGTGAGTTATGTCTGCTCATGAAACCACCCGCTTCTTTGGTCAAGCCCATAAAGAAAATTCAGTGATGCAAGACATTTGTGATATTAATAGTTGCTATAGGTTGCAATGGGTGTACTGAGATTGGGAAGACATCCAAGTACTAAACCAGATAGGCAACATTTCCTGTCAAATTTGACATATTTGTATGGATGTTCTCAGCTAAAATGGATTCTTTAATTTTGTCTGCTACTATGAGAACCCCTCCTTCGACTAGCAGACAATATGCAGGCAAACATATCGACAAAAAGGTCACACAAGAAGAAATTCTTAAATGTGCTCTAAGGGTATCCTTTAAAATGACTGTGATGGTTCAAACATTGTCACTTGCCATAAAATTTAAAATAAAGCAAAGTAAAATGTTCATTAGTAGAGCAATGTAGGCTGTAAAACAGAATAAGTACTTCAGTAAATTGTTGTCTTCAAGTTTTCAGAATATTCCACCAATATTACAGTTTCTTATGACATTGCAATTTAAATGTAATACTTTGAAATATATCAGGCTACAATACACCAATAGGCAGGTGCACTTTTAAAGAATGAGTCAAGCAAAATATTCTCATTCTCAAAAATAGATACTTTCCATCTATTGTCTACACAGAACAAGCTAATGCAAAGCCATGTACTCCTTACATGCTCGTTATACTTACATCATTTACATCACATTTCAGACCTTGCTTATTGCATTTAAAGATGAAATCCAAATCACATAACACAAACAGGGGAATTCAACGAAGATGTCAGTGTTGTTGAATCAACAATATATCCTTGCTGAGCTTCAACATGTTGTAGTAACCACTGCTCATTATTCAAAACATTGTCAGTGTACAAAGTATTCCTTCTTTGTACTACAACATTATTTCAACCATTACAACCAATAAAGATTTTAATTACAATGATTGCATTGCAGTTGCTTGTAATTATGCATCGGTTTGAGTTCAAAAGCACATCACAAATGCATCACTTATTATTAACTAGTCATGTGGCGCCAGTTTAAAAACAGAGCGATTTTCTCTCACAGTAACTAATTGTCCTATAAAGAAGGGAACCAGATATACAGTACACCCAAGCACAAAAGTAAATACTTTCTTAATTGGATATTAAAGAACTGATAAAATTGGTGCATGTACGTTAAGGGAGTAAATCAACTGAATCTAGGAAAAAATTGCCTCAGTCATAGCAACTGTCTACCTGTATTTTGTTCTAAAGTGGATAATACTGCATCAAGACACTGAGCACAACATGTGGTATTTTCACTTGCTCTTGTGTCAAATTACTAATTCCACTCAGCATGTTTAAAATCCAAATTATTTATTAATTTCTCACCTCCATCGCGATCCCTGGCCCTGTGTGCATGGACAGCCTTAGCTCTGCTGTGCCCTGTGCTGTCACTGTGTTTGTTTTCTGGGCTGTCAGACCTTCGCAGCATTTTGCAGGGTGGGGTGACATCCGAGTGATCTCGCGTCTTTTCATGCCGGTGATCCCCTCCTGGATGGCTCTTAGAAGAGTATTTGAGAGTCTGGAATACCGAACACGTCATTATTTGACATGCATCATACGTTGTCAATAACTGTCAGACCCTAACTAGAACCATTCATGATCATGTGCATCCGATTACAAAAAATACACCATGTTAATTTTGCAAAGCTTCACAATGATATGATGCATTACTTATATTATAGATCATAACAGCCTGGGAAGACGCCGACAACTCGGATTGCGATGTAGGATGACGTATGGGTAAGGTGTTGGTTAAAATGACTGCTGCTGAACATACATGGCAATGTTGCCACTAGTGTACTACTGTGTTATCCGTTCAGTTTTGAAACGTTAAAATTTGAAGTCGCCTAATAGAAAAAAAATACGACCAGGCCTTAATCGGACTAGCTAGCAGGCGAGCTAACGTAACAAGCTAATACTGCTGCATAACTCGCCCGAGTCTTCACTCGGCGACAGGCTGTAATTAATACACTCGTAATACACTATGTTTATTTGCAAGCGGTCTCTGTTGGGTAGTTTTGCAGCGCAGCAAAAATGTACTTTTCACTTTTCCACACAGACTTGGGCCTGTTGAGCTCCCCAGAAGCCTGAACCGGAGTTTCCATTTTAATCTGATTTGCTTGCTAGCAAGCTACGTTTAGCTTCCAAGTACCTGATAGGGCTGAGAATCTCTTCGGTCGCACCTGTAATAACACAGAAAGAACACGTGAATACGCACCTTGGCGTGTCAACGTCGAGAAATGCTGAAAAGTGAACGCGCAACTTTCCAAACACTTATTTTGTTTTCAGTAAAAAAAAAAAAATGGCGGATTGTCAAGCGTAGATATAGGGGAAGGGAAAATGTGAAGAAGTCAAAAGATGTTTACCCATCGCTGAGTCTCGGTTGTTTCCTCGCATACATTACCATCAATGCCGTGTTGGTGTGTTTAGAGTGGGATGTGAAAGACTAATGACGGCACTGTATTTTTTTTTTGCTAATTTGGCGACCTGAAATCGTCAATATGAGCTTAGCTGGTCGGTATTTCGATGCTATAGGCAGCAGTGGTGGAAAGAGCGCCCTCCCTCACTCAGTCCATTCCCCGCACAGCCGCGGTCCTCCGGATCACACGACAAAACGTAGCAGTGCGGTGCTATGCGGGTTGCCAAATAAGACAAACGACGAATTCCATGGTGTTCCGATATCAAATAACGGACCATCAGAACGAGTATTTGTAAACATGCCAAGTAACTCACACTGTTTTTTTACATTTTGGTGTATATTTGACAAATTAAGCATTTTGAACGGAGCAGTATTTTTGCAGCGAAATGAAGGAATACTAGGCCAAACCTGGCAACCCTACCAGGAAGCGTCTCCCCTCTCTCCATCACCCACCCGAACGCTGCATGACTCACACACTTGAATCAAACCACTGTCAAAAAGAAACAACTCCTGATATATGATATTTGGGAACCAGTGCGAGAATGTAGTATTAATAAGTTTGCAATATTAAAATAATTCCTGGAGATATAGCGGCACCTGCCTAAATCGAGCAGTTGCTTGTTATGCACTGCCATCTTGTGGCTAATATTTGACATTGCTGCAAGAATTCTTTGGCTACTTATATCATTCCTCTTTAATCAATAAAACCAGCGATGACAGATACATTTAATATAGAAAATATTCAGCAAGGATACTATTTTGATTAAAACATAGAATACTTCATCGATTGCCTGCGTTTCTTTCACGCCATTTCTCTCACGCCTCATTTTCTTTTCATGGCCTTTAGGGGGAAGCATCTGACAGCGTTTATACTCGTTAGAAATGTAAACAAATCGTAACCATATAAAAACAGTTAATCATGGAAGCAGGAAGCAGATTTTTACTGAGCATAATTGAATTAAAGTAACTAGAGTCATACAAATTTTATGAATGCATAACATCATTGCGCTCGTGTTATTTATGTTAAAGATTCAGGCATGTTATTGGTTATACAAACCACCAATGAAAACACAGGATTTAAGTAAACAGTCCGCCTTTTAAAAGTACAGACCAATGAGCGAACGGATGAGGCGGTACCTCTTTTCAGCGCGATGTTAATACAGACCGCAGATCAGCAAACGTTTACTCTTTTTCAAACACGGACCATAGTATCGAAACAATTAAACTGCCTCCAAGTCAGCAAACCAAATGTAATTGTGTTCTTCGAGCGTGCCACACGGGCAAGACCGAACGTTTTGGAAGATAATTTTAGCAGATACCCGCGCTGTCTGTTGTGGGAACAGGAGTTATGAAGGACCAAAGCACATTTTTTAAAGTGGAAACAGAAAACTTTCAGATTTCTCCTCAAAATAATGATTAGACTTTGCCAAGGCTAGCGAGAACCCATTCGACTCCGATCTCAAATGCAAAGTAAGTATAGCAGCTTTGTACAATGTTTTGTGGTGTTCTCTATAATATTCATAACAAACAAAATCAGCGAAATAATTAGTTTGTCGTTGTTGTTTTTTTTATTGAGAACAACTGTTCTGGCTTACATTGTCACGTTATCTTTTTAACAAGTTAAATGGACTTGTAAACGTTAAAACAGCAAATTCACAAATCGAGCTTTCCCGTACAAAGCATTCGTATCTGTATGTGTCAGCTTTTAATGCGAATTGACCTATAAAGTCAGGTAAGCATACATATGCTATCACGCGAAACAAACGTTACATTGTAACACGCCCCTTAACTCACTTATCTATTGTACAATCATACTCTCATAATGTTGAAGGAAAAAGTACTTTAAAAAGTAACTGTGCCCAGTAAAGTCAAGTGTAGTGACTGGAGCATGACACGCCAAACCACAAGTGCTGAAAACTCAGCACTTGGTTAGCCTCCCCCACATCCCAAGTATGTCATTTACATACTTTTAAGTGCGTATGTAATAATTAAATAGAATCCTTGTGGGTTTTACTAACGCCATTAAAAAAAAAAAAAAGTCTGATGGTGCACTATGGAATAAACATCTTTTAGTCCTAAGGATAGTATGATGGTATTTTCCAATAAAGATAATAAATAAATAAAAAGAGGTTTCATTTGCCAGTAGATTCAATGAAATACAGTACTATCAACCTAGCCTATTCTTAAATGGAACTGATTTATGGGGGGAAATGTTGCCTCTATTTCTTGCACTTTGTTTACATTCAATGCACACATGGCTATCATGTATTAGTGTTTTTTTTGTTATGAATCAAAGTCGCATCAATATAAGGTAAAATTATCTGATGAAATGTCATCACATGTGAGATCTGTGGTTGTGAGAAACTGTTGTAGACGCTTTACTGAGAAAACCATATCCAACTGTCGGCCTTTTCTGTCATAACTTCAAAGTCACTGGTTTGTACTCTGATTTACCGACAGTCGCAACAAGGACCATAATTTGGTCATTGCCCTGATGTGACCATTCTCAGTTCCTCAATTCATAACAGCCCTAGCAATTACCTTCCCCACCCTTTTTTTTTGGGATACCAGACAGGAGTGTTAATGTATCATTAGTATTAATGATGGGAACTAGACAGAAGCGAGGGCTTACAAGTATAGGGAGGAGGTCCTGTAGTTGCTCAGACAGTGCCCACGCTTTGCCTTGTTTTGGTTGTCTCTACAGGTGTCTCCTCAGCTCCCTACATTGCTCACATTCCAAAGGTTTTATTCCCACTTTGGAGGGTCACTAACTTGGCAGTGATGTGTGGGAATGCAGAATTCTGGGACGTTTCAGCTTCTGCTGGAATGCAGCCATTAGGGTACAGAAGTGAGGAAAAAAAAGACTAGTGTACAGATTGTGAAGTGGATTTCCTTAGATGACAGCTTTGGCCTCTGTTCATAAGTCTTATTTACAGCATGCTGTACAGTAAGCATTTTATTACATTTCCATCGTAAACAGTCAGTACGAAAATAGCCTGCCTGAGCTGCCTGACATATTAGTGGCCCTTCGCTGTTTTTTTTTTTTTTCTGGTTGAAGTGATACTCTTGATTAGATGAACACATGGCTGTCTGTGGATTGAATGATTTGGGACACTTTCGTTAATGGATGAAAAGATGCGTCTGTAAAGCTCTGACTTACATACAGTGTATTGGAAATACAAACCAGATAAGGATTTACCAAACAATACCCCAAATTGAAAAACAACTAACCATGCCACCAAATTGAAATTACTTTTGTGCTTCTTGTTGGCTCACATTATTTTGCGAGTTTTTGTTTTGATACCATCTACTGTAAATGAGTCTACATGTGTAACGTAAATGCTACAGTATTGCTGTGCAGTTACAGCGGTCAAATTCAGTAATACAATTTGAAGAATATATTACAGCATCCATCAAAGATTGATTAATTTACTGCCAGCCCTATTAAAATTGATTTTTGACCTGTATGGCAATTTACTCACTTCCAGCCCAGTAAAAATTGATCTTTGACATCTACAGCCAGTTAATAGTGTGGATTTTTCTAATGTTGGCCCAACTAGGCCACCAGTATGAATTTTATTGCTTTCTAAATATTACATATTCAACATTTTGTGTTTTATCCACTTAGATTGACCAACCATGTAGCAACATGGAATATTATTGCGGAATTAGGATTAATGACAAAAATGCATATGCAAGATGCATATGGCACTTTCCAAGTCATACATTTAATTAATGCATTCCTTCATTCACTATTTCCCCATTTTTAAGTAAGTGTGCCTTTTGTCCATTCAGCCATCCATTCAGTTACATCCTGCTTAATCACTGTATAACTCCATGGTATCACTAATCCCTATTGCGAGTCCACAATGAAATGGTGAGCCTACTCCCTCCGAGAGACAGAGAGATTAATGTACGGTAATGTTCTCTGCAGGGTCACGGTGAATGAACAACACTGGTGGTGATGCCCTGACCAGCCTCAAAGAGGTGTAGGGTTTCTGTCAGTACACACTATGCCTCCACTTTGTTTAGAATGAGGTCACAAAGAAGACATCAACATGTTTTTATGCTCACAAATACTTTGTGAATACCCCATGGTGAACTAAGCCACATATTGATGTTGAGGAGTAATCATGTTTCATTTGACAAAATATATTTTCTAAACAGAGTCCTATAATGAAATACAATTTGAACAATCAGGCAATCGTGGGCCCACAATATTCAGCTAAGATCAAAGTATCGGAACATAACAGACAATCTTTGTATGTTGAGTGCTTTATGATTCATTCATGGATACCAAGGGCCCCTCAGACAGTGCTGATTTGTCTGAGGTTCATTTTCGTTAGTGGCTTGTGTTTTGTTGGTCAGCAGAAACTCCTTCATGGCCTAAATTCCGTTGTGTGTATGTAGCATCTCAAGGATTGTCTTGTACTAGTTAGGGCTCTGCAGAAGTATTGATAGTTGATACCAAAGTGAGTATCGGTATTGTTTCTATACAAAGAGCCAATATCGATCCTTTACATTGATTGCTTTTGGTTTATCACGTGTTTTTTACGCATTCCCTTGCTGTTCGATGTGCTTTCTTGAATAAATAAAATTGTTTTTTTGTAGATGGGGTGTTTGCCCTTCCAACAGTGTATTGCCTGTAGATCCTTGGTACTGAATGTAGACCATCTGGTACCACATGTACAGTATAGCTTTTTAAAAGATGCCACAGTACTGTTAAAGACATTCCGATCTTATATTTTCTGTAGACCCTCCAACACTAAATCACGCGGTCTTAAAAAAATGCTCATCTGTCTGTTGATCATATGATGCTGACAGTAGATATTTGATGCTCTCTGACCTCACGTGAATGAAGACTGTACGATAATGTTACGTTATCCGATAATGTTAAGTCTTGGTAATGTCTGCCCTTCTGTGTAAAGGCCCCTCCGGTACTGTCTATACCTTTTGGCACTGTCTTTTGATACTCTGTCAATCATTAGGCTATGTCGGACATACTTCACGTAGTCATAGGCAGAAAAACATTTTGGATGTACCTTCACGTTGGGTTTCCTGGCTTTGGTAGCATTAAAATCTAAGTTAGAATTGTCTGCAATAATACAAAATTCTCTCTTGTATCAAAATGTTAAAATGTTTGGAAATATTCACCAGGGTGGAGATGAGTGAAAACTTCGGGTTAATTTATAGTGTGTTTGTGTTGCATGTTCAAAGACACATTTGACAAAGTCACTTTTTCATGTTCTGTTTGCATCATCGTAATGGTTTTGGCCTTTTATTTCCCAGTCTCATTCCACTTTTAAACTTGATTGTCTTGACATACGAGGCTTCCTTTTTTGTTTTTCAATTGTAATGGCTGCCATCTAACAACTTACTACTTTTATTAGGTTTCTGTGCACAAGATGGATTTCTTTGAGATGTAAAGAAGCTTGAGAACAGTGCTCCTAGAATAGATATACAGTGAATGTTTATGTGAATTTATGCTTCGGAATCACCTGGATTCTTGCATAAATTGGTATTAAAATGTGACACGGTCTTCATCTAAGTTACAGCAAGTTGTTGTCTAGTCTTGTTTGGACCAATCTCGATCAAGTCATACCTGGCAGCTTTTAAATAGTGAATAACTGAAACCATTATTTATTCCTGCCCTAAGACACACTGCGTTGGCAGAGTTTCTACTGGCAGACTTACTCAAGTTTTGACTTGGCTAGGATACAAATATTTACATCAAACAAATCACACACAGTGGCATTAAAAATGGTGTCTTCTTGTCCGTGTCTTCAGCATTCGCGCAGTGTGTGTCAATCACATGCGCTGCCACTGAGCATTTTAAATCTTTATGTCACCACCAAAGTTTGCCACTAGGTCAACTGGGTTTAATGGTGTGTGGAAAATGTATCTGTAGTTCAGAGTGATGTAGCCAGCTGCACCCATAAACCTCACCAGTGAATGAGTTGTGGTGTAATCAAGTATTCAGTGGCTTGCTGTTTGTATCATTCACAGAAATAAATGAGTATTGGTGGCAGGGCCACGGTTATGCACAGTTATTTTTACATCAGGAAATGCTGAAATCCAATGAGATCACAGTAAAGTGTGAGCAAAATTTGTTATAATTTATATTGCACTATTAAATTAATTCTAAAGAATAAATGGCCATCACTTATGTCCCATATTAGAATATTTTTAATAAATACACACAGAGTCACTTAAATAAATATATTTGTAACTGTAAATCCATTTATCCAAAGTGGACATAAATCACAGTAAACAAACAAAAAAAAAAATTCTCATTGAAAATGAAACTAAACGTAAGATTGTATTTTCAGGGAAATGGTTATGTGCGATATTTCTTACAGAAAACCCTCTAAGCCCATTCACTCTGGTACAGACACACAGAAAATCAACCACAAAGGGTGTATGTTTGACAATCACTAACTGACAGACATAAGTAAGAAGCAGGGTTGAGAAGCTATGCAAATCAAATAAACTATTTTTTCAGTTGGGCTTCAATATTGCTCTCATAGCTTGATGCTAATTTCCAGTTAGCATATCAATTGGATTTCACGTTGACGTTAGTATTAGCACAAGCTATGTTTTAAAAATAAATTGTCTTCTATTTTAATTTTTTTGGGTCAAATGTGGACCTGAAAACCTCCACGATAAGTGAGGTCCACGAAGAGAGGTACACACTTTTATTTTCTTTTATAATACACTACACTCCGTGCATCAGAAAGTGGTGAGCACAGCTAAGGCCAAATGCTAATGCTAATCTTCATTAGCAGCTAAACCAGATCAAAAATTAACAGACTGTTGACCGCTTCAAACTCCATGTTCGGAATGAGTGCGTTATTGTAATACATTGGGTAGGCGCCTCTATAAAGTGACGATCTTTTGAAAAAAAAAAAAATACGAGGCGACGTGAAGAGGCGAGAAAACCTTGTACAGTATTACTATTTGTTGTTACTAAATTACGCTTAGAGAAGGCAAAATCACATAACATCATACTGCAGAATTAAGATAATGCAAGGTACTAAAACAGTGCTGGGGAATTGCAAACACATTGTTGGTCATTTTTTTCTGTGGTTGTTAGAATCCAAAATCTGTTTAAATATAGATTGATTGACAAGTCCTGCGTAGAAGTGAGTTACAACTGAGTGCCAGGTATATGGTGTTATTATTTGTCTTTGGAATCTTGTGTAGCATTTATTTGGCTGCTGACTCATAAATGACAGACACAACAGACTTAAATAGACTTCCGGTAACATTGGATGAATTTGAGTGACTCAGTGTGCCATTTAAACCGTTTGTGGCTTAGCCCCCTGATTGCTTTTTCCAGCTCATTGTTAGACCTTAGTCACCCAAAAAACCTAAAGCATTATAGTCATGTTAGTCATTTTGATTTGGGGGAATAATTCAGTTGATGCACAACTGCTGCATTGTTTTGTCCACCTCTTATTTGTGCCAGTTCTTGATTACCTAGCAACCCATGTAAAACTCATGCAAATGATAAGGGATACCAGGAAATGGGGTTATACACACACAGACACACACTCGTGCTTTCATGCAGTTAATCATGTCCACTTCATGGAAAGGTGGTGGAATGTGTTAATTGGTGCGCTAACAGACAGACAGAAGTGATCTGTTGCCAACATTAAGCAGATACATTTTCCCTTTCCTGCCTTTTGTTCCAATGGTTCATTCCGTTAGGTTTGAAATTTCCCCAAGTTTTACCCCTCCTAAATGTGATACCATCACTTCAACACACATCAGTTCAACACACGTGAACTTCAAGCACTATAAAATGCAAGCACTATAAAATGTTTGTGTCTTGCAGTGCAAATTTTGAGTTTAATGCCAGTATTTTAAAGGCTTCAAAGGGGTGAGATGTTAGAAGTACAATAACACAAACATTTAAAATATATATTTTTTTGTAAAACCGTTTTGGCAACATTTAAACTCTATTTACCATGTCAGTTTGCACATTTTCAGATTCACTTTTGTTTTGTTTTTTTTTATTTTCCCTTCCTAGCCCAGTAGTTAAAGATTGCATGGTTTGCATCACTTTCTAATCATTTTATATGGCTTATTTGCTTTACAGTTGCCCAACTGTTTGTATGAATAGGATTGAAAAAAGAAAAGATTTTGGCTCTGTACTATCAGTTATGCTAGAGCAGTGATTCTCAAATAGGGGTGCGAGTTAGAGAAACAGTACATTTTTTGTTTCAAATAAATGGGAGTGTGTGAAGGCCCTGCAGGTCGTACTTGAGATTTTAGCGGAGTTTTGCAGCTATATCTAATTCTAATTCAGTGCTTTTTTTTACTGCTGTGACAAAAACTTTTTTTTTCAAATTGAGAGCAAATTAATTGGAACATGAAGCAAATTCTTGCTAAATTATTTTGGTAGGAACTCTTTTGCAAAACATTACACACCTTTATTTTGTTACGTTTTCTAAAGATGCAGATTTTCAATAATGACAAAATTTTCCGGCAGATGAGCCAGAAATACAACAAAGGTTAGACAAACCTATCTTTGCGAGTTACTGAATAAAATATGCCTAGAGATACTACTAAAAATGTAGTTTAACATGTAATAAATCAGAGATGATGTCACTGCACTCTGTTTTAAGTTTTTATTTTTATTTTTTGATACAAAAATGCTTTGCGCTGGTTAGGGGGCACTTGGTTGACAAAAAATATATATTTCACATGGGGGTACAACAATGAAAAGGGTAAGAACCACTGTACGAGGCTATCTACTATGTTTTTACTGGTACTGTGGGGTGGGTTGTTCTATACATCTATTAGCTTTCTATATACTGCATGTATTAGGGGCACAGCTGTCCTTTGTTGCAGCCCCATCTGTGTCAGGGTGTCTTGAAAGGGTCAGGAGTGGGTCATTATAAGTCATTTCGTCATAATTCCCTTGAGGATCTGATGTGCGCATGGAGCCAAGTAAGACGAATGTAGACAGCATGGGGTTAAACAAAGAGGCATTTTAGGTATTTGTTTATAGTTAGAATAGAACCACGATTCTGATATGGGCTGGCTGTTAGATTGTAAACACTGTTCTGCAATTTTGGCACCCTGGTTGGAATGCCCCTTTTAGCGGAACAAAGAAGCAAGTGTGTGCAAAATACCATAAAATTACCATACATATGCGTTACTCATCAGCTCTGTGTGTACTTGTCATCCCAAGTACCTTGTACAGTTTTTTTTTTTTTTTTTTTTAAACCAAGCTACTACTTTGAATCAATCGTTTTCTTGCTTTTTTTTTCTATTGTATTACGGTAGAGGTTTATTCTGTGACCGTGACCACTGAGCCATGGAACCGGACTTAAGCGCATCAGTTATACCCACTTTTTTCACTTGAGATTCTCAAGGGGCCTCCTTTTGCACTGGTTTTGCAAAAGAGGTTGAATGAGAACTAGGTTGCATTGAGGATCATCAGCAGCTTGGAATGCTTTTGGTATATGTGAATGGTAGGACTGTCACTGATTCACATCTGGCTTCCTCCCCAGTAAACATGGCCGTGAGAATAGGATAATCAAAATAGGCTCCAGTACCGTCCAAAACTGTCAAGTCAATTGTTAATTGATGCTCTGCATGACAATAAAATATGCCGGAAACGCGACAAAAAGGCCAACTTTAAAATAAACCTCATGTTACCAACTAATAAATTGACACAAATGTACTGGAACACTTGAATTTTAATGTTTTTCTTAGCAGCGCGTTGTAGCGTAACAGCTTGACTAGTCTTTCTCCTGCCTCTATTGGTCTAATTTCTGCAACATTATAGGGACATTGTTCTGAAATCACATTCAACCGACAATTTAAGGTGCTAACAAATGACCTAATTACACTCGCATTTGCATTGATATTTGGCACCTTTTGCTAATGTGACTCATGCTCCATTATAGCTGCCCTCCAGCAAAAATGAGCTGCTAGCTAGCAGTGCTCAAGCGCTCCATATAGGCTGGCGTGATAAACATAAATTACTCTGCACCCTTTTGATGGTGACAGCCTGATATTTGCCATTCCTACTGATCACATTTTTAAGAAGCTATTCTGACTCACATGTGTCATTTTAGCCAGCAAATTTGTCTTATAGACCTTTATGGGGAGAGCTTTTAGGAGGAAAACAGTTTGTTGCTAAGCACAGTTTAATTTTAAGCAGAAAAATGTCAAAAAAAGATGGTATTCTGTGTTTAAAATGATTTTTTTACCTATATATTTATCTCAATACTTTATATTCAATTCAGATTTTTGACCAAAAATATACCAAATACTAAAAGTCCCCCAAATATTTAATAGCTGCATCCCTAAATCCATTTACTTTCAAGCAATCAACCAATTTTGTAATGAGAAAATAATACAAAAATAGAAATATTTTTGATTAAAGAATTTTAGGAAAAATGGCTGTATCCACCTTAGACCCAGCCTTTTTCATTTGCCCACTAAGGTGGACATTTATTTCTGGTCTATATCTGTATTTTTGACTTATTCAAACTGCCCTACTAAGTCCTAATGTGCTCATTAGAGGATGAGAAAAAGTTTGCATAGGGGATCATCATCAGTTGTATCACATTTTGGTTGGATGTAATCAACCTTGCTGTCCTACTGAGACAAAATGGACAAACCATTGGGTACAAATCAATCAGTGTCAACTGTAGAGGATATTAATACAAGTGTAAGATCATTAAACTTCACAGCAGAATGCTTTTTCATCACATTCTATCCTTGTTTCTTCGCACTCCTTTTTTCTGCCACTTTTCTTTATTCTATTCTCAACTCTATTAATTATGCATCTGTTAATGAGCTGGCTTCCACACAAAGCATGTCGTTTTGAACACACAGTACATTCTTGTGCAAGTGTACGTGACATGCAACTTCAATAGTATACCCGACCTGCCTATCAAATACTTCCACTGTACTCATTTAATGTAAATAGATGAATAAACACATTTTTACCATCCCTTTGCAACTTATACATACCACAGGAACTATAATTCGCTCTATTTATAGGTGTGCCGCATGAAGGTTACCAAGCAACGCTAACATTTTATAGACCTGCAGATTAGTGAGGCTTATGGCTACCTGCTGTTCTCTCCCCGTCCTGCATCGCTGTACAAATCCACTATCCTTTGATTAATGTCAGGATGCCTACGGTACATGGACAATGAATGTGCTGATCTCTTCAAGCAGAGTATTGTTTGATTTACTGCATATTTGTTATCATATGATAATGAGTTCCCCCAATTTAATGAAATTGCCCATTAATTCGCTTACAACCCGTCATGCTATGTCATTGTGTGAGAGAGGAATGTGTGAGTGGTGACTGACACTGACTGTGGCCTTCGGTCCTTGATAATGGGTCAGTAAGAGACAAAGAGCTGCTGTTCTTGTATGTAAAACTAGAACAAGGAGAGTAGGTGTAAAACAATGATGCTGTCATGAACACATTTCTTTTTTGCCCTATTGTTTGCATTTCCTCCCTGTGGGTTAAAAAGGACACAACTCCCATATAATCAATAAAAAAATATCAGTGTATACACAGTACAGTAGTTTCACATTTATCAATCAGTATCAAAGTTTATAGAATTACTGTCCAATTTGTAAACTTTAATTCCACCACTTAAATATAATAGGGTGTTAAGCAATCACTTGTAATACAGACCAAACTTTTCATGGCTGTGTAAAGCATATTCATTCACTTTGTTAGTCCATCAAGCTGTCTTTTAATATGACAGCTCTATCTAGTGGTCATTTTAGGTTCTACATTTCAGACTGTATTTTTACCTCTGTGTACAACGGTACACCTGAAGTGAATTGTCAAATGTTTAACTTAGAAGCATTGTAGAGAAAGACTGATGTTTTTCAGGACTGATACTGATACTTGTATATACTTGTATATTTATAGAATGGAATTTATTGTCATTCATTTTCAAGAAAAGGGAAAATGTTTATATACAGTAAAAGAAATGAATATCTTTTTGCATACATTATAACAACTTTTCAGATTAGCATAATGTCGATTTTTTTTTTTTTAAACACAGGGTTCACAATAAATTACATATATAGTTATTTGCATGAGTGCGGGCACACTGTCCACAGAGAAACAATTTCGGGGAAAACACAAAATAAAGTGTGTCTATCACCCCATTATAATTACCTCCCTATTCCAAAATTCTCTGAAGTAAAACAAATAACGCATGGATGACATGGTGAACAGTACAAATTTTGCGATAACAAACAGCCTTTAAAATTTGGACAAAAAAATCTAGGATCTCCTAGAGTCCTCAGCATGTCTTATAAAGTTAAACTAACTCCTTGTAGTTTCTTTTTTTTTAACAGTAAATTAAGCTCTCAAAAAGTTTAAATGTATAAATGTAAAAATGTCACATATCTTTAATTTGATTTAAAAAGAAAAAGGTGGTGTAGCCCGGGTGAGCAGAAGTTAAGAACAAATTTAAACAAATAGTTTCCTGAAGCTAACAAAAAAGGCAAAAAAAAAAAAAAAAAAAAAGGCAGATGCACAGCTAAATCAAGTAGCCTGGCTGCAGAACGAGGTAGAGGCGTGGCTTAATGTGTGGGTGGAGCCAAATGTTTGACAGCTCAAAAAGGTTGTGGAAATTAACAGCTTGAAGTCCATTATGGGTAAATAGAGGGTCCGAGAGGCAAAGAAGCACATAGAGCATATTCGGTGGCCCCCAAAATGGAGGGATCCATTTTGGTTCTGGCTGTGAAATCTAGGCCTTTGGGTTCAAAAGTTGCTTTTAAAAGATGTCATAGAGATGACTAGAGTAAGATGTAGTACCACATGTCCCCAGCAGAGAGCGCACGTCTTGCATAGTTCAGTTGAGTATTTGGGAGTGGGGCAGACAGTCAGTTTGTATTTTTTTGATGTTCGACAAGGTGTTAAAAAGCCTTTTGAATCATCAAAACCACCAAAGAAGTAGATTAAAAAAAAAAAAAGAAAACATAAGAGCTTATACTGTACAGGTGGAGTCAAATGTTTAGTGGGTGGAGTTAAATATTTCTCCCGAATTGAGCCACTCCTCAAAAGCCTTTTCCCATAATCGCTCAATTTCTTAGTTGTTGTTTGGATTTTAACTGTTAGCTCTGCATCCATTTTTTATGCGCTTGAAAAGTTTTAAGTATGTACCCTTCACAAATTAGAGTTTGTCATGTATAAACTCCTGAAACCACCGTTTAGTGTCAATGACCAAAGTAGTTTGCTCTTTATTTGTGATCATAATGACATTATAAGAGATGTAACAAAAGGTGGAGATCTGCAGGCCTTTTGTGAGGAACTTGCCTTTCAGGTCTGATTGGGTGAGCAGATATACCTGGTGGGCTTGCCACTTCCTGCATGGGAGGATTTTGTTTTCATGCCGTGTAAGTTGAGTGGGTGTGCCCGCACATGCGTGTCGAGCTGTATTTCAGTTGCAGGAAGAACATGATCGGGTAGGTGTTCTTTTGTGCCTCCCAATTTTGTTTTCCTGATTGTTATCATCTTTGTTTTGGTTTATTCCCCTGATGTAATTTCTGAGATCATCTGTTTGTGTCTGTAACACACCGCCGATGGTCTTATTTTTTTCTCCTGATTGACCCGATTGATCATGTGTTGCATTATTGTAACACACCTCTTTTAGTGACCACAGAATCTGGTTACACCAGTGTATCATTGATACAGCATTCATTACTGTGTGTTATTTTAGACTTTGCATAAATTCTATTGGCTCAGCTAACATGAAAATACATTACTAGTTTTAAACATTCTTGCTTGTAAATAGCATTAAGAAGTGGATTTTTCTAACATCTTCACTTTGCTAAGTCACGATTTCTGTTGTGAGTCGTCAGGCATTTATTACACAGTTGTTTTCATCATGGTATTTGCGCACCTGTAACCCATGTTGGTTGACAGGATGTTAAGCCTGTCAATTGAGTAAATCTGCTGATCCAGAACACGATGAATTACTTAAGTAAACTGCTCCTTTGAGATGTATTGAGTAAGATAGTGGTGCCTTTAACAAGCCTCTGTCATGTGATAAGGATATCAGTTTCAGCTATAGTAGCTGGTCTCAGAATACAAAGCAGTTTTGGACACAAAACCCAACACATTGATGTCATTTGAGGAGTAGGTTAAGGATTAGATGCTATGTTAGTATCTTTTTATGGAACGGAAAACCAGTAAATCACTATTTTGAGATTTTAGTGCTGATTTTTCATTAAGTGGTACATTGTTTGACTCCCAATTTATCCCTACTAAAAGTCAGTGCTTCTCAAATGGGGGTACGGGTACCCCTAGTGGTACTTGAAGGAACTCCAGGTAGTACTCATCTTTTAAAAATTAAAATGATTGAAGTAATTACATGTTTCAAGAAAATATAAGTCCATTAAACAAATTTTATGTTCAGTAGGTTATTCAATTCATTATTTTAAAAACACATTTTCTTCCCTATACTTGAATAGTTTGACAGAACATGTCTTTTGGTGGCGCAGTGAATAGCACATCCGCCTCACAGTTCAAAAGGTCCCGGTTCAAATCCACCTGGCTGCAGCCTTCCTGTGTGGAGTTTACATGTTCTCCCTGAGCCCGCGTCGGTTCTCTCGGGGCACTCCGGCTTCCTCCCACTCCCCCTTATTTATAATTATTTCTTTTTGAGAACAGGTCTGACACTTTGTTTAATATTTTTGTGTGGACAAATATATGATACTATTTTGAATGTTTTATGGACAAACATTTATTTATAATTATTTCTTTTTGAGAACAGGTCTGACACTTAATGTTGATTATTTTGATTATAGACAAATATATGGAAAAAATCTATAAGTGATTTCATTTTAATAACAAATCTCTTCTATGATCCAAAAGGACACTTTATGTTGATTATTTTTTGTGGACAAATACAAGTGAAGTTTGAAAGGTTCTCTAGTATAATACATCAGACGGTGATGTAATGTTTTAGGGCTTTTTTTTTTAACTCAAAAATCTTTTGCACTGATTAAGGGATACTTGGTTGAAAAAATATTTCATAAGGGTTACGTCATTGAAAAAAAGGTTGACAACCACTGGTCTATTAGTTATACTACCCACGAGTCACCCTTGATAATAAATCCACTAGATGGCGGTAGAGCCATTTTCAAACATCTAATTGGATTCAAGCGTATGTGAGCCACATGGTAAGCGTTTGTATACTGACCCATAAAACAGTACAATTTGACCTGTGATTTATTTTCATTTCTCAAGAACAGTATTATCTCTGGGTCAGTAAGACCTGGAGTTGTGGGTGTTTTTCCAAAAGTGTCAAGTCTTGTTTTTTTAAATTTTTTATTCTATTTTATTGTGAATGAACTCACACAGTTAGTATGGCAATACTTATTTAAATCTGTGTGTTGTGTGTTAATCTGAAATAGTAACTGTAGTAACTGTTTTTTCTTTCTAATCACACCAACCAGTTTTGTGATTCCTTCCCACCACCCTCAGAAACAGCATTTCTGTGATTGTGTTATGTTATTCATTGTTATTGTTTTAGATAAATTAACTTACAAAAGTTGCAATGATTAAAACAAATTAAAAATGCATAAAAATACCATAAACCAAGCAAAAGTCATATACTAAAAAACTACATCCAACATTTACTTAAACTTTCAAATGGGTCACTTTGATCCACAACATAACAGAAGGGTTGATAAATGGACCCCAATGACTTGGCATGCTTTTATTTTGAAGTTGTTCCCATATAAACGTCACACTTTGATCCTTTCTGCCTGACACAGTTTCCATTCCTACTGATCACATTTTAACTACTCTTGCTGACTCAAATGCGCTTTTTGAGGCAGCACAGTTTTAAAAATGTTTACCCAATACTTGGTTAGAATAGATTTTTGTATCAGAAATCTGAATACCAAAAATACTCGACCTCTCCATTCCATTACTCACCCGTTGAAAGAAATACCAGTGATACCAATCCCAAAGAGGCACAAGGGTGTAAGATGTGTTGGGGAACACCCTGGGCTATTATAAGCGTTATAAGATCCAATAACCCTGACTATAACACCCAAACTATAGGTATTTAAACCATGTTAACAGCTATCGCACCCTATGATTATGCTCTGAAATCTCCTCTTATAGATTTCCATGGCATAAAACCTGTCCGCAAATGCCGTTGGTCTTTGGTGAGAGTTGCTGAGGAACTCACAACCCTGTTGCCTCACTGCCTTTTTCCAAAGCCTGAGGGGAGGTAATTGACAGGAGCCATGCCTGCCCTGACCACCGGAGTGGGCCACGAGCCAGGTACCAAACCATCTGATACAGCGAAATCCCAAAGATACTGTTTTGCGTGTTTTGCTTGACTGAAATTATTGTAACATATTTTTTAAGTTGTTGAGCTTAAGTTTTATGAAAAACTCACCTCTGCCTCTCACATATAGGGATGTATGAGTTGCTAGCAGCTTTACCTTCAAAATTGAAACCTCATGCTAGCCACCCTGAGGAGAGTACCTTCCTGCAGGGCATGTTTGGGGAAAAAAGTCTACATTCACTATTCATGGTAAAAAGAAGTCATTAGATAATATTTTTATTGGTTTCATATTTTTGTACATTTTGGAACATTGTTGCTGTTGTATGTAGCCATGGGAAAGTCCGCCTTCCTTGCATCGTCACTAACAAACACAATGTCCTTTCAGATTCATGACCGACTACAGCATTATGAGGAAAGCAAACCGACTCCTGTCTTGGACAATGCTGCAAGTCTGTGCAGTGAAGTAAGTGGTTGAACCTCCATTAAAGTGGACACTGCAAAACCCGATTGTTTTAATAATCGCGTAAGCTAACGAGTAATTGACCAATGAGATTAAAACATTTTAATTTCCATCCTTTTATTCAAAAATAGGACATCGCTTTAAATTGATCATTTAGAAAACAAAAAATATGATTGAGTAATTGCTTTGGTCCGTAACATTGTATAATAGGCAAAAACGTAGATCATCGGATTTCAAAAAAAAGGTAAAAAAATGTCTTCTAGTAGTGAAAAGAAAAAAAATAGACACTGTAAATTTAAAAAAAATGCAAATAATAGAGTCTATCAGTTATATTTTTCATTTGAGGTAAGGTAAGGCATAACCTTTTGGAGATTAAATTTTGTAAAAAAACAAAAAAAAAAACACAAACAAAGATTGCTGTTTTTATAGATTTACCTTAAAAAGGTTTTTTTTATTAAAAAATTTGCTGAAAAATGCAGTAAATCTTGATTAATTTTGGAAATGTTAATGATTAATTTGTTAAAATTTTGAATTGCATGATGCAAAATCAGGAATCATGAAAAATCAGGTTCAGAAAGAAAAAACATTGCCAGAGTGTTAGCTGCATGTGCATCTACTGAACTTGTGGTTTAACAAACAGCTCATTTAGTTGTAAGTTGAGTAGAAACACCTGTAACTTAAGCCAAACTCTGGCAGGGTTTTTCGTCCTGGACCTGGATTTCCCATCTCTACCTGACAGCACTATTATAATAAAAAATATGTACAATATTTATAAGTCTAGTAATCGCTAATTATAATAGCACAATTCACAAAACATCTCCAAAAAACAAAGTAGGATCGGTTAATGCTGAATTTATGCATTACATCAAGGCTATACATGTTTTTTTTCAGTTGTCAGAGGAGCTTCAAGGGAAATCAGGTACAAAAGAAATGAATGAGCTTCTCAAGCTATTGGCCAAGCCACACCTACAGGTGAGGATTTTTACAATAAGATCCATAGCCTCAAATCTTCTTTTTATCACATTTTCACTACAGTGTACAGCAAGTGACTACATTTTTTTTTCCAGAGCCTTCTATCAGTCCATGATGTAGTTGCACAGAAAAACTATGACCCTGAACTACCTCCAATGCCTGAAGACCTCAACGATGATGAGGATTCTGTGAAGATTATAAGACTAGTTAAAAACAAGGAGCCCCTTGTGAGTTACTGGATTTGTATAACTTCTGATGTTAATCAAACTGAGCTATTAACTGAGATCTGATGTACCGTAGTTAAATATTAATTCTGTTCATGAACTTTTCATAGGGAGCTACAATAAAGCAAGATGATCTCACAGGAGCCATCCTTGTGGCCCGAATCATGAAAGGAGGGGCAGCAGACCGAAGTGGTTTGTTTCAATATTTAAAATTCAAGAACATTATAAACTTGACACTGTTAGCAACATGCCTGTTGTGGAAACAACACAAACAAACGTTCAAATCGGGATATTTTATAATTACATTGTGTTGGGTGTGGATAGCCAAAAAACAGTTGTCTGACATTCCAACGTTTGTATCCTGTAGCTAATGCACTAATATCAAAACAGGGCTGCATGATTATGTCCAAAATATTAATCACAATTTTTTTAGGCAATATTGAAATCACGATTATTCATCGTGTTTGGGCAAACATGTCTAGTTATTGACATTTTTTTAAACAAGCAGTATATAAACATGGCTTCAAGGCTTGATACTTACAATTAATAATAATGAACTCAATAATAGATAAAATAATAATAATTAAAACAAATGGCACACAGGGCAACATAGCTAACTTACTTGATGAGTGCAAACCAGTGGAAAAAAAAAAATAGGCCTACTTAGAACCAAGCACATCAGGTGAGAAACGCCATTTCTCACTGGTAAATAATACTGTATATTAGGGTGAGAAAAGCATAGGCTTTTGTCATGTAAACATGGGAAACATTGCCCCCTGTTGGTAGGACGACAAACTGCTTGATATTGACATGGAGTGTCGGCTTTCTAAATGTTAATATTGCTGAGGATTAGCTTAATTAATGTTGACAACCACTATCGTGATCGTGATTAAAATTCGATGAATTGTGCAGCCCTATATCAAAACACTAGTTTTGTTTATTATCGAAAAACGGAAATGTAAGAAGATAAAGTTCTGCTGAGAGTAAAAAAAAAAAAAAACATTAATTAATAATGGACTCAAGTTTTTTTGTTTTATTGCCTACCTTATTATTTGCTCAGTTATGGGATGTAGTCTGCTCGGAGAAGTGAACAGAGTAAGAATTTCATTGTGTGGTATACCTATGCATATGGCAATAAAACTCTTGAATATTGACTAAAATTTAATTTATTTTATGTAACAGGCCTTATTCATGTTGGCGATGAGCTAAAGGAGGTCAATGGAATCCCTGTGGATGACAAGAAACCAGAGGAAATTATTCGTATTCTGGTATGATTTGTCTTTTTTTTTGTTGTTCTCAATTCCCTTTGTCAAAATAACACTTATGTGTGAGGCAATTACTTCCTTCTACTCATCCAGGAATTTGTGACTTGCATATCAGTTCTACGAAACACTTGCTCTAATCTTTCTTGGCGCTTTGATCACATGTGTGGATGTACACCAAGCTTCTGGAAAGTGATGCTGTAGATTTTCCAGTCGAAAAGTTTTCAAGTTAGATAAGTATTAGTCACATAACCCACTTTATCTATTTTGTCCCTCTTAGGCTCAGTCTCAAGGAGCCATCACCTTTAAAGTTATTCCTGGTGTCAAAGAGGACGTTTTGACCAAGGAGCCAAAGGTGGGCATTGACGGACTTCGTCATCTCATTAAAATATTCTAATTATTGATTATGAATTGACCTTACCTTTCTGGCATACTTTTTTAAAATTCTATAAAGTAAGTAACAAGACATTTTTCTGTTCCCTCTTCTCACTTCGATGTTCAGATGTTCGTGAAGGCGCTCTTCGACTATGACCCGAAAGACGACAATGTCATCCCGTGTAAAGAGGCCGGCCTTGCCTTCAAAAAGGGTTCAATTCTTCAAATTATGAGCCAAGATGACGCAACCTGGTGGCAAGCCAAACATGAGGGGGATGCTAACCCTCGTGCTGGCCTAATCCCGTCGAAATCGTTTCAAGAGAGGTGAGAAAGAAAAAAAAATCTTTACATCTCTTACCTAAGATCAGCAAAAGTACCGTTTTTTACTCTTCATGTGTGGCAGGGAACATTTATTCACCCTTTCTCACCATGTGCTTGTCTTTTTTTTTTTTTTTTTAATAGGAGACTTGCTCTGCGAAGTCCTGCTGCAATTCTCCCAATCCATAGGTCTTCAATTCGGCGATCTAGTAAGTTTTTACTATATAACATCAGGAAATGTGTGACTTAAAATATAATTTATGGAGAATGGAAGGTATTTTTTTGCACTTTTAGGGTCATGATACTGAGAGCAATTTCATAGCTATGCAGCTCGTGCAAAAAAATAGTTGAATGATTGTGAGAAAATTAAAATGAGAATTAAATGCCTTTCATTCGCTCAAGGCCCTATTTAAAAAATTCTCATGATTATATAAAGCACAAAATGTCATTGCTTTATATATAGTGGTTTTTAAGTTCCACAAAACTTGTGGTTGTTTATATGAAAACAAGCCTAGCTTCAGATATCCAGGCAACAACCCAACTATTAAATTTGCCCATTCATGTTTTTCCTGCTGCCATTTTTACGTGCTGACTGTGAGTTTATGTTCTGTGTGATTACATAGTCCGTTTTTTTTTAGAAATATTTCTTTTGCAAGCAGATGTATGAAGTTTTTTTTTTTTTGTAAAATGGCAATTAATAGTGTGTTTTGTTTTTTGAAGATGATGTGGGTGTAGATTGTGGTAGGTGTTTTCCTCTTTTCCCCCTTTCCTCAAAGTCTTTCTTCCATGTTCAATTTCTAATCCATACTCAATTTTATTTCTTGCTTCATTTGCTGTTTGTCACAGTTGAGGAAATGGAAGGTACAACGCAACTAACACCTCTCATTGACTAAAGTTTCAATTAGGGATGCACTGAATTTTCTGTACAGTGGCTCGGTTGGCGCAGTGGTTAGCGCACCCGCCTTACACTTTAACCACGTTAAAATCATTTCTGAATTTTGGTTTCAGCCAAACATTCATTTTGGTGCATCCCTAATTTGAATTATAATCATATTATAGTGGCCATTTATTAAAACATAACTCTTAGATTTTTTTTTTCCTAATGTAATTAAAACTACTGCATTTTTTGTTCTCTATTTTTTGAGAACTAATTATTTATTAATGGATTATAACAAAGAAATATCCAATATGACTTTGGCACACAATGTTACCTCCTTGTCTTATGCAAACCACCATATTTTATGAACAATTCTCCTGGACATTAATTATAGCCACTTTTACTTTGGTAAATCTTCATGATTATATAAAAAACACTTTACTTTGGTAATCATGTTACTTTGGTCATGTATTTTTACCTGCAGTAATTTGGTGATTTCCGCCACATGCTACATGCATAGTTTGATAGTATGACACATCACATCAATTACTTGCGAATCAGAAAAAAAAAAAAGTTGTAAATTTTAGTTCTTGTAATGAAGATTTTCGATGTGTTCTGTTTTGAGATTTCATAGTTGCGTTCTTAGAAATTCAGATGTCGTGTTGACATCTGTCTTGAAACTCAGATGGTAGTTTAGTAAACTTTCTAACCAATTGATGATTTACAAAATATACTTTTTGTGTTTAGTTTGAAGGGCTGAGTCCTTTTTTCTGTCCCTTCTTACTTTTCTCTTCCAATACGATAATTACGCCTCTCTTCTGGCCCCCTTTTTTTTCCTTTTCTTATCACCAGAGGATGCTGACTTTATTAGTGGATCCCGTCTAGGTGAGAGTGTTATTGGTTTCTCTTCTTCTTTTTCTTTACTCCTTTTCCATTCTGTACCTCTAACTGTCAAAATAATCATTTAAACAATTTTGAGTCACAGAGAGACAATTGTCTTGTTTTTTTATATTTTTTTAAATTTTATTGGCCGTCTTCTGTAATTGTTCATAATCACGTTTGTGTCATCTCTACGTGCCCTGTGGTCGTATTGTCAACTGCAATCACAGTGGCCGTTGACATACAGTAATTGTTGGATTTTTTTTTCAGTTTTTGTCTTTTCTTGAAACTGTTCTCCTCCCTCTTACCATCATTCCTCCCCCAATTTCTTTTTTTACTCTCTACTTTAATTTCTATTTCCTCCAAACTGCTCTACTTTTATGACCAATCAAACTGTTTGCTTATTCTATCAATGCAAAGTGCTTTTATTTAATGTTACATAAAGTACGGCTTTTATCCACTTTTGGACTGGATTGGTCACATGATGAAGCCAAGCATAACAATCATGAGCTGAGCTTTATATTACTATTTGTGGTATTGGACATTAAACTAGGGAGGCATTGGCCAGAACATTAAAACCACTTAGCTCCAGGCTTATGTGGTTGTATTGGCACCCTAGCGTTTATTCTCTGTACTTTACAAATAATCGCATAATTCATCTAGGATTTATATAGAAATTCACTTTTTTTTAATGATTGTTTCTCGTTGTATTTCTCCATTTTAATGACAATAGTCGGGTTCAGAAGAAGCTTCCGCCTGAGCAGGAAAGACAAGAAGACCAACAAGTCCATGTACGAGTCTAAAAAGAGCGAAATTTACGACACGGCTGACGTTCCCACTTATGAAGAGGTCACAAAATACCAGCATCAGGGGAGAGCAAAACACCGGCTGGTGATTCTCGTTGGTAAGTAGTGTGGTAGTAGACAGATACGTTCAAAATGAGATGCTTTCGTGGGAAGGTGGTCAACTGGGTTTTTCTGCAGGGCCGACTGGAGTTGGCTTGAATGAGCTTAAGAGAAAACTTTTGATTTCTGATCCACAGCACTTCAGTGTGACCATCCCGCGTAAGTATATTTATTCTAATTTTTTTTCCTCCAATATCGGCTGGCATTGTAAGGAAAGAAACTTGACAAAACCGCGCTTCATCTTTCATGATAACTGCTTGTTGTCATGTTATCAACAGCAAGTGGCAAAATGTGTATTTAAAGATATGAATTCTATATGTAAAAACCAGTTATACAATTAATTATCGACAAAATATTGACTTTTTATTGTTGTAAATGGCTAATTTGCTAAATTCTTTTAAAAATGTTGTCTAAACTGAATTTAAAAACAGTATTTCTCTTTGCTCTCCATCTCCTCCTCTAGACACAAGTCGGCCAAAGAAGAACCTGGAGAATGATGGTGTGGAATATCATTTCATCTCAAAGCATATTTTTGAGACAGACATTCAAAACAATAAGTAAGCAAGCCACAAAAACTAAAAAATATATATGGAGTATATAGAGTTATGGAGTATCTGGAGTCAATAGTTGTTAAGTTTTGTGTTGGATGCTAAATTTATGTTCTGCCATTTATGGAGCAGTAGAAAAATAATTGCGTTATATACTAAGGACCCTCTGTTTAATATTACTGAAATGCTCCCTGCCGTATTCTTATCTTCCCTCTTTTCATCTCACCTCTTAGGTTCATTGAGTTTGGCGAGTACAAAGGGAATTACTATGGGACAAGTTTAGACTCAATACGGTCGGTCCTTTCCAAGAACAAAGTGTGCCTGTTGGACATCCAGCCGCATGTGAGTGGCCCAAAGAATTCCTCTTTTTTTTCTTTCTGTGTTCTTTTCCTTTTTTAGCTGCACGTTACACATGTTTACACTAGTTTTGCACTCTTGTACTAAAAGTGTTTTTGTCGTCCAGGCTTTAAAGCACCTGCGGACTGCAGAGTTTAAACCGTTTGTAGTTTTTGTGAAGCCTCCTACAATTGACAGACTGAGGGAGACGAGAAGCAACGCCAAACTCATTTCAGGCAAGGATGATAAGGGGTCTGCTAAGTCATATACGGTGAGTGCAGACTGAGTTTATTTAATGTCCTCCTTTTCTTTAACGTTTTTCTTCACAATATATTTTCATGCGATTTATTAATTGTTACACTGTGTGGAATTTAACCAAGCTGGTCTTTGCCTTGACACAAATAGTTAGCATTGTCTTGTAAACAATGGAGGCATGAGAGATGCAATCATCTTTTTGTTCAAGAATAACTACTATCGATGTGAGTTTCCACTGGAATTAAAGAAACACCTAAGGACAGAGAGACATCATTACAGAATTTGGCATGGAATAATTTCAAACACATACATACACTCACAAAAATAAGTATTTATTTATTTATTTATGAAAGGGTGGATGACACTGTTGCCTTATGCTTATTTTAATGGTAAACCAATTGAGCACTGCAGTGATGAACTTTGACCATTGGATGGCAGTGTTGCCCACGTTGGGGAAGAAAGCCATACATACTACACATACATTACATACATGTAATTCAAATGATCCGTCCATCAATTTTCTAGAGCCACTTATACTTACAAGAGTCGCAGGCTTGCTGGTGCCTATCCCAGCTGGCTTGGGCAGTGGACGGGGAACACGCTAACTGTATACTGACTGTCAGGTTGTTGGTAGATAAAGTTAGCATCAGTTTTGATCTTATTATTGTTTTAAGCGTCTGCCATTGTATGGCTAATTTTTACTCCATGTAAATCTCTTTTATGCACCGACTGCCTTGAAGTGCTCTCTAGTTATTCACATTTTGTTATATTCTGCCTTCAAAAATGTTAGCTGTCCTTCAGTAAAGACTGCATGTCGGTACATAATACTAACACATACCGTAATAGAAGAATGTTTAATTTTCCCCTTGTTTTCACTCATACGACAGGAAGAGGACTTTCAGGAGATGCTGGCAACTGCTCAGACAATGGAAACTCAGTATGGACATCTCTTTGACATGGTCATAGTAAATGACAACCTTTCAGAGGCCTTTGGCGAGCTACGCACGGCATTAAAAAAAGTGGAGATGGACGAACAGTGGGTTCCCGTTAGCTGGACTCATTCCTGAGACATACACAGATTGTAAAACAAGAACAAGAAAGATGAAGACTTTTGCAGTATGTCTTCTGGTGGAAATTGTGGGAAGACACTGCAGGCCGCTGGGCTATATCTGCGGTTTGATGCAATTTTTCGAAGACCAAGATGATTGCACTTTGGGTTGAGGATGTTTCCGGGATGTGGGCATTGTAGTCTTGGATACAAGATGTGGAGTGTTTTTTATCAAACCAGAATGCCGAATGAGCATGGATTATTAGTTACCAACAACCTTCCCAGCACATCAGCAGCACTACCAACAAGAAGCCTTCTTGGGACTGTTAAAAACATGAGACTATTAGAAATCAAAGGAACTGTCACATTTCTTTTTGGTTTCACAACATGCACATGTCTGTCAAAAAAAAAAAAAAATGCAAATGGGAGCGAAAGGGGTGAAGAGTGAGACTTTCTGTTTTACTAGAATTTTATGCTTCTGAAATTATTTCCACTTGAAACCATTGTTTGGTACATTCTCATAAAGGGCAGTACATGATGAATTTTTATGAAAAAAAGTAATATATTTTCTAATATTTTCTAGTTTTTTTTTTAACATTTTATATGCATATCAGCTTTTTAGAGCAACGCGATCTTAATTGTTCTCTAACTTATATTGTAGACTGTATACAAAAGTCTTAGCATTGCTGTCCTCCCACAAGCCATTTTTTCAGGGATTCAAGCCATTTCTGACTGCATTTAATGCATTGTTAATTTCTCATCTATCCATATCCTCGAATACCCCCATTTTTTTTTTTTTAAATGGCGGGTGTTTTACCTTTCTTAAGTTGAGCAGCCTTGGAAACCCACTGGGTCTTAAAAACTTTAAAAAAAAAAAGTTTTAAATCCAATAACTTTGAATTTCTACAATTCTTAAAAAATCTCATATTAGAGCTTAAATATGATTTTGGTTTTGGTCTTAAAAATCCCTTGACATTACTTTTATTTAAAACACGCATAAACTCGAATCTCGCTTTTGAATTTTTTTTATTTTTGAGGATGCTATAACGTAGCCATAAAACACAACTATATATAGGCTAACTATGCCGTCAGAATCAGCTATTCCTGTGTGCATACAACAATTTATTTCGAGCTTCGTTTGCACAGCAGCGGAGAAAACCTAAATTCGAATTACAGTACTTGCTTACATGAATAAGTGCAATGCTATGCAAAAAAAAAAAAAGTATTATGGTCTTAAAAAGTCTTAAGAGTTAGCTTGTTGATTGATCATGTTTTTAGATTAATTGAAAATATTCAAAGTTCAATGACTTAATTTTGGAATAAGCTGTTATCAAAGGTTTTTAAACAGCCTAAGTGGGAAGACTAGAAAATACTATATCCGCAAAGGTGTGTAAGGGATTTTTTTTTTTGTACTTATTTATTTTTATGGTTTCTTTGTGTTGTTCATAAAAACTAACAATCACAATTTAGCATGTAATCACATTTCCATGTTGCCCTGTTGGACCTGGATCACTTCTTCATATCTGTATATCTTACATTTATAATCAAGACTGTACACATCAGAAATACATTTCTTGACGTAGATATTTTGCTCATTCTTTTGGGTAATCGCTACATTTTATATAAAAAGAAAATCCAACACTTCAAAGCCTCTTGTTGTGATTTTTGTGCCAAGAAACAATTAGCAAGTGAAAGAATATGAACTTGTTAATTAGGGGCGGAGCCAGACAGGATGTTGCAGTACTTCAACAAACGGTGGCCAATGGCCATTCTCTGTCATATTATTTACGGTCAGGGTTTCCTGAAATAAATAATAAATGTATTAAATTCTATGCATATTAGTTTAATGTTTAATAATTATAAACCATTTATGGTATCAAGGGTATAAAAATACTTGCATGCATATATAAATAGAAAAATGACAAAACAAAATTTCCTCTTGGTGTGGGGGTGGCGTTTGCCACGTCTAGTCACGATGTCATGCTTTGTTGATGTCCAGTGGCATAGGCTTATTTTAGGAAAACTGACTCCCCCCAAATCACAGGTGTTAAACTCCAGACCTCAAGGACCGGTATCCTGCATGTTTTCGAAACCTCTCGCAAACACACCCGATTCAAATTATGAGGATCATTTTCAAGCTCGTGCAGAGGTTGGTTATATACTAATAATATGAATCAGGTGTGTTTGGGTAGAAAACTTGAAAACATGCAGGATGCTAGCCCTCGAGGATTTGGAGTTCGACACCTATGCCTAAATGATCCAGTTATATTTTTAAATATAAAATACAATTACATTAAATCGTCATTTAACCTATTATTTTCAGTCTGAATGTCATAAATATGTGTTTTTCCCTCATGGGATAAATTATTTGATTAAAAAAAGGATCACTTTCTATTCGATAGAGTGCGCTCTTGCCAATTTGTGAACCAATTCCGTTCCACTTTCCCCAACGAGAATTATTCATGTTTTCCATACAACCACGTTTGGTCCCTCACCTGCCTACGATCGTGTACCTGCATTGTATCTGGACATTTGATGCAACTATTGCTAGCAAACAAGATTGAGGTTAAGAAGGAGAAGAATCATGGATGTAAAAGAACGTTTTTTCAAGAAAGATTGTACCCGATATTACTGCTTCTGCACATTTATTTGACGTCTTACTTGAGGTACATATATGTTTTTAAGCATTCGTTTGCAATGCAGTTGACGTTCTTTCTGGTTTACAACAAAAAGCAGCAGGCTTCAAGTGAACGTCACACTAGTTGTTTTTATTATTATGAGGTAAATATATCGGGCAATAACTTACCACTCATGTCAAATCACAGGAAAGACTGCAACGCAAGGGAGCGACTGGCAATGTGAGTACATGATTTGCCTTCAAGAGAAAAAATGCATTTGTAATTCAGACAGTCTACAAATCGTATTGCCCACTATTTTTAAATATCGTGTATTTTGTGCATGACTTATGATTTCTTGAACAATAAGGACGCTAACAGAAAATTGTGGTACGACTAATCGGCACTGTATCAACGTTTCAGATAACGTAACTCCGCTTCACATTATTAAAAGTACAATATTTGCAAGCAAAAAAAAAAAAAATAATAGCTAAAGATAAACAAACAAGCACAAAAATGAATGCAGAAATTTGAGAAAATACTAAAATTGCTCAAAAAATAGAGAAAAGCATAATGTTTAATTGCAAGTTTGTTGTTAACTCCCTCAATTGCAAGTTTGTTGTTAACTCCCTCAACAGGAAACTTCCTCTAAATTTTGCTAATTAAAAATAACAAACTTGACTAATTTTATAACACAGTAATCGTTTTACATTGTTTGGGGTACACTATACAGTGCATATTTTGTATGTTTTTGTGGTTAACTTTGTAAACACTACACTTATTTGTGTACACTAAAAACAGACTAAAATAACCCAATTATCAGTTGGCTTGTTTCTAATGGCTAACCTAAACTTTTTCATACTATTGTATTATTTGGGAACCTAATGGCAAACAGTATCTTCACCCCTTTTTCTGCAGTAATTAATTTGACGGTGTCAAGTGAGGTTTGAATTTGTGAGGATGTGTAGTACATTACTGCTCTTAAACACACTTTCTTTAATGTGTCATCTTCATCATTTTTGCCACTTCAACAAATTCTACTTTTGACCCTCTTGCTCCTCGTCATCAGTCATGTGAGACACTGCATTTGACTGAAGCACCCCAATCCCTTGTAAAGCAACATGCAGACATCTGTTAGTGAGAATCTGCATGGCACGCGCCTGAAAACACAACCCTGTCCCTGAGGCTTTCCATTTAATAGGAGTGGACATAGTGACATTTTTGGCAGTGGCGTGTTGAGGCAGGAGGAAGACATTATTCAACAGTGTGTTTTTCCACAGGAGAACCCCCCAAAAAATGGCCAGCATTAGGGGGGATATTTAATTTGCTTTTCTCTTGAAGCTTGTGTTTCCATTTCAAAAATGTCATGTCAATGAACAGTGGCCTCGGCCGCAGTTTAATACTCTGCAATTATGCACAAACCACTGAACTGGTGGAGGTCTACTGTTTGCTTATGTGCAAATTAATATTCCCCTTTACCACACTTTAATACACTGCAATTATATTCTTATGGTTGTGTGCATTTCGCTGTTATTGTAGCTGTGTCTTTCTGTCTGATGGTAGACTTTCATTATAGGTTCACAACTGTCGATTTAATGCAAGGATGCAGAGCTCCAGATTCTATTTATTTTATTTTTATTTTATTTGTTTAGAATTAAAGAGCTGTGACATATATCGTAAAACAATCTTTTTTATCTACCGATTGACCCTTTCAGGGTCACAGGACAGATGTCATCTTACTTAGGACTTAAGGCAATAAAGAAACTACTAGTTGAACTAATTTGAGCAAATAACCATTCCTAAACTCGTTCACATCAACTTGCTTTTTGAAGTGTTTACCTGCGATCTTAAACCTTATCCAAACCTTTTAAAGAATGCATACCCAATAATACAAATAATCACGATGTGTGAATTGTTTTTGTACAGCTTTTTTTTTCTATATCAAGGCCAGCACTCCCTGCCTTACTAAACATAACCACTAGGTGGTACTAGAGTCTTTTTTAATTTTTCTTATTTGTATTGTGGCCACCTGGTAAAGTATCCTTACTGACCACTACGGCTCTTACTATGACTGTATAATCTGAATTTGACATTGCCGAAGATTTTTACAGAACCGTGTGTTTCTGTAAGGTTGTGCTTTATAAGGCCCATCGGCCTTGTGAAACGTCCCAGGTGTTCATCGTTGGACATTGGGAAGCTTTCCAAGTGGAAAAAGAACATTTATCACACTGGGCAGCGCATAGCTATTCAGTTTTGGATGCAACCAAATGGTAGCAATAGCTCAAACTACAAAACATATGCATAGCACAATGCTAGTGGCATTCCATGCATTTGTTGTTATCTGGGCCTTTAGCGTGGCTTAACCACTTTTTAGACTTCTACGTTTCAGTTATGGACACAATGAATACTCCGTTTGTCATAAATCCAAAAACACAGAATAACAGCGCATTGACTGTGTCACTTACCAGTTCAGGATAAGGTGATGACATTTTAAAAAAATAAAAAGGACACAACAAGTTTGTTGAAAATGAAATAATGCAATTGATTCTCAACATCCATCCATCCATCCATCCATTTTCTGGAGCAAGCTAGAATTGAACTCTGATCTCTTAACTGTGAAGCAGACGCGATAACCAACCACTCTGCCATTGTGCAGCCCTAATCCTCAACCGTAACTATCTATAACAATTTTAATCTGTAGTCAATCTGGTGACCTTTGATTATATTATTAATTTAGCTAATGCTAAATGCTATCTTGGATAACAGTTCAATGTGTTTATCTGGTCAATGCACTCACTCTGAGAAAAGTCCGGGGAAAATTGTTTACTTGCTGATCTACTACAGCTGAGATGAATCATCAGGTTGAATATGGACAATATGCACACAAGACGGACATACGACCATAACTTTCAGTTGGTCAGAGATATAGACAAGACAAATATAATCTGTGGGTGCACTTTGTGTGCAAAACCTATAAAGCTGTCCACTTCGTGAAATTGGACCAGTAAATTGACAAACCATTTAGAGCGGGGCCATAGTAACTTGAAGTTAGCGAAAAGAAAACACGCGGAGGATTGGGCTATCTCGCTGAGGGATGCCACTTTGACATTAGGAGATTAGAAGATTTGTTAGGAGATATGCTGCCACTTTCCATAGTTGATTCACCAGTTTTTGGAAACCTTGTCAGCATCCCTGTGAAGCTAGCAATAATGACAAGGTAAGCTAACGCAAATTTCCACTGTACAATTGCTATTAATAATAGTCTATAAAAGTTCTGGTCAATGTGTATCGAGATGAAACATACAAAACTCATGTTAGCCAGTACGTTAAACACCTTAACATTGATGAAGGCTAGTTGCTAAAGTTAGCCCCACTGAAACCATTTGGTGCATTAAATTGGTATTTCCTTTGATTATATGTGTTCAATGTGGTCATTGAACACATATCCAGTCAACTGCAGTGAGCGAATTAACTTTTTTTTTCACTACATAGCTTTCGATCGTTGAATGCAAGCACATTTTTTTTTGCAAATCCTTTTTCATACCTCAGTGTCTGAAGTAGATAACAATTCTAGTTCCGGTATGATTATTGTATAAATTGCTAATACAAGTATGTGATTGAAATACACATGACTCAAACAGTTAACCTGCGTAAAATCGGCACAAAACATTTGGGCTGGCAAAGTACGTCAGGAATAAGAAAACAAGGCTAAAATGTGTGACTAAACTTGTTATAAGGAATCGATAGATTCATCTAATAACGTCAAACCATTTGAGTCCTTTAAGGACACTTTTGGGCGATAAATATACAACAATATATAGATATATTTTTTAAAGTGTTATATCGATAACCGCATGCCTGCATTCATGTTGATATAGCACTTTGCAAAACAGTTTTTTTGTGTGATATTTAAAACATTGAAATGTCAAAACAACTTTATTATTCACATAAAAACACTTCTATATGTAAAACAATCAAATTAAACCGATAATACTGACAGAATAATACTTACTTGCAATCGTTGGCTGCATGGGAAAAAAAAGCCAGTCATATACTGTACTATGTATAGAGAGCTACTGTATAGTAGACAGGATAAAATTTACAAGTGCTGTATTTGATTGACACACACGTGCTGAGAAGCCCACAATGCTCACACTCCACTGACATTTTTCACAGCTGTAGAATAACTAGGAAGTACTTGTCGGAACCATGCCTGCCCTGATCACCAGTTGGCCACAAGCAAGTTAACAAGCCCAATCATGTTATACTGAAATACACAAACAGTACGTATAATCGTCCCATCAGTTCACAAAACAGCATTTGTTTAGTAAATAACAGACAAAAGGTAAAAAACAAATAAAACGAAGGTAAACTTCAATAGTGCGTATGCATCATGTCGTCATCATGCACACATGTTGAAGGTTCAAAATTTCAAGAACACACAAAGAGGGCAGATTGATGGATAAAGAGTGTGCTCATTTCTTTGCGTGAATTTGAGCCATATTTATTTAAGCCTGGAAATTGAGTGAAGACAAAGTAAAAAGCCAGACCACCATTTACGATTAGAGTCATTTTCAAGCAATTATTTCAAGGGCTCATGTTTCCAAACAAAACATGTTAAGAGTTCTGTGTCTTTCTTGATGATGCTATGAGGCTCTGTGCAGGTGCTAGGATCAGTGTTTACATTTTGACAGTAGTGAGTGGATAGCAACGCTGACACACAGTCAAAGGTTCTGGGCTTGAGTTTCTTCACTGCAGTGATCAAGCATTTTGTTATGCTTGCAAATATATGTATATATATATATATATATATATATATGGCCAAAATAATCATAAATTATGATTATTCATAATGATTATTTTCGTCATCATGTTTGGTCAAACGTGTATTTATTGCCTTTTTTTTAAACAAGCAGTATGAAAACAAGACTTCAAGGCATGATACTTACAAATAATAATACATTCAAATAAATAAATAAATTAATGGCAAAAACTTGACACACAGCTAACTTGCTTGCTGAATGCAAACTGATGAAAAAAATCGAGCCTTTTTAGAACCAAGCACATTATTTACTTTTAAGCGAATTTTAATCAATTAGCAGTCAAAATTTCATTTCAAACCGAATTTATTCCAATTTTTTGCCAAATGAATTTTTCTAAATGGGTCTCAATTGACAGCTCGCATTGTAAATATTAGGAATCAGGTGAGAAACTTAACGCCATTTCCCACTGGTAAATAATATACCCGTATTAGTGTGAAAAAATAAGAAGCTTGGCAGCCAATATCATGTTTGCGATTAAAACTCAATTAATTGCGCAGCCCTAATATATTTCCCATGTAACATATGTTCTCTTTGTTATTATGGGTCACTATAACAGAGAGATACAGTAAAGAAAGACACAGATTTGTAAATAAATCATTTTCTGACCCAGTAAATGAAATTGGATAATTTCCTGTGGCACACCCGCTGAGCTCTCGAAGCACACTAACGTGCTAGTTATAAACTTTTTGTAGTATGGCATACTGACTTGCACGCCATCTAAATCCAATCTCCTAAACTTGTAAAAGACTCTATGCCCTTTTAATAACCCTATTAAAGTAACAATGTTTTTCCAAACTGTACCTGCATGTTCTATCAAAGTTACCAGCCCCAGAACAGCACTTAAATTGGAGAGTGTTTAAGCCATGCACAGCTGTGGAGGAGATGAGCTACGCTCACACGAAACACCACGTATGGATCTCTTTTGATCGGACAATGATTTCACCAGATCCGCTAATAACTTCCTGGCCGCACGTTTGTGCATTAGCCTAACATGAGGGATTTATGCTGTCTTATTTTGTCGAGGCGTGACCATTTCCTGTTGGATTAGGTCTGTAAAGACAAAGACTAATCAGATGAAGATATGATGGTAAAATATTCACCGTGTGTATTAAATAGAGGTATACTGTACACACTCTTTGGTGGCATTCGTACCCTTGCACATTCTGAGCATAGCTGTATTTTTGTCTGTTAGCATTTTACAGTGACATCTGTTCCATCCTCATTTCAAGAATCTCGAGCATCTTTACCCAGATGTTTTGGAGTTTTGTCTAAGACTCAAGGGAAGCCTGCGGGAGGGTGTTGCCAGTAGTCTCCGTTCTGGACACATTGATACAGAACCAAAAGCCAAAGATTTGTTACCATTGGATGAGCTCCGCATTTCCACTTAACATCAGGAGTAAAATTTCCACTGGATTTTTTGGCAGAAAAAAATGGAGGGAGCGGGATATGTGACTGAGAGACAAATTATGACTTTTATTTGTTGGATTACAATGAATTCATCCACAGTTGAGCCGTTTATTGTCTAGTACTGACTGGAACACTACATTTCTCAGTGGGAGGTTTGAATGGAGAATTTACCATGTGTCACACTGTTTTACATACGCTATGCCATAAATACAGAAGTGTGGAGCGGATTGAACATGTTTGACTGCTCTGTTGTTAGAACGCACTGCAAAGTCGTTTGAATGTATTGAACGATGCTCAAGGTACTTCATACCCTGTGAGGTAGTATGGGGGGAAAATGGATATCTTTTCAGCATTTAGACGATGTTCCTTGAATATGTTCGTATGGCTTTCAAACATAGCCCCTAAACTGTGTACTCATCTAATATGGCTGTTCCATGCTTTTGTATATAAACATGAAAATGTCATAGTTTTTCCTCATTTTAATTCTTGTTTTTTGAAGCAGTTTCTCTCATTCTAGTTTTCTACCCTTGTTTTACTATGCTCGCTTTGTTTACTTCGGATTTTTTGTGTATAAAGACTCTACTTTTCCATGTTCTGTTTCCTTCTGGGTCCAAATTCTGTTCCTCTTGAGACAAGAGTGCTAGAAATGATATCTCAAAAAAAAGTGTTGACAGGTTCATTGTTTGTGATCCCTTGTTTAGCAGCCTACCCTTTGTATTGTAGTATGCATAGAGCTAATTGATTAAAAACTAAAGAAAATTTGGTGAATACAGTTAAATTCATATTGAATGCTATACTACTACTGCTGCCATTGACACTATGAATGCAACTATTACTCGTATTATTACCAGAGGTAGAGAGTTCATGTCCATCGGTGACCACGTTCTGTCAAATGATGAAAACATTTTAAAAACAATGGACTAAGACCGATGGAACAGTGAATTTCGTTCGGCATTTTAATTAGTAGTTTTCTGTTTATTTTTTTGTTTTTTTGGACGGTCGATGCATGTATGACAGAAGTGCCGGAATAGATGACGGAAGCGTCATTATTAGTTAGCTGACGGACCGACGATTAAAGTTTGGGTAAAAACAAAAACCACTATTACTGCTACTTTTACTGTTACTAATAATACTAGTGTTTTTAATACAGCTACTACTACTATCCAAATTACTAATACTACTATTACTATTACTAATACTACCACTAAAAATCACAAGTCTACAACTACTAATACAAACTAAAAATAATGATATCAACAACAATATGTATTATGATAACCACTTAATTATTTTCATTGACGGTGTAGTGGTTCCATCGCCAGATTTCCTTGCTTGTAGTATGGGTTCAGTGGTTGTCAGAAATGGTCCACTTGGTTGGTTAACAATCTCATTTCACTGCACCCGTGGCTAAAACCAAACTTTGACATGGTTTTTATTTTCTGGACCTGAATTTTCCAGCTCCTGAGGCGGTGCAAATGAGTTGTCTGTTTCGATGTGTTGTTAGTGATTGCCGAGTAGTCCTGTGTTTACATAGTCGGCCTTTTGCCCAAAGTCCGCTGGGATAGACTCCAGCTCCCCATGACCCAGAAGAGGATAAGGGGTTATAGAGTTCTTGAAAGTTCTTGTTAGAGTAGTTACTGTATTGTTAGAAAGCACACTGCTGATGGCAGAAACTGCAACGAATCCAGACCAGTAAACCTAATGTCCAATGCACAAATCGTTTTTTTTTTTTTAGTTGATCTCCCACACAGAATAGAGAACGATCGGATATTCTGTCATGAACTCTGTTCTGTGTGCTACACCTGAGTGATGTTAAATCCCATCTGTCCCACCCACAGTCTGTGGAGACTGACAAAACTGTTTCGGCATATGTGTGGGAATCGATTTGACCGGAAATGTTCGAACCATGAGTCTCTGTTTTTGTCATGGTGTTTCTTCTTCTTCTTCTTCTTCTTTTTAAGACCTCATCCTTCCCAGATACAATAAAGTAAATGTCTATTATATTTGATACATTAAATGAATTAACAAAATAGGGCAGCACTGATTAGCGGTGGAGAGTTTGCCTCCCAACCAGAAGGTCGGGCTCAGTCCCTGACCCTGCCATGTGAACGCATCCATGAACAAAATACTTAACCCTAAGCGGCTGGAGGTCCCTATCCTGGCGCAAGGTCCAGGGTGTCCAACCGCCAAGGTGCAGGGTCTGGGACCTCCAGCCACTGAGGGACAGGGATATCCAGCCGCTGAGGTGCAGGGACAAGATCCCCCAAGCAGACCATAATATCCACAAGCCTGGTGAGGACAAGGTTTTGAGAGGATGGATGGATGATTGTAGGAGAACTCCTCTACAACCAAATCATGCTTGCACCTCGAAATTTTTCACAAGGGACTTCTCACTATAGCAAATCTATGTCTCAGATGTAAATATAAAAAACGTGTTGTGCAGTCTGACTTAGGTTAAAAACAAAACCATCCAACATTGAAAAAAAGAAAAAGAGAAAGAAAATGCCAAATTAATAAGCATTCATTTTTATAACTTACATCAATTTCTTGCATAATGTCTTTGCTTCATCCATCTTTCATCTTTATTACTTTTATCCTGTCTTCAAGTGTTAAGCTTGGTTTAAACATGACGCGTCCATGAGCTCCGCTTCGCTCCACCTGTCAAACTGAGGTTATATCGGCAACCATGCCCCTCCACGCTGGCCAGATTTTCTGCAACGCGTACTTTACAGAATTTCTTTACAAGGGGGAAACATGGCGGATGAACTATTACTTATGGAAGTTCACAGGTACAAGCACCTTATATGATTCGGCTGAAAAGGACTACGGTGACCTATATACCGTAAACAACTCCTGGCGAGCAACACGTTGGAGAGAGATGAGGAGCCTGTTAAAAAAGCATGGAAGAATTTCGATCATTTGAATCTACTTGGATTCTCTACCTCTGTTATTGAGTAGCGTTGTTTGTATTCTGTAAAGTCTATTTACTGCCACCTATAGTATGGGAGAATATTGTCTGCATGGGGGGGACAGCCGCGCTGAGTATAAAGTAGTGCAAAACGCGTGCCGGCGCATCAAGTATAAACCAAGATAGACTTTTCCTGCAGCCTTGTTCTCACCGTAGTAAATTTCAGTGCAACTCAAATGCAGAAAAAAACAATCCGTATTCTGCAAGAGTAAGAAAGAGGGAAAGGCTTCAATGCATGGATTTTTTTTTTTCACTCTGGGGGAATTTTTGCACATACAGGTGTCATAGATTTTTAGAGTTTTACTGTGGATGAATGGACGGCCGGACAAGTCTCACAGTACGGTTGACCCAATGTTAGTGTGTGTACAAAGTTACAATTACAAAACGATTCAACGATCAATCATATATAAAAAAAAATAAATGTCCTCTACAGTGGACACAAATGAATAGGCTAATTCCCAAAACATGTTTAACATTTCAAGACTCATTACTTCAATTTATTTTGGTAATTTGTAGTATCTCCATGAGCCTTTTTCCATGTGTCCATGTGCTATACATGTGAACATGTCTAAAATTGCAGATGAATCACTACGGTGGTCAAGATTTGCATTGTAAATTTGTTTTTGTTAGATTAGTCCCTGTAATTTGTTCGTCTTTCTGTCCTCCAGAAAAGATCTGGGAAACTAGCAATTAGAATCATGTTTAATGTTTTTCATTGTCTGCGATTTTCGTGAGTGTGTGTTACATAAAAAAAAATCTGTGGAAAACACTGTTATTTTCTCAGGCTGATTGGGCTTGAAAGTGGAAGTGCTGTTTGGCATTTAAAGTGGTTACTTGCACTGCGCAGGAAGTTTTTTTCAGTTCAAGCGAGTTTTATGTACAACATCGCGATGGTCATGGGGACTCTGGGTTGGGCCGTTCCAACTGTAGCCACAACAAAACATCGTGGTCCAGTGCGAGCCAGGCCATCCGCTTCACACGGCCTCCACACGATAGATCCAGAATAGTCCAGGCAAAACAAATCAACTGTATCGTGGACCAGCCCAGCACGAAACAAGTTGGCCCTCTCTTTCGTGGTGAGGATTTGGCCTCGTCTTCCTGTTTTTTTTTTTCCCCCCCGTTTCCCTTTTATATTTTTTTATATCTGTATTGGACATGGTTTTTCATGTTACTGAATCATACGTGTTTCCCTTCATTTGGACCTGGATTTATTTCTCTGTGCACTATTTATAAAGTGCACACACAGCGATTACTACCACATTTCCTCGGCTCTTTTTTAAACCGTTTGAATTTCCTCCTTGTGTTGTCTCACGAATATGTTTTTTTTTTTTATATTTTTAATTTGAACCTAGAGGAGTCTTTGTTTAGCCACTCGCTCATAGCTTATTCTATTATTTGAGACTCCGTGACCCCACTTGCAAGTTTCCTCTTTTATTTTCAACAGTGCTTCCTATTATGAGCCATGGCACAGATAAAAAAATATTTTAGCCATTTTGAGCTCAAAGGTGAGGGGAACTGACATCATGCAGATCCTAAAAACCCAAAGAGAGCATGCAGGTATTTTTTTTCTTACCCTTCCTACCTGTGTAGTAGCAATCCCAGTGATAATGACATTACCTTGCATCTTCCCACTCACTTCCTACATCCATTAGTCGCATCCTATGTTTCTTTAAATCTTTTATTAATACATTTTGAGAGATGTTCTGTGGGGATTTGCAATCCGCAAACGACCATGGGGACCGGCTGACCTCAGGCAGGTTTGCAAAAGCCAGAAAGTTAAGTTTAAAGTAATGAGGATCCCAGATTCAGTCGTTGGATAATCACATAATGGGGACACGATCATCACCTTGCTTGAGTAAAACCACGGGGAGCAATGTAATGAGACTGCCACTTGTACTCTGTGGAATAGAAATGCCTGAGAAAACCCTGTTAATTCATTCGATCCCAAAGACATATTTTGATGTTTTTTAAGAGTCCAGACAATCAATGAGAATTCAATGATTACTGTATGGACTTATTTTGGGTTAATTACTAAAGTTATCAATTACATGCATGGTAGGTATATTGGACACTTCAAATTGTCCAATAAAATGATAACGTATTTTTGTATTCATTTTATTACTTGTATTTATGACTTTATTCATGTTATCTGTCTTATTCCAGCTAAAAATGTATATTACGGCCTTAATAAATAATTAATAGCAAAACTGAGACAAAGATTAAAGACACAGCTTGTCCTGCCAAGCTAACCCGTTTAGCATCATAAACTTGGGTTATAAAAAAGTGGGTCTGGGTGATCGATTTAACTTTTCAAACATGTCGGGCTTGAACCGCGCGAAGGACGAGAACGTCTAGCTTTGAACAGCCAAACTCAAAGCAATTAAAAGTCTAGATGACATTTCAACAAGAAAGGACGGTCCTCTGTATGGTTAGACAGCTGATGGGGAGCGGGGGGGGGGGGCACACACACTTCTTGATCAAGCCAATGAAGCACATGAGTTTGAGTGGTGGTTCAGCTTTTAAAGTTAAGCATTTTAGGCAGTTTTCTTTGTCTTTTTCCACTGCAATATGGTGTCGATGGCGAGAAAAGCAGTTATTATATGCCAAAGCATCGCCCCATCGTCTCGCCAATGCAACACTGCATTTTTTTACCTTTTACCTTCCATTGCCAAATTCAGAATCAGATTCTGTTTCTGGTTCAAATAAATATCCATGTTGGACAATTTCTTCTTGAATTTTGTCACATCCGTTTCCAAAATGGTGATGCCCATGAAAGCTAACTAGTTTGATTTAGACGGAACTGTTTTGGCTGATACGGGCTTAACACAAAAATAGAAACACCAGATATTTATCAAACTTTACAAAATTGCTCACTTTACCCATCAAGACCTCAATTATGGATAGACTTTAAAACTTCTATAACAAACAACTCCAGGTTTACATTGTGGGAGACATTTTCTTTGATTTCTCGCAGGTATTTCATCTTTCTGTTAAGAGTCCCAGAATCGTGGACAATCTATGCCAAGGCAGATTGAATGCTGAGATGAGCACACCTGATATTTTTATTTGTTTGCAGACAGACGGAGATAATATAAAAAACACATTTTGTCTGTCTGGCTATCTTCACAAGGGAATCTCCGCTACGTGTAGCCAACCTCTCCACTTCCTGATGTAAATCATATTGTTTGCTCATCATTTATACAGTAAATACATCATAAAACCACAAATGTTTCATTGATTGAGTTAGAGTTCATTATTCAATAAACCAAAAGCAAAAAAAACCTGTCTAATATAGATGCTCATATGGTGGTCTGTTTTTAAACAAAATCCATATATCACTAAAGCAGTCAAGCGAGATAGAGAGAGAAAATATGTGTAATTTTCCACCTATCCCTTTATGGTAATAGTGTCCGCATACTTATGTTTGTTCAGGCTCGGGTGTGTTGTGCGCAGTGCTTGAATTATGGTATAATTCGGTTGCTGTAGTAAAACCCAACTGGGACTGCGGAAATCTGACAACTTTCATTTAATGCGTGGGATGTTATGAAAAGCCAAGGAAGCATTTTGAACATGGATAATGATGGTTATGGTCTGTGCATGTTCAGGCTCGTGTTCTCTGCGGCCCCAAAAAGAAAATGGCGTAGCTTAAGGCAGATAGAATGATACTAATAATGGTGGCATTAAGTTTCTGCGCTGCATCGAAAAGAATGTGACAGAGATCCTCAGGCCTTCCCCGTACGCCACACTAAATACACATAACTAATCTCGAAAGGCAAAGCTTGTATTTGCTGTTCACTCCCCTATACGTGTTTATGCTTATATCCATCTTACTGAGGCTTAAAAAATCCTATGAGCAAATCCTTTTTTTTTATTTTGGGGACAACTGAGAACATTTTTAAATAATTCATCCCCTGTGAAATACATTTTGACCCAAATACCCCCAAACTCACACCTTGCATTGCTGGATTGTCATGATCTGTCTGTCTTTTGTTGTGGGTTTTGAGTTGTTTAGTTTAAGTTATAAGTTCACTGTGTTTTCCCCCGCGTGTCATTACTGTAATCAACCTCACCTGTCGCCCGTGTGTGTCCTCCAGTCAGCTACCCCGCCCCTTGTTGTTCCCAGGTGTCTCGCGTTTTCATTAGTTCTGTTAGTATTTAAGCCCCAGTGTTTTGCCTCATCCCTTGTCGGGTCTTTGTACGTCTTCCCCTCGCCGTCTTGCCTCGCGTTGCCCTGATCCCTTCCTTCCCGTGCTACCTCCTGTTCCTTGTCGCCCCCAGTCAGCTTCAGTTTTGCGTTTTTGTTTGTACTTTGTATTTTTCCGTTCTTTCAACCCAGCCTTTGTCATTAAATCACCTTCACTCGAGCCTTACCCCAGTCAGTCCTGCATTTTTATTGGTTCCGCCTTTCCCACATCCCGCACCTCCTCAAACCGCCATGCCCCACCGTAACATGGATGAAGGAAAATAAATAAACAAATAAAGAAATAAGAGCACTGTACCATCCATATCTGATTTAATAAACTTTGGAACCACATTTGGACTGGTATCTTTAGGTGTATTTTATTCAGCAACTCCAGAAGTTAGATCTCTTTTTGGCTTACCTGCCAGGTAGTTACGTAAATGGTAAATGGACTTTCACTTATATAGCGCTTTTCTACCTTAGGTACTCAAAGCGCTCTACACTAACTAGTCATTTACCTACTGATGACGCAGCATCAGGAGCAACTGGGGGTTCAGTGTCTTGCTCAAGGACACTTAGACATGGTCTTGATGGTCGGGGGATCGAACCCACGACCTTTCGGCTGGGAGACGACCACTCTACCACTAAGCCATGCCGCCCCCAAATGACTGTGCATCCATGTAAAACTTAACAAAATAAAGGCAATGTTTTGCGAAGGAGTCACTGTAACAGTGTGGCAATATGTTGCTTTTTCATGTGCCAATTAATTTGCTTTCGATTTGAAAATCAATGAAATGCTCTTTTCCTGTAACAGGATAAAATGCTTTCAATAAGATTTGCCAACATCTGAAGCTACCCTGTTATAATCTCATACGAGCATGCCCCCTCACGTATTACCAGGGATACCTGTACGCTTATTGTAGAATAGGTAATTAGTAATAGTTAATAAATGCTTTATTGTTGTCTCTTTTTCTTATCGCATACACACCTGGCATTTGAAGGGAAGTCTTCAATTCTTTACATTCAAGGGTTTTATTGTCATATACATAGTAACACCACTCAATGAAATTCTTATTCTGTTCACTTCCCTGAGCAGACTACATTCCACAATAGAGCAAATAGTAAGACAATTTAAAAAAAAAAACAACAACTTTGGAACTACATTTGTACTAGTATCTTTAGGTATATTTTATTCAGCAACTCCAAAAGATAGATCTTGTAACGTCATCTGTTTCATTTCTGCCTTGATCTCCAAACACTGTATTGACCTTAATAAATGTGATTTTTTTATTTTTATTTGGTAAAAGTCATTTTAGTGCACTATATTATGTATTGTTTTCTTGAGCTTCTGCTATTGCCATAAATAGGGTTCTTTGGTCCAAACAAGCAGAACAACGTTTCCTCTGGTTTTTACTTGATATGGAGACATGAGGCAGCCTGTCGCACTGTGAGCCAAATGTAGCGACTGGCAAATCCACAAGAGTATACAACAACCCTCTCACCTTACTCCAAAGACATGCGCATGCACATTCAGACAAACATGGCTACCATCAAGTGGCACATCATTATTTAAACATTTGTCGTCTCCTTCCTCAAATGTCTCACCACAAATTCTCAATAGAATCGGTTTTAATACGCAGACCATTCCATTCCTCTGGATACTTCCTAGCGAAAATAGACACATCAAGCACAAATATCATGTTAATCTGACAGGAACTGCAATAGAGGTGTCCTGGACTGAGTAACAGACAAAAGGGAAAGAAGATTTCAGACTTGCTTGGAGATTTAAAACAGACTTGTTTTCTGCCTGTCTCCAATCATTTAAATGCATCACAACGTTCACTTCTTGTAATCCAATTATGCCGCGAAGATGGATCCAATATATTCAAATACACATTTTTCGTTAGTAAGACTCCAGCTCAGTCCCATCAGAGTTGAAATGACTATTCAATTAAAGGCCTTTGCTCCAGTGTTCTTTATGCAACTCCCAATGTTACTCAGCCAAGTTACAAAAACCCACAGGAAGTATAATCCAATATTCAATTTCCACCTGCCTCAGGTGGGACTCTGCTAGAAGACCAACTTTCTGTCAGCAGGCCTTTACCCATACCCCAAGATCACTTTGTGGTTAGTCACTTTTCCTGTCTGCTCCTGTTAGCTGCTAATAGGCTTGGCACTGCATCATTACACTGCAATTACGACACGGACTTGCCAGTTTGTACTACTACTTCTAAAGGTGCTGCATCCAACACTTGTGCTTTCATGGAACGTTTTTAATGAATGAGCTCATTTTCAGACAAACTGGCCGACATTTGCTGCACACTAAACTTGCCGAAATACCCCCTTTGCAGTCTATGTAGCACTCTAGGTTTTATACATTATAACAACAACCTTTTAGACATGTATCCTCTTTCTCTAAATCGTGTTGTAACAAAATGTTGAAGCAACCGTTGTTTATAATCTCATGTTGCCTTTGAAATATAGTAGGATTATAGTGGACTGTTTCCGGTATCAGACAATTTAATCATGCATGTTTTTGCCCTGTATCATGTGCAAACGAAAAAATAGATCTACATAATGCACCTTATAACCCAGTGTGATCTATGTATGAAAATTTCTCAAAAATGATCTGGTTCATTGAGACTGCGCTTCATAAATTTATAAGTGTGGGAATTTCCCAAAACCCAGTGATTAACTAATACTGCGCCTCATAGGTGGCACACAGTGCACTTTATAAACCAGCGTGCATTATGTATGGGAGTGACCCAAAACAGACCAGTTCATTGAGACTTAACGTCATAACCCGATACACTTTATAACCCGGTGTGCCTTATAACCCAGTGGGTCCTATGGAAATTTTCCAAGACTGATTCATTTAAAAAATAAATAAATAAATGCTCCTTATACATGGTGCACCTTAAAACCCAGTGCACCTTTTATATGGAAATTTTCCAAAACAGACTTGCTATGACCTATATATGAAATTTCCCAATGTAGAGCAGTTTATGTGGTGCACCTGGTGCACCTTATAACCCAGTGCACCTTATATATGGACATTTCTCTAGATTTACTGGTTCAATTTGAGACACTTTATAACCGATTGCACTTTTTATATAGAAATTTCCCAAAATAGACTGATTCAATGAGACTGCACTTTATAACCCACTACACTTTATAAACCAGTGTGCCTTATAAACCAGTGTGTCCTACATGCGGGACCAAAACAGACCGATTCATTTCGACTGCGCCTTATACTGTAAATCATAATAACCTAGTGTGCCTTATACATGCAAATCTCTCTGCAAAATAGACTGGTGAGTTGAGACTGTACATGATAATCTGGCACGCTTTATAATCAGGTGCGCTTCATAACCCAGTACCTTCTACATATGAAAATTTCCCGAAATAGACTAACTCTATGAAACTGAGCCTTATAATTCAGTCCTTCTTATAAATGAGTATGCCCCACGTATAGATTATTTTTTTTCCCTAGGTAGACCAGTTAGTTTTTTTAATCTAGTACACTTTATAACCATGTGCACGTTATAACCATAACCATAACCCTTTATATGGATTTTTTTTTTCTTTTTCAATACAACAGTTTGTTGGGACTGCATCTCATAGTCTGGTGCAAATTTTAAACCATAGTACCCTAAATATGGACATTAATTAAAACAGACCAATTAATTGAGACTGTACTTTATAATTCAGTGCTCGCTGTAACCCTCTGTCTCCTTTATATGGAAATTCCCCAAAATAGAGCAGTTCATTGAGAGTGTTTCATTATCTGATGCATTTTATAACCTCGGGTGTTCAAAAATGTCCCCAAATAGACCAGTTCATTGAGACTGCACCCTATAATTCCGTGCGCCTTCTGGTCCAAAAAATATGGTAGATTGAAATGCACTTGCCGCTGCCAGTCTGCAACACTTTTATCCTGTGTGTTTTACCAGATCCAACCAAGAGACAGAGTACACCCAGGTGTATTAACTAGGTTTGATATTGGATCTGCTGCAACGGGTAGACATCGTAGCAACAGACATAAGTCATTTGATGTGAAGTTTTCTGGGTGGTGGACAGTGAGCAGATGCCTCAAGCCGCCTAACAGGCCTCAGATGCAGAAACACTATCCAACCCTGTGATATCCAGCCTGTTCTCTCTCCCTCCAACAGCACACCTCTCCATCTATCAAGCGTGCAGTCACTTGCGCACTCTCGCTTTCGTTCTTTGCCATACTGTGCTTCTCCAAGTGGGTCTGAATTTCTGCTTTGTAAATCTGATTTTGTCTTCCTGTTCAGGGCTCGGGAGCTACATTGGACTTGTTGCTACTGTCGTTTGCTTTGATCACAAAAGAAAAACAGCTACCAGTCTTCATTGTGATTCTAATGTGTGTTTGAAGGGGATTAAAATGGATGTTTACTTTCAATCCTTTCCTTTTTGCTGTCTATACCCATGTTAGTGATGTTTTTCACATATTCCCACATAGTGTTGTGTGTATTTTAAGTCTGTGGGGTATTTCTGGAAGCAAACAATATCCACTGAGGTCTTGTGAGGACGGAACACACACTTCTTTGTTGTGTTTTTTTTTTTCCACAACTCATAGCAGTGTTCCAAATTCATACATCCTCGTTTCGATTTTTTTTTTTTTTAATTTGTTGTCCTCAAATCCCTAAAATGGTTTTTGTTTTTCAATTCAGAGAGTCATCCTCTTTCCAGTTTTCGATATGGTCATGCCTCCTGAAGTCATGGTTTGATTAGGACTAAGCACTTGTTGGCTACGGTTGCAGTTTTTTTTTTTTCCTTTTAATTTTAGTTCCACAAGGCCACTCTACTGTACCTTCCAGGAGCATTTCTTACTCACCTAGAGGACAAAGAACTTTCTATGCAAAAAGCGGAGAAATAAATTAAAAGTACATCACTACGCCGTGGACCCACTCTTGGAAAGTATCCTGAACTGTAAATAAAAGTAATTTAAATGTTGGGTTTGCTCATTGAGCCCCAGAAAAATTCCACAGTTTCTAAGTAAGCTGTGTGCAGCTACAACTACCAAAGCAGATGTGCCACATGGTATGTTCTCATTTGTTTCTGACGTTTTCTTACAAAGATGAACTAACCAGCACTGCTTGCCTGTCCTTTTACACTCATATGTTATTGAAGCAAAGCGCTGGGTGGAGTTTTTGGTACTTCATGAATCGTAGAGAGTAACTATTGAAATTTGTCGTGGCTATGTGAAATTAAACAGACGATGATGACATTTTCCAAGAAACGCTATCGACTGGCAGTTTTAAATTTGATGCCATAAAACATACAGGCAGGAGCAAAACCCGGCCGCACTTCAATCTCGGAATCCGATGTCAGCACCACTTCACGCTCTGCCTAGTGTTTATCTTCATCTCTGGCCCCATCGCCACTCTTGTGCAAGTTCCTGTTTCTCTCATGCCTATTGCTTTGCGGGGCACTCAGGTTTGAGATTTTACTGACGACTGAACAACCAACTTTAAGAAGTCGGGCCCCTTGCCGAGCTGGCTGCCCAAAAGGGCATTAGTTAGAAGGACAACAATATCCGAGCCTAAGGACCTGGATGACTGAGAGATGAAAGTAAAAGACGCATGGCAGCGTGCCTGGAGTTTGCCAAATGTCACCCGAATGACTCCTTCGCCATGAGAGACAACATTGTCTGATCTGATGAGACAGAATGAACTCTTTGGTGTGAATGCCAGGCACTTGGAGGAAACTTGGCACCACTCATCAACTGGCAAATACCATCCTATATAGTAAAGTATGGTGGTGGCAGCTGTGGGAATGTTTTTTAGTGTCAGGACTCAAGAAAAGATTTATGTTGCAATGTACAGAGACACTGTGGATGAAAAGCTGCTCTAGAGTGCTCTTGACTTCACACATTTCATCTTTCAGCAGGACAGTGACCCTAAGTACAAATCCCAGATATCAAAAGGGGCTTCAGGACAAGTCAGTGAATGTCCTTGAGTGGCTCAGACAAAGCCCAGACTTGGATGTGATTGGTTATGCTTAAAATAACTTAAAATGGCTGCGCACCAAAGCACCTCACCCAGCCTGAGAGCGCTTGGAAAAGGTGATACAAAAAGGAACAAGCAAAACTGCTCAAAGATGGGTTTGTGGAATAATAATAATTATAAATAAAAGCTGTTATTGCTGTCAAAGGTACTGTATTTTTGGGACTATAAGGCACACTGGGTTGTAAGGCATAGTCTCATATAGCAGTTCTATTTTTGGAAATTTTTTATACACAGTATAGTGCATATTAAATTATAAGGCACTGGGTTATAAGAAGCACCGGATTATAAAATGCACCTGGTTATAAAGTGGAGCAGTTAATACGGTACACTCAGTCAGTGTTGGGTTATTGGGGTAATGGTGAGACGCACCACGTAATAAAGTTCACTGGGTTATAAAGTGCACTGGATTAAAATGCACACTGGATTATAGGTGCTCCAAGTCATAAGATCCCTTGAGTTATAATGTGAAATAGGTTAAAAGATTAACTGGGTTTTAAGGCACACTGGGTTATAAATTGCACTGGGTTATGAGGGAGTACCAGTTCATTGGTGCACCTGTTTATAAGGCACACCGGGTTATAAAATGCACCAGGTTATAAGACACACCGGGTTCTAGGTGCACCGGGTTATACAATGCATGGGTTATAGGGCACATTGGGGTAAAAGGTGTACTGGGTTTTAAGGCACACCAGGTTATAGGTATGTGCATATTCTTTTTGGATGTTTTTATTTCTGTAAACGATTTCTGATAATAGTCGCAACATTTGAATCTGCAGATTCCACTACAGTATACGTTCAAAAGCATTCAAGGGCAACACACCGCCTAGGTGTGTTGACGAAAATGATTAGAGTCCATCAAGAGACTGCAAGTACCTTTACCAAAAATTACTCTGCGTTTTATTTTGGATAAGTCCAACTTTGGCTCATATTACGACTCAATGAACCAACAGTAGCAATGTTAGATTTTTATCAGTACTTGTGGTTTCCCTACTTTTATATTCATGCCGTGTGTGTGTGTCCTTCTCTCTTCTACTACCATTGTTTTGGAATGCTTCTTGGGATATCAAGTCGAAACTTTAGGCCCAAAGCCCAGCTATCATTCAGACCTATAGCCTCGTCCGTTGTTCCTGTCTGTTCTGTGATGAGCCTTGACAGCAGCCTGTAGGTTGTCATTGCATTCCTGCACAGCTGCTCTTAAATCACAAACGGGGATGAATCAAGTGTTGTGTTTTTTTTTTTTTTTCCTGCTCTGGTTCTAGGCTGGAGCAAGTGTGCATTCTGCGTATGAGGCCATGTGCTTGTGGTCTTGTGCGTAAATCATTCCAATCCTCCATCACTTATCAGTTTTATGTAATGATGTGTTTTTGTGTATAAATGAGTACACTTGACACCAGTCAGGCCTTTTTTCCACTTCCTATTATTCTCCTGAGCTCTGACTTTGCATGTCAACATTATGCTGTGTATCGAGGCTGATAAGGAAATGTTGAGCCAATTTAACTTGACTGTTGAAGAGGTTTGGAATCATCAGCAGGCCACTGGGACATATCAAATGTCTGGTAGAACATCTGAATTGTTGCTTTAGTGCCTAAGAGGGCTGAAACATTAGAGGAGACACATTATCTTGATTCTTAAGTAGGTTTAATATTGTGTGTGCAGGGGTTCATCAAAAGTGGAACTGCTTTGTTTTCCGCTCGCTCTAAAAATACAGGGATATAGGGGGTCTTTATGAATTTCAGTAAAGTCAGACGTATAGTAAATATTTGTATGAAAAACACTTCTAGGCCGTAAGTATGATGAGCATGCCAGCTCATGCGACAACTCCTAATGCTGCCGACTGTGCCACTAGTAACCAGTGTAAACCAAGGGCCCCTTGTACACACTGAGAGAGCATGAAGAGGACATTTGTTTAATATCGGGGACTTTATTATGTTCCCAGAAGTTCATCCAGCTCCCATTCCTGCCTTTTTATTCTCACAAGTTCTAAACAGAATTCGAGGACCGTCTCAGTTTTGTCTATTTTTACCAAGCTCCACCATTTGAAGTACATTTTTTTTTTTTTAACGATTCCATCAATTAAAGCTTGGGTTGTTATTCAAAGAGTCATTTTGACTGTCTCCCACCAAAAAAAAAAATTACTGGGAGCCAGAAAACCTTTTTGACATCTAAAGTGAGGATAACACTGCATACAAAAATAATAAAAAGGAGACATAATCCTGTTATTCATGAAATTCAAGCCAAACCTAAATCACGGCCCAAAATGTCATCCTTTTAGTCATCGTTTTATCGCACGTGGATCGTGGTCAGTCCAAATGAAATTAGAAATGTTTCATCCATTTATCCATCCATTTTTTATAGTCGCTTATCCTCACAAGGGTCGCAGGCTTGCTGGTGCCTATCCCAGCTGGCTTCAGGCAGTAGGGGGACACCCTGAACTGGTTGCCAGCCAATAGCAGGGCACACAGAGATGAATAACCATTCACGCACCCAATCGCACCTAAGGGCAAACCAGAGTGCTTAGAGAACCCACACAGGCTCGGGAAGAACATGCAAACTCCACACAGAAAGGCTAGCGCGAGGTGGATTTGAACCCGGGTCCCGGGTTTTTTTTTAATGTAAAAAAAAAAAAAAATTATATATATATATATATATATATATATATATGCAAAAAAACATGCACTCAACATTTTCACAATACCAGTCAAACCTTTGGAAACATTTTTAAAGTAAAACAAGAGATATCGTGCCCTACGATTGGTTGGCCACCAATTCAGGGTGTCCTTGGCCCACTGCCCGAAGTCAACTGGGATAGGCACCAGCAAGCTTGCGACCCTTGTGATGATAAGCAGCTCTAGACAATGGATTGATGGATAATTTAAACGTATATAATTAATTAATTTAAATGACACTATTTTAAATGTAAATAAAGTGTTGCTGTCAGAAGGATAAAAAGGCCACATTCGACTCCGGAGCCACAGGTTGCAGACCCCCTGAGTAAAAATCACACAGTTGCACAAGCAGAATTTATGGACCTCAATCCCCCCGTGTTCACCGTGCGACTTTTGTTTTCGCCGTCTCTTTTTGTTTATGTATGTCCCCTGTCCATACTGTACACCCACTACCTTGACCGCTGGCCACGTCTCTTCCGACCCAAACACCCGGAAATTGAAAAAACAAACCTGCAAGGACGAGCACAGGTAACAAACCAGATGAAATGTCACTTATCAGAGGAGAGCCGGATACAGACTGATACAGATGATCCAGTGTCTAAACGGTGCACATGGGCATGCATGTGGCCAATTCACATCCGCATGTTTGCACACCCACACCTGTGTAAACCCAAGTGCAATGTTAGCAAGGGGGAAGGAGAGAAAGTCTTTTTACTGCTGTTTGACTTTTTTTTTTAATCTCAAGCTTTGTTTGCTGTAATCAGAAAGCCTCAGACTCGGGGCTATACATCATTCAATTCACCACAGAAGAGGAGGGAAGGAAAAACTGTAGACAAGCATGAAAACATCCAATTGATATGGAATATAAAATGTTGGTCATAGTCTACTTGGACTCAAGCCTTAGAAAGTGAACAAAGTATAGCTGCTAGCGGAGTAGGATAAGGACAAGTTGGCTTCTCTCTCTGCTGTCTGTGTTCAAGTGACCTCCAAACATCAGCCTTCATCTCATGCTGAGATTTTTTTTCTTATGCATCTTTTCAAATGACAGACTTCCAAATTTATGCTTCCTGCTTAACCGTCTCAATGGGATTATCAGGTAACAGGACAAAGCCCAGAGATGGCGTATCAAAGCGTGGCAGAGAATTTCTAAGGAGGATTGTTTTTCAACCGAGCCGCCACTCTAAATGACTGCTCTTGAAGTTGAGGCTAAAGAATTAGATGGAGGCCCAATTTATTGCCTAACATCAAATGACATTGCACCCCCATCCTGCCCCTAAATGCTCTGTTAAGATAACACATCAGGTGAGGGGCCACACCTCAAGGAAACTGGTACTGTCAACGCTGCCTTAGACACATTTTAAACACATGCTCTCGAAACTTAGAGAAAATACTCATGAAACTACTTGGGTACAACATCTGCCTAACACCTGCAACATTTACATGGAAATTGCCATCTAGTAAATCTTAATTTGTCCTCCAGACCTCACAAGCCCATACTAATCGTATTGTTCTTATTACTGAATAATCTAAATCAAAGTCCGTCTGGTATAGTCCTGTATATCCTGGTGGGTTGGAGTTACTGGCCAAATTACATAGATGCACCACTGGGAGCCACTAGAGAGCGTTGTCAAACTGTTTCCTGTCAGAAATGTGCTGTAAATATTGTCTTGAATGAGGAAGGCAATTCCATGATAAAAATGAAAAATGTATTTCAGTGATTATATAGATAAGATTTCACTGCAAGAAAAGAAAATATTACATCTGTTTGGAATGTAGACATTTCTATTTCCTTAAAGTACGTTTTTGTTATTGGCATACATACTTTATAATTTGTGTGTCACTACACTCATGGATTATGTGATATAATACAGTGTGTGTGGATATATATATATATATATATATATATATATATATATATATATATATATATATATATATAACCTTGTAAATGACAAGAAGTACTTATTTTGCATTCAAATTATTGTTAGTGCAGAGAAAATTGGTCTGATTTTGAGTTAGGCAGGTATAAGGCGACCCCCCCCCCCCCCCTATATGGGGTTGAAAATGGGGGAAAAAAAACTCAACTTGTACACGGAGGAATACAGTAATTGCTTGATTCATTAATAGTTGCCCCTCTAACATCCTCCCCTTCTCGTAACATAGGCATATAAAGTAACTACATTACAATAACATAAGGTGGTCAAACCTATACAAACAACTGCTTGCCTGTCATGACACACTTCTCACAGTCCCAGGGGAGATCAGCATAATTCTTTGGATAAAGTTCTAAGTGGAAAATGTGATGCTATCAAGCGAGAAAAAACAGCAGACATGATACATTGTCGGACAACTCCCTTCTGTCATCCATGCTGAGATATAGGACAAGATGCATTAACACGGCAACACGGGGGACTGCTTTGTGTCTTTCCTTGCCTCCTTCGCAGCCCCCATCGCATGCTTTAAACATCATAGCGTTGAAATGATGAATGATGTTAAAGCAGGTCATTATGTTAACTTACTAAAGAGCTCAACTCGACTCTGCTGCATCGACCTGCCTCAAAAGTTTTGTGTTCCATCGCTGCCCTTTTGTGCTGCTGGTTTTTGTTTTACTGTTTCTCCTGTTAGTCATTTCCACATCCGCCATATTCCACTTCATTTGTCTCAGATGAAGTGATGTAATTTAGAGTCTAATCTACTTCAGATGCCGAACCTTGACTGTTGTGACTTTTTGGGGTCTCTCCGTTTTTCGGTGTGGTTTTAAACTTGTGGAATGCCCGAGAAACCCCCACCACAAATCTTTACCTCTGATGAACCTTTGGTCCCTTGTTCCCCTACCACCAGGCTATTTAGTCAAAAACATTTATCCACCTCTGTCAACATCTGCCTGACCACATAAAAAAACACACTGAATCTGTCTTTCCAGATTAATTTTAAGCCTCAACATAAATCTGAAACTGTTTTCACGTCGAAAAGCTTATTTGCTAACCAATACAAACAGTGTTTACTAACAGGACAAAAAAAACACTTCTTTTTTTTTTTAAACTAGTGATTATTATCTTAAGTGTAACTGACTGCCGTAACATTTCAAAGTCAAGGAAAACACATCATGGTAATGTAAAAACTGTCATTCAAAGAAAAACGTTCAATCATTGTATAAATAGAAACGATTGTCAAAACATTAAAAGCTGTTATATTTACTGTCTTCTTAGCTAACACATGCTAGGATTTTTTTCTGACACTTGATCCAACATGCTGATCCCGTGACTGAAGTGTGTATACATAGTATGAGTGTGATACCTATCAGTATGAGCTCATGTATGGCAATCCTAACATGTAGCTACCATCACACTCGATGGGGGATGTTCGTGTGATTTTTCTCCCAACCTTTATGTCTTGCTGCACTTTTTAGTGTGTGTTTTCCCTTGGATCCTGGTTCTGAAGTCAACATTAGCCCTTGATCCAAGCTGAGTACAGACAGGTCTTTGTTGAGGGCAGTTAACCCCTCTCCTCCATACACTCACACTATATCCAAAGAAACGGTCATAAATCAGAGCAGAGACTGAGTAGCGTGAATGAAACTTTACTACAGAGCAACTTGTCTCAGAACTACCAGACATTAATCATAGATGCACTCCAACTGAGTTTCAGTGTTAGGAGATCCTTGAACATTGGTTCTTACAACATTTTTTTATGAGATCGTTAACTGATTTTAATGGAGGGTGGCAACAGTTCTAATATCCAAAAACCTGACAAGATGTAAGATTTTCTCTCTGATAGCATCGAAATGACCATTTGAATCAGGTGCAGCGGTTTACTCCGAATACATACATGCTACACAGACATCCCTCCAAGATGTTTTTCCATGAATAACATTAATTCAAATGGAAAATAAGTAATATCATGCCATTTACAAGGCTTAAAAATCGAATATATATCATATATATAATAGGAATAGTGTTCAATGGTTTTAGAGCATTTGCACAGAACATCGCAAAATTCACTTTCTTCAAGCGTTGCCTAATTGCCTCTGTTGTCAACAACGAGACTGCGTAGATCATTTTTTTTGGCGGACGTTGACACATTATGAAAAGAAAAAGACGGCTTGACATGTCCATTCAAGATTAGAGCAGTGGCACACATGGATGTCAGCAGGCGGGGGGAAAAACACAACACACAACACAACCGCACACATTTTTTTGTTGCTCACGTTAAACATAATCTTCAACAGCCCATGCAATCGTTAGATTTTTTTTGTTCTGATTCTCGTAAATAAAACCTGAGGGCCAGGAGTACTCTTTGACAATGAAGTATTATTTTTCTCTCTCTCTCTCAGCTGAAGGATCCCACTACATACAGGCAATTGATCCGATAAGACCAAACCCAGTGTAAATATCAAGGCAAAGCACTCAAAACACAAGCAGATGGCTTGTGCTTTGAATGTCGTCTCTGTGCGATAGTAATTCTATCACTCCAAATTATGTCTCGAATCCTTCATTCCAATGGTAGGGATATAAATCAGGTCTTTAAAACCCCCGTCGTTGAATTCTTCTCTGTCTGACCTCTCTGCCACAACCTTTTTCCTTCTCTACAATTTGCACATGAATCAACAACTTTTTACCATATTATCCCCCCTTCAACAAGACTAATATCGACAGTGATTAAAGTGCCAATTATTATGGCCAACTATTTCTATTAGCTCTTATGGTAGTAAGTGGAAGAAGTAAGAGAATGTTTTTGAATTTGTCAAATGTGTGTCTTGGTTCAAGAATAAAAACATAGAGTGGGTGTTGTGGCCCATGGTGGTACCTCGGAGGCAGAATGCTCACAGCATGGTCCTTCTCGCTTAGGGAGTGAAGTTACCTGCTGAGCCAGCGCCGCAAACTGAAAAACGAGCACATTGGTAGTGGAGCTGGAGGCCTTAAATTAGAGGCCAATGCTAGGAATGTATGAGTGAGTTTATTTTGTCAAGCTCAGTGATCTGTTTTTCCAAGATCCCTATTATACTTAATGTACACAAACACATGGGCTCATACGGGACAAGATTACTGCAAAGCAAGGGTGGTTTTACTTGTACATCTTCCTCCTAAAGAAAACCTCCCTCAGTAGTAGCAGTGATGCCTTGAATTACATGACCTGTCATATATTTATATATATATATATATATATATATATATATATATATATATATTGGGCCCCTGGTTTACTAACCCCCTGTTTTATGTATTTTTCATTTTATGATGTGGACCACGGCGTTTTTATGTCCCCCGCTTACGCACAAACCTTTCGACTTACGAACCATCCAACATGCCAGTCAGTGTGCCCGCACTATTTTTTTCGCGTTGCTGCATCAACAAAAACAACTTTTCTCGCATGTCACGTAAATGCCGATATGCTATTGGTCGATTAAGGTCACAGTCACGGTCTCAGTCACGGAGATGCCGATATGCTATTGGCCAAACGCCCTCATCTAGCTTGACGGCACGAGCAGTGGTCGGTGTGTTGTGAAGACTTTGCAAACTTTATCTGTTAGACATGGTTTCTAAAACTGCAAGTGGCGGTAAAGGAAGAAGTAAGAGGATGATGACAACAGAAACGAAGCAGGAGATAATAAAAAATATACGAAGGAGTCGCACGCATAGTTAACCTTGCTAGTGAGTATGACCGTAACCGCTCGACAATCGGTACAATTCTCAAGAACAAGGAAGCTATTAAAGCAAGCAAGTTTTCTAAGGGCATGACTTTCCGTGCCAGGGGGCGGACCTCGGTCAACAACAAAATGGAGAGGCTTCTTCTATTATGGGTTAAAGAGAAGGAAATCCCCGGTGATATGTTCTCGTTTAAGAAAAGTTCTCGTTTAAGAAAAAAAAAATTCTGCGGGTTCGTCTCTGCTCCCCTCCGCCTCCACCCACCACCAGCTCAAGTCACGTCGCCCCAAAGGTAAATGTCATTTTTCCTTTGTATATTTATATTATTTAAGTTAGCTGTACAGTAAATGTTACTAATTTTTAATATGTGCGTAAAGTCGTGATGTTTTTACCTAAGGTTTTTGCACGTGTTGCACGCATTCACTAATTAACATAGGTTTGGATTGCCCGTCATACGGCCAATTCGAGTTACGAGCCTAGCCGCTATATATATATATATATATATATATATATATATATATATATATATATATATATATATATATATATATATATATATGACATATACACAGACCAGTATTTAACCCTGAGGCTACTACCCCACTCTGTTTGGTTCATAAATTCCTAAGTCTGACTGTAATGTAATGGCCTCACCAGCCAGAAACCTCAATACACATCAGTGACCTATACCTGTGTTCCTATACCTTCATGTCAATGGTCAGCAACCTGAGCACATACCATGTGCTATCCATTAGCATACAGCTGGTATTGCTACTTCCGAGAACATTTGTACAAGGAATTAGCAGTGGCTCAGTTACGGGTTGTTAGGCATGGCTATGGAGGAGCAATGTCAGATTTAAGGAAGTGCCATCGACGAGAGGACCCTCACAGGTCAAGATGTTAGGCCTGATGGATAATGTTCAGTGGTTTCAGTGGAAGCAATAAAGTGGCAGAGCATGGGAGGAAAGGTTGAAGTTGGAATGTGGGCTCCTCGACAGCAGCCCAATAATTCTTCACTGCGGAAACACTTTTACATTGGTCAAAAATAACTGGGTCATCAAATAGTTAAAATACCTGTTGATATAACCCATTGTCGTGTAGTTTGTTTACATATTTTTTAAATGTTTATCTGAGGCTGTATAGGCTGAGATACTGTATCATCATTGCACCTCTTGGGATAAGAGCTTGATTTTCCTACCCTGATGAGAGGGTAATTATATGTCGTTGATCTGCTTGTTGCTTCCACACAGGTCAGTTCCTATGATTGATGGTCAAAATAATACTAAAAGAACTTTATAATAATATTCATAAATTAAAAAACATGGCATGTGACTCATAATCTGCTTCCCCTTATAATCGTTATAAAACAGTGCATCCATATTTGGAAATTTCCTTAAATAGACCTGCTACTTGAGACTGTGCCTTATAATCCGGTATGCTTTACAGTCTGAAAAATACGATAAATGATAATGTATGGTAAATGCGCAAGCTTTATATACTTGATGCTTGAGTGTGTATTGGTAAGCATTTCTTACAGTGCTTCTAAGCTACAGCGCTTCAGCTGTGTCCCTTGCTCTCATCTGCTCCCAGTTAACATCTTGAACGATCTTCTACAGCATGCTCTCGTGTCATGAAACTCACACTACTCCCTTTCTCGCCATATCCTTCTGTTGTTTCTTTCTTTTCTTCCAGTTTATCTGGCACATGAAGTGGAAGATGGTTTTTCACTTTCTCCCGCCCCCCCCCTCCCTTTTTCAACCGCGGAAAAAGCCCCACGCGTCCAGCTGCATCTTGGTCCGGCCATGCAGTCGTTAAATAGTTTGAAAAATGAATGTCTCAATGGCATCATTCTTGTCTGCGCCCCATCTCGTTTTTCCATGTCTACTTGTTAACTTGTGAAATATTTGAGGTGTCTGAGAACTTCATTACACTGAGCATGCCAACAAACAGTGCAGAACATCTTTTCTCTGATCTCTAGCTTGCCCTGGAAAGCATCAGTATTGGAAAAGACTCCGACAAGTCGTCTTCCAATCCCGTGTAAGTAGTGCCACACAATGGAGGCTGGTTGCCCTCATGAATAGCTCGTATATTGTATTCATTAAAGTAATTTTCAAGATCAATTAATCAATTTTCCATGCCACTACTGGTGTGGAGCATTCAAAGTATACGTGGGGAGTCCCCACAACTTTTTGATATAATGCTCCGATTACTGTAGTTATTTTTATCGGTTTTGGACACCCATCCTGTATATCTGATAATCTGCCATTATAGTGGTATCCATACCAGAAGTGGAGGCAATACCATACATGCCTTTGAAGCTCTTGCTGTGTAAACCCAGCCCACAACCTTGAAGTTGTAAGCACACCAAAACCAGACACACTTACCCTGAACTTGGCCATGAGTATTTTCAGACAGTCTAGGCTTAGTGTCTGCAAATGACTTCCTTTTCTATCCTGGTCTCTGTTGCTCTTTCATTGTAACATGTCTTTAAACACTGCAATCTTGAGATATCTTAGCAGTCATCAGCAACCGCTTGTTGGATGGCTCTGCCTTTGGCCACAACTTTACAGCAGTGTTCAGTTGACTAGCATCTCTTCATTATCTGTGTCATCTGTCATTGTCCATTGCATGAAATCTTGAGTCATGTCATGTTGTAAGGCGGATTTATGATCAGTCCGATAAAAATAGATATTTCTTAAGTCTGACATTCCTTCGCTTTAGCTTTCGGGCATACCATTCCCAATTGCGTTTTTTTTTTTTTTTTGTTCTTGTTTTGTGTGTGAGTAGTGTTAATTTTCCGAGGCTGAGGTAAATACTCCACCAGTCGAGTCCATGGCCTGTCAAGGAACCCCATCTTTCATCACTGCACTTTGTTGTGTGCTGAGGCCCTGCCTATCTTTCATCTGTGCCGGACATGTCTTGGTCCCAGTTGCCTCTATTTTCTCTTTGTGGTTTTCACCCTGACCACCATCTTGGCTCCAGGCCGGTGCACTCTTCTCACCACACCCTGGGGAAAGTAGTACACACCTAAACCATTTCAAGTTCCTGCCTCTGACGTGTGTTGTAGGGTTTTTTTTAATGGTGTAATGTGGTTTAGAGGAATTCTTGTTGCCCTTCGCATCCCCTGTTGTGGGCACTTTTTGACCCAGGCCTCTTAAGAGTCTGGTGTATCTGTCGTACCATGAAACCGCCATATGATTTGTACACGCCCATGTGCTACATTCTCATTTCCACAGATTGATTTGTCTCTTGTGAACACCTGAAACACGCATTCAGGGTATTTTATTTGTAATAGAAATGGATGAAACACAGATCCTTTGAGACGAGCTGTCTCAGGAGATTGAATCCATGGAAACGAGACGAGATGAGATGTTTGCAAAATTTATAAATACATTTTCCAGCACAAACTACAAAAAAAAAATAATGAAATGGCATGTTCGAAGGTAAACAAAATGAGGCTTTCTCGTTTTTCATCTGCAGGCTAAGAATATTTCTCAAACTGAACAAACTTCATATGACTTGTGTAAGTTGCAGTCAAAAGAGTATTTCTTTGTATTTTTTCAATTTTGTCATCTGTGTCACAGTTCACCAGTTCAGCCACCTCACTCCCAGCCTCACCTGCTCAGCCCTCCTGCTAATCACCCCAAACACTAACACCTGCTGCCACTCACCCGCCTAGTATAAAGCCCGCTCACTTCCATCCACAACCTGCCAGATTGTCTCTATGCATCACGCCGAGCTTTCCAGCGACTCCTCCTGCCAGCCTGCCCGTTGCCTGACCCTGTTTGTTCCTGACCACCCGACTGCCCGCCGAATTGACCGAAGTATTGGTATTTCGACCCTGTCTGCCTCTGACCACCCGCTAGCCTGCCGTCTTAATCTGTCTGCCCGAGCCCTCCTCCTGTCCCGCTTCCTCAGCCCGGCCCCCAGCCAAGCCCCGCTCTCCTGACTCCGAGACCCCCTAGACTTCTTCGCCACGCTCTCGTCGGCTTCCACAAACCACCTGCACATTCTGTTTAATAAACTTTCTGCATTTGCCCTTACCAGTTGTGCGTGCGCTTGGGTCCTCTCTCCTCCCGTCGTCACAGTACAATCTGGCCACTGTGACGACGGGAGGAGAGAGGACCCAAGCGCACGCACAACTGGTAAGGGCAAATGCAGAAAGTTTATTAAACAGAATGTGCAGGTGGTTTGTGGAAGCCGACGAGAGCGTGGCGAAGAAGTCTAGGGGGTCTCGGAGTCAGGAGAGCGGGGCTTGGCTGGGGGCCGGGCTGAGGAAGCGGGACAGGAGGAGGGCTCGGGCAGACAGATTAAGACGGCAGGCTAGCGGGTGGTCAGAGGCAGACAGGGTCGAAATACCAATACTTCGGTCAATTCGGCGGGCAGTCGGGTGGTCAGGAACAAACAGGGTCAGGCAACGGGCAGGCTGGCAGGAGGAGTCGCTGGAAAGCTCGGCGTGATGCATAGAGACAATCTGGCAGGTTGTGGATGGAAGTGAGCGGGCTTTATACTAGGCGGGTGAGTGGCAGCAGGTGTTAGTGTTTGGGGTGATTAGCAGGAGGGCTGAGCAGGTGAGGCTGGGAGTGAGGTGGCTGAACTGGTGAACTGTGACACATCTGCCAATAATTTATCATCCTTTACTTCAACTGGAAAACCAAAATAATTGAAGCTTTATGAACAATTTTTTCAAATGTCTTTGTCATTTGTTCAAAAGTGATCAGTAGAAACAGAAAATTTGTCAGGGTGTCAAGTCCGCAGTGTCATCAATACCTTTGAAATGTAATCCACATTTGTGGTCATAGAGTACATTATCTGGAATAGTGTGGGTTATTTTTATGTTGGTTGACCTTCTTACCCACTATATTTGGCGGTGCAGAACAGAGCAGTAAAAAAAGCATAATTTCCTGTGTACTCTGTTGCTAAAAACAACTGAAGGGGGGAAAAAAAAATCTCACGCTGGACATGGATGAGACATCTGGTGGTGTTCTATACTGCAAAACCATGTCGTACAAGATCTACTTCCATCCCCAGTAATTCAGGATAATTTGTAATGTAGAGTCTCAGTGCCCTGATAAAGCGATGGATGGACGGACGGACAGATGGATGGATGGATTGTCTCAATGTGCCAACACAGTACAGATCCATAAATTGTACTGTAACAGATTATAACTACCGTATTTTCTGCACATCAAGGCGCACCGAATTATCAGGCGCAGCCTCAATTAATGACTTATTTTCTAAATGTTTCCATATATAAGGCACACTGCATTATAAGGCACAACAGTAGAAGCAGTCAAACTTTATTAGTCGATTACAAACCAGCTTTCTGACCACTCCTTTAACTCCCAAAATGAATAAACAACTGTCTTATGTTTTATTGTATTAGTATTTCCATGACAGTTTATCTTTTAACAGCAAGGTATAACATGTAGTGCAACATTTAGATCAGGGAACTTTTCCTCCAGTGCAATCACAGTACTGTAATACTCAAAGTAGTAACAATAATAACTCAAAAAATAACTCTAAACTCTCAATAGCATTATAACTCAACGTCAATATGACCAACCTTGTTCAATTGTAAACACACAAAAGAAACAGGTGAAGCTTACTTTATCAATTCATTCCCCATCTACGAATCCCAATCTCAATATTGATCCATAAATAAGGCGCACCGGATTATAAGGCGCACCATCAGCTTTTTTTAAAAAAATAAGGCTTTTAGGTGCGCCTTATGGTGCGGAAAATACGGTAGCTGATGGACAATCATTGCCTCTCTATGGTCTTCATGTTTTCTGAACAATGGGCAGCATGACTAGTTTTCCACATACACCCCCATCTGATTCAAATATTCCACTGACAAATCACTATTTTCTCATGCACCATCCATTGACTTAACCTTATAGTGGACTTTGGTTTGGTCGCTGTGATTAATTGCTCTAATTTATAAGACCATGACTTCATGCCACCTATCAGTGAAACCATAAAACCACAGTCTTCTAATCAATTTCAGCGACCATTACTGGTCCTATTTTGTTTTGCACTTTTTTCTCTACTACTATTCTTCCAGCTGGAACAGTTAGCTTGAGTGCGCAGGCAATTAAATAATCGTTTTGGGAACCATTAACTTGGCCTTGTCTTTCAATAAAAATGTTACTTTCTGTTTAATATGGTGTCAGATAGTTTTTCGCAGTTACAGGGGTTGTTTCATCCCTGACGTTCAAGATTTTCTGATCTGAATTTGGTTCAAATTACTAACTGAAAACCAAATGAGAAGCATTACAGCCATGTATTCATTGTGTCATTCCAGTCAGATTATCTCATGTTTCATATTTTCACCAATTCCTCTGAGGAAAAGTGGAGGGTGACTCTTTGAAAAGACGCAGGAATGAAAAAAGAACAGGATTGAAGGCTTATTTTGGATGGATTGTCATCAAGAGCCAATTAACAAGCAGAATAGTCACCAAAACACTGCTAACATTCACTTAGCTGTACAATTAGGTTTGTAGATAGTCTTTCAATGAAGGCAAATCATAATTGTCCAATTTTGGTTAAATTTCTGCAAACACCATAACCTTTGTCTGTGTGACACAACGAACTGTGAAAGGTATGCAATATTACATACCTGTAGGCTTACACATTCTCATAGTGCTCAACCCTTCCCTTACTTCCTGAAATATATGTTTAAAGTCAAAGACAGTGCCCGCAGCTTGACCACTGGTATGATGTGAGAACATTATAGACTGACAAGACCACTGTGGTTGGCTCTGTTCCTCTCATTTGGTTGTTCGCAAAGCGAGTGACGTCGACGTTAATAGCAGATTTGTCCAAGCTTGCTGCCGATGCCATGCTGTTTTCGCATTTGTTTTGTACATCCAGAGTTGACGTGTTCAGTGTGACAAGGTTGGTCTGTGCTCTCATCACTGTTGGAATTCTCCCACTCAGTCCATCTTAAAATGTCCTCTTTGTAGCACGCAATCTCATCTTTGTGCTCCCACTCTCTTGTTTTCGTCTGGTTTTGCTATCAGCACTTTCGCCATACTTGTTCAATTTTAGGAAAAGTGTGCTTTTAACGCACATTTTCACATTAGTACATTTATTAAGCCCAAAGGATTATAAATCAGAGGGCTCACATCATGAGAAAAAAAGTTGTTGCTTGTATTTCAAAATTTACAGTAATTAACCTTAATAAGGCACACTGGTTAAGTGAAAACAATTTCAGGTGACTACCTCTTGAAGCTCACTGAGAAAATGCCAAGTGAATTTACTGTGATTTGTGTAAAGTTGACACAAAAAATGTTTACGGTTGCAAGTGTGTCATTACATCTGTGGCTTTTTGTGCAAAGTCAGTAACGTGGCTTGTTAGTTTTCACGTGGGTGTCTGGACGTGAGTTTTGGCCTACTCTCATGTTCATTTTTTTGTTGTTGTGTGTTTGGACCATATCACTCAAATTGTCAGGTGACTGTTGATTTTTTTCCTTTTTCCATCACTCCAGTGGCGACATATCTGAGACGTTTCTACAAGGTCATTCTCATCATAATGTTAAGTACGCATCATGTTATCAACACTATTTGCACTTTTAACTCCAATTTTCTATGGTATATTACCTATGCTAAATTGTTACTTAAAATATTTCCTATCTACAATTAGAAAAATATGGAAATTATTTGACCCCTACAATGGCCTCATTAATAATAACCTCATTATTTCTTGCGGGAAATCCAACTTGAAACTGTCAGCTTCTGTAAAGTTTCAGCGTTTGAGTTCCAAAAGTCCACTGAGAATTACAGGCTAAAATCACTGTAGCTTATTTTCATCTTTTGTAAATTTGCCACATTCCTCTCTTGTATTTTTGTAAGAATACTCAGTCCTGACATTCCAGAAACTATATTTTTATCTACATTGATTTTCATCTTCCAGACATAAAGGCATTGGGTGCATATATGTGTGTGGCTTTATTCTGAAAACATTCTTTTCATCAAGTACTGCTAGACTCTCAGTCATGTTCTTTGATGGCCTTTTAATGAAGAAATATGGTCAATTCTCGCATTTGTGACATTTAATTCATACCAGAAGACGCCGCCACCATGCTATTTAAAGGATATGAAAGACTTTGGTCATTTTGGACTGAATGTTCAGTGGTTGAAGACCTCCACTTTCATTAATGTAATCTAGAATCAAAGCACGTTAAAGTTGATTGCGTGTAACTGTGAAAATCCAATGTGAGGTCGATGCCATCGTACATAGTGGCCTGCCTGGCTGCAGCTAACTTGGGTCAACACAGCAATACCGCACTTCTGGGCCCAAACATCCAGACACCCCGACCCTTGGATACCAGTGGATCGGCTGGATTTCCCATTATAGACCTACAAATAACATCAGTTCAGAGCTATAGCAGTTGCAGATGACATAGCCAGCATTATTATTGTAAAAGCTCCAAGAGGATGATTGATGTGTGTGGATTTTCTTAATGAGGGAGTTGATAATTGTGAAGAGACAGGAAAGTCTTTTGATCGATACGGTTTGTGATGAATTTTCAATGTTTTTTTCCATGCGTGGCAGTCATTGGAATGAACTATTGGCAATTTGACATGCCATGCTTTTCTCATCTGTGGCAACGCTTCTCTGACACAATTAGGGCAGTTGAATCACTGCTTCACTGATTCCATTTGCCTGGAAGTCTTTACACGCAAACACTTACAGGTTGCAGACTGTGCTGTTTGGATCAATTGCATTACACGACATGATATTTTAGTATGCCAGATACAGTATATACTATGCATAATGTCTGTTGCCTGTTTACATCAGAGTGCGGAAAGCAAGGAAAGAAAGTAATGACACAACCAGAGAGCACGTAATGAGATTAAAGCAGGCAGCACACATGTTTGTGTTTTATAGATCAACTCTTGCTTTCAAAGCAATACATCTTTTGCTTGATGGATTAGACCTTGGTGCAAAGGGAACATTGCAGAAGATGGAACAACATACTGTACTTAAAAACAGAACACTACGGGCGCGCTGTGCTACTTTGTTGTTCCTACTTCTGATTTATCTTTCGTATTTGTTGTGATATCGGTTGCTGTGGTAGTTATGTATTTCTCAGCATTTTCATGTATTTGTTACCTTTTTCATAGGGGGTTCCTGGATTTATTTGCCACCTTTCGCATTTTTCTCTTCATCATCTTTCTCATAACAAGACCTGTTTTGATTGTTCGTTCTTTGAAGCGAGCTTGTGAATGTCGTTATCCAAGTCTACAGTAGTTTCTGAGTCTATTTTGCTGGGTCTAGTATTCTATGCTTGCTGTGTTTTTATATATATATATATATATATATAATATATATGTTGATTATTTCAACCGTTCATCACAAAATTTGATTACAGTTGACTTGCCGTTAAAATGTATTGCAGGACCTTTTTTTTTAAAAAAAAACTATTGTTTATTAACCAATTACTTTTTGTGTAGTATTGTTTAGTGATAAAATCTGACAGCCAAGCTATAACTAACCACTAACTTTTTGAAACTTATAGTGGTGGAGCTTGTGGTTTGGTCAACATTTTCCATTGAAAAAGCTGAATTTTACAAGCAATTTATTTTGATTAAATACAGAAGATAAGCAGTCTGCCTTCACGAAAGACTAAAGGAATCAGCCTATACTGCTGAGAGGCTGAAATCAGATTTGGCAAATTTTACATTTGCCCTTCTGACACTACAGGACTGAGAAGGTTATTAAAAATAGCTTTAAATGATTACTCAATTGTTAAAATAGGTTAATTTGTTAACTTGTTGATTAAACAATCCATTTAAACATCTTTACTTCTGGGTCCAAATTCTGCTCCCCACCAGACAAAATATATGGAAACATGATGCATTTCTTCCCTGCAAGACTCATTTTCATTTCTTACTGCATTGACTGTTACAAATGATGTCATTGTCATAATTAATTTATGTTGTTTGTTATGTTCTGTTTGACAAGGCTGTAAAATATTGCGGCACTAAAGGATAACATGGAAACAACCTACTGTATTTGTCCGGGACAGTTCCAATATGCTGTAGCATTTCATACTTATTTAAAAAAAAATCACAAAATGAACAAAAATGATCATAAATACAGTATATACAACCCGACTACACTATGCTATTTTCTGATATTAGATGTCCATAGTGGACCACATATAGTAATAAAATAAGCCTTTAATGATTAAGGTCCTTAAGCCTCCATCCCACTGAGGGGCAAACGTTGGCAAAGGTTGTGGGTCTTTTGAACTTGTCAGGATTTTTTCCAAGGTCGCCAACGTTTACCAAACATTTGCCAGATGTTTGCCTGTACTGTTCCTTTTGCAAGAACATCTTGATGGCGAACGTTTGTGACCTTGGACAAACCGTGACTTTTGCCCCTCAGTGTGATCGTGGCTTTAAGGTGGTACAGAGGTCAAATGGTTAGCTTAGTCGCCTCAATATTCTGGTTTGGGGTTAAAATTTTGACTCTGTCCTTCTTGGGTGGAGTCTTTCCATGCTTTCCCTGTATTTTCTTCAGGTACATCTCCAGGTCCAGCCCCAAAAGATACAGGGTAGGTTAAGTGAAGTCCCTCAATTGTCCATCAGTGTGAATTCTAGTATGGTGAATATAGGGCTGTCACAATCGTTTTTATTTATTTACTATTCCATCAATTATTCATTCAAATAATCATGTAATCGACCTCCTGTAATCGACCTCCTCAAGCATTACCCAGAATACTTTACCATACTCTTGTCTGTCTGTCTATCTATCAAGTGTAATTTTCACAGGTTGAAGTGAGTAGATATAAATACTGCTGGTTTATCTTCTGCACATAAATGATTAAAAACCAACAGAATTTGCCTCTGATAAATGGTTAGCCACCATGGTTTGGATGAGTGCGCTAGTGATTACCATTTAAAGTCAACACACACTACAATTTAGTTTACACTTACAAAATGTTGTAAGTACTGCACATTACACTTGTAATGTAAAAAGACGTGTCAAAGTTTTATTCCATGAATAAACTTGCAAGTGGAACCGAAGCTGCCTATTGACTACTATTATACTAACTTTCTGTTCTACTTTATCATTTTCATCTTGATGAGCAGAACTGGCATGTGTTGTGCTTGACTGCCCTCTCTTATTTATATACCTAAAAGATAGTTCTGCTGGAAATTGGGCGGTGGATCATTTTCATACACCTGTTTTTACAGTTGAGTACCCGATTTGGTCAACATTTTTCCTCCAGTCCTAGATAAATACCCAGCCCATAGTCAGCTGGAATAGTTTCACTGCACTATTTTTTTGTAACCTTATTCACTTTACAAAAAAAATGGGACATGTTAAGAGAGTACATCTGATACTGTTTGCACTCTATTGCTGTTTGAAAATGTCTTGTGTAAGACAACCCCTAATTAGGAACCATTTTCTTTTCTTTTTAACTAATACTGTAATTGGACAGTATTTATGGTTGAAACATCTATCGACACTACTTAAAACTAGTTGACTTGAAAATATAAAAACATGCACTGTTTTTATATACACATCTGAGGAATTTCCCAGGTCCTAATCTTACAACCTTCTGAAATAAAATGTCTCCCTCCCATCATGTGTAATCATTAAGGCAGACACACACCTCTGCTTTTTCCGCTTGGCGTAAGGAGAGCCCGAGGCTCCTTAGCTGAATGTGGGCATTGTTTCCTGCCGGGCCGGTGCTCCTCAGCAGCTCCGCTTCCTAACCCACTTTGGAAATGAAAAGTGACACGTGAAAGTGCTGTTTTCATTTCTCAGGATAACTGCAAGGAAAACACTAAACAATCTCTCAATAGAGATAAACCTCTCGTCATGACACAACAGTCTCTTTGCATGCACTCTGTTTATGCTGGATGGTGTGCCTGGCTTGGTCACGCTTTTTTAGCAAGCAGAGGATGACTCGACTCACTTTACATGATGATTCATGGGAACGATATGGAAAGTAATGGACACACCTTGGTCAGACATTACTAACAGATTTACACTCTTGTATTCACCAACACTTGTGAAGGTCTGAAGTGGCTTCCTAAGTGGGTTTTCATAGCAGCTGGGTAATAGTTTGTTTTAACATTAAGCTTTAAAGGAGAAGGGGGGTGGTAGAAGACAAATGAACGTAAGCTGCTATGTCACAAGGACGTCTGCATTACATTACCTGGCAGCCTCTCCTGGAATCCCTCCGGCCCACTGTAATTATCATAATAATGACCCACAATTTTCCTTTTTCTCAATATACTTGTTAATTACTAGCAGAAGGTCAAGCCCAGGGTTAAAGAAATAAAAAGGGGAAACCGGAGCCTGGTTCAGTGTGAGTGGAAGTTTAGGTAGGTATGAGAGAAGTGAAGGAGAGGTGATTTAAGTTTATTCGTCGCAATCAGAACTCATTTCATCAAACAGGTGGAAACGCATGCAACAGGTCCTTTAGAGGCAAATGGTTACAGAAGTCATTATTTCACCTTTAGTCACACTATTTTCATCTGGCCTTCTGCTGATTCTATACGGCAAGTATTTAAAAATGCTCATTGGTGATCATAACTGTAAATTGTTTTACCTGGTTGAAAAGATCTGTGACTGCAGAAAGTAGGCAAGGACTCAAATAATCTATTTTGGAGGCGGGATTTAATGAGCGATGGGTGGGAGTTTGCTATAGCATCCCAGTGAGGTAAGATGAAATGACACACTCCCAACACCAGATATGATTGGACGTAATTGTATTTTAATGTCCAGGAGGCCCATAACCACTTTGTATTTGGTTTTTCCATGGTCGACATCTGGTGTGAAGAATGCCAACATGTGTTTCCACTACACTTGTATTTATACCTCGACGCATAGTGGTCAACAGCAGTCGGCACGAGTTTATTGTCGCCGTTACACTTTTGCTGTTAAGTGACATCATGTCAAAACACGTCGGCTTCTTTACCGACGTGGCTAGCGTTTGTTTTCCCTTGTCGTTCTCAATTTAAAGGGAGGAACATGTTTGTCAAATGCCACAGTGTTCAGCAGGGTTCATAGGGTGATGTTTTGAGTAGTCGTTATGCGCCACAAGCGAAATGGAGCGGCGTGCTTAATTTTGCTCGTGGGTTTGGAGTCATAGAATGGCTTTAGTTGTGGCAGCGGATGAGGTAAGACGATACTGTACAAGGATATTTCTGTTCCGCTGTTCTTTACAAGAAAGGCCACACATGAAAATGTGTGAGGGGCTACCCAATATCATGCGCAATTCCAGTTGTTACATCGACCTCGTTACAAATAATTGTGGGAATATTCACAATTTTTGACAATTAATCATTGCTACAAAGGGTTACGGATATATATTATCTGTTACAAATGTAACAGATAATTACTTGTGTGAAGTCTTAGAATTATTGTAAAATCTTCAAATAAAAAATATGTTCTCAATAACTTGTAATAGTTTTGTTTGAAATGGTCTTCCAAATACGAGCAATTGATGTTTGAACTTTGTTTGCAAAGGTTACGTTACTATTTTAATTTCCAAAGAGCAGTTCAGCAACGGTTTGCTCTCTGGATTAAAATCATACGTTTTTCATGTGAGCAATGGTATAGAAGTGAGTTTTGTTGCCAAAGTGTTTCCTAAAGCATTGATTATCCAAATAATGAATAGTGCTAAATGGCTGCTCAGTTTCAGTTATTTTTTTGCATGAAAACACTAGATTTACATGAGTCTTTGGTGCGACTGACACCGGATTTTAACTGAGTGAAAAATTTAGAATATGTCACCATTAAACAACAACATCAAGAAGTGATTGTCTCACTTTCCCAAAATATTGCTATTCCAGCCCATCTACATCCTCTGTCAATTGGAGTTTCTGGTGGGTGGTGATAGCATGTAAAGAGAAGAGCGAGGAACAAGGAACTAGGCAGTTGCAATTAAACGAATGAGATGAGCCCCAGGTCCTGATTTAAACTTGAATTGTAGCTCTCATTCAGACTTTAATCCTTTAGTCTCATATATTCCTATTTTAATGTCAAACCCAAATGATTTTGCGATAAAGAAAAATAAGGAAGTGGCTACATTATTCGAATGTCTTTTGATGGGAATGTTGTAAAATGTATAATAAGTAAGAGTCACACTTAAATTCCCTTAATCTTGTTAAAAGTGGACAGGGCACCTTATGAGATGCTCTCTAAATATAGAAATTAAAATATTTTAAAAAAAGCCTGATTATTGAGGCTGCACCCTTAAATGCGATTTACTTTATCGTCTAAAAATACGATAAGCGTTTCTGTTAAAGCCCAACCAATATTACCACTCAAAGGCATATTTTATAAGCAATGCAAAAATCGAGCAGTGAGCATTAGCTGCATATGGAACTGATTCTCTAACTCGCTGACCACAACTAGACAGCCCTTCACAGTCCAAGATAAACTATTCTCGCCTCCTTTGGACTGAGGGTTTGTGTGCGCTCATCTCTCTGCTCGCCATCTCTAGTGATTTGCCTTTTGAAGACTTTTTTTTTTTTTTTTTTGCTTTCGTATCTTGGAAGGAACTGCTTTAACAGTTGGAAATGGGAAACAGCCGAATCCATCAGTATATACTTTGGATCTCCTATTCCAAGTGCGTTTTAGATTTGAGCCACTTGATGTTTAAGTGGCGTCTCATTTCTAATTGCTAAAATAGCATGGCCAGTTCATCAGACATAGTAACTGTAATTATGCAGCTTTTTTGAGGGTCTGAAAGAGGCCATTTGCTCAGACTTTTGGAAGAAGCCCGCTGCAGCTTCCATGCACATCTTCTTGTTAGAGACACGTTTTGGAATAGCTTCCGTTTGCCCCTTGGTGGTAAAGTCTTGATGTAAAGCTCTTAAATCCCTTATTTCAGTGAATCTATTATTGCTTTGTTGTCTTGTAAAAATAACAATATCACATAACTTCAGTTCAGATTAGATTTTGGTCAATTTAGAAGTGGGTTATCAAATAGGTAGCCATTCACATGAATTGGTTTCTGAAGTACGTAGCTCCAAATTTCAAAAGTGACACCTTAGTGATTTCTGGTTTAGATAAATACAATAGATAGTTATATAGTTATGCTTTATTAATCCATTCATCCATCCTCTGTACCGCTTTACCTCACTCGGTCACAAGTGTACTGAAATCAATTTCCACTGACATTCTGGGGACAACTTGAACGGGTCGCCAGCCATTCACATTACTTTATTAATCCCACGAGGGAAATTGAGGAAGGAGTATATACATTTGTTTAACAAAGCAACGACTTTTCATTACTAGTTATGTATAGCTAGATGCTTTTGAGAGTGCCACAAGGGGACGTTGATGGCAAGTTCACCAAGTCAAAGTTGCATCCCTGCTGTTTCTTAGGTCTTCCAAAGCATTTTTTAGTCTGAGACTGACATACTTATAATGTGTGTTGTGTGTATGTACACACACACACGCACGCACACACACACACACACACACACACACATATATATATATATATATATATATATATATATATATATATATATATATATATATATATATATTTTTTTTTTTTTTTTTAACGTATTCTTTATGCTCCGTGTAATTTTTGTAGCAGTATACACTGTCATGGTTTCGGCTTATTGTAATTCATTTCCTCCTTCCCTAGGATCTATTAAGCTTTCTACACATCGTAAATGCCCTTTGGTAAAAGAAAATCTATATCTGCAATTTTATAGATGTCCACAGAGAAACCTTGACTTCTTCCCCAAATGTTTAGTGTGACAGCTTTATTTTAAACACATTCATTTACTTTACCTAAAATAATAATGACCGTATATATTTTTTATCGACCTTGGACACTGAATTTCAGTGTTTTTTCATCGCAGACGTTTGGCTACCGTGTCCATTCTAAGTTCAACCTGCTTCTTGCCAGATTATGATCAACATAATCTTCCCTCCCTTCATAAATTCCCAGCCCTCTCCTTCTTTGGCTTGCCGGGATGTCCTCCCAGCATGTTGTAATGCACTGAGTCAGATGTAAATCACAATCTTAAATGAGCTTAAAAAAAGCTCCTTGTAGAAGGTTGTGAGGTGTCAAAAGGAAAATAAGTTGGTAAACGTGTCCACTGATAACAAGGTTTGTTTTTCTTTCTGGGGAAAAAAAAAGACGTAAAGTGCGGTAATAAAATAGCCCGCTGGCTTTCCAGAGAACTGAGTTCATGACCCAAGCTGTTCTTGTTTGTATTCTAAATGTGTTGCTCTATAATCACCATAGCCGCTTGCAATAAAAGTTGTCAAAGTGGTGTTCTTAAACGGCGTATGGGTTTCCATATTTGATCCAAGCCATATGTGACAAACACAATATGTATCTTCACACCATTTGAGAACATTCTTGATACGCATGCAGAGCACGTCTCGATCCTTTGTGGAGACAGTCCATTGTCATTACACAATCTGGTTTCTATTCTGTATCTGTTATTTAGTTTACTTTAAGGCTTCCGCTTGAGATCCCAAAGGACACAATATAAATATCCACACTTCTCCTGGGTATCGGTCAGCTGTTCATGGATTGGCCTTCTTTCTTCATCTAAACCTTGGCATGTCTGTCAGGTGGGCACGGGATTACACGTAGCTGCTTTAACTCACATGATGAGGTTATATGTAACCCTGATACGAGGCTCTGTCAGAACTTTCGCCTCCGGTTGACCCATTCCACAGATTTCTCCACCACTGCAACCTCTCTAGTTAGGCCAATTATTCTATTAGGCACACAAACATCTGCAAAGCTCACCACTGTCTGTTCCTGGTGTCTTTGCTCGTTTCCATCTTTACGCCAATCAGAAAAGGCCTTGAGGAAACCATTATGTAGGAGGAAAACCATTAGGTGTTGAATAGGTTGTGAAAACAACCAGGATGACACGCTAATGACAGTGGCAAAGTGGCACAAACCAGAGGCTCCTTTGGGCCTTTAAGTGTTTTTTACTTTCCCCCTCTGTAGTCCTCTGATGAAAGTCATAATGAGGTAAGTTAAAAGCAAGTGTCATCAGGGACGAAAGACAGTTTATTTAGATGATGAGTATAACAGCGAAGAATGGTTAAGAAGGTTGCAACCTTGACATATGAGGCAACTCAACAACTTCGCCCTGACCCTGAACAGGATCAGAGGTAAAAAGTGGATGGGTATATTTGTGTGATCTAGCCTGTCCAAGCATTAGGACACTGAACCCATTTAGCTATTTCCATCAGTCAGATGTTAATATTCTGTATATTCTTCATTTGATTACTAATACTTTCTTTTTTATGTAAACTTATTACCTTTTAAAAACACATTTTCTGCCTGCTATGTACTAAAAATGACATCACATGATCAGCATTTAGGTAACAACCAATCATGGCTCATATGTCTTCCGTGTTTGGTCATGTGACATTCAGAAGCTAAGCTGTGATTGATCGTTGCATAAGCCTTGAGCACATGTGGTCATTTACAGTCAACGGCATGTGAAAAGCATGTTTTTAAAGGCATGAACTCAATTCAATACCAACAACGTATTTATGTGTCTTTTCAGAGTCCAGTCATTCAATCCCAGGTACTTATATACAGCATTTTTTTAAAACAATACGTTAATATAGGGTCAGAAAATAGTTGGCACTGAATGAGTTAAATAAACATAAAAAATGTATTTAGTTAATTAGTTAGGACCCGACTGATTAATCGAGAGACCTATTAAATCGTCTGATTATGGCCCCTCAGACATTGGCCACAACAAGGATATTTTGTTTGATTTTCACCTTTTGCTTTTATGTTCTCTAACCATTTACAGAAGTTGTATACATTTAACATTGGTGTCATTATTTACTACCCATAAATCCATATCTTAACCTTGTATTTATAATTATTTATAAATAAATTTGTTGAGAAGCTTATTCTGCAGATCTGTCATTCAAAACAAAGTAATTTTAATTTGTAGGTAATTCTGCTACTTGTGTGTTGTTTATACTTTGTCTAAAAATAGCACTTATTTTTGCAACATGCCTGCAGACAGCAAAGTAAGAATTTCATTGTATAGAGAAAGTTGTTTCTACACTTTACACACGACAATAAACACTTTGACTTTATAACTTAATTAATTGTGCTAGTGCACATTTTTTTTCACAATACATCTACTGTTGGCCCCTGCTTGGAGATTAGGTACTAGTTAAAATAGGCATGTACTTGATAGTTATTGGAATGCACTGAAGGAAACAAATTCTATTTTAGTAAATATATATTTTTTTTAAATATTATCCTCCCACAAATTGGCATAGTCTGTTCACTGCTGTTTTTTCTTCTTCTTCAGTTCTGGAGACTCGTTAACCATGTTGAAATGATTTAAGGTCTATATCATGTGTGATTAGGCTTGTAGGAGCTGAACAGATTGAGCTTGATGGATAATACCTATTATTGGTAAGCATTGTCTTTTGTGACAAGCTCTGTCTTTTGTCCACTGTTCAAATGTCTCCTTTGTTTCAGCTCAATTTTGTTTCAGCTCAATTATGTATTTTTTTTTCTTTGGGGCCAAAATAGCACTTTTTCATGATCGCTAAAACGTTCTTCCACTTATCCAGGAATCTGGGACTTCCATTTCTGTTCTCTAACTGAACACTTGCATGACTACTAGAAGTCTTTTCCTCCTTGTGTGCAATGACCGCATGCATCAAGTCACAGCGTTGAAAACAATGACTAACAATCGAATATTGTAGCTTGATATTCATAAAAAATGAGGCATATATTCGAAATGCATACAGTACTACAATACTACATACAGTATATTAAAACAAAATAATAATGTCGTTTCAAGCAACCTTGAACATTTAATAAACAACAAACAGGAAGGAAGACAACTAGCTTTTTGTTGCGAGGAGAGCAGACAGAAACCAGCACCTTCTCAAATCTCCTTTCTGTCTACCTGCACATATCATCCGCTCCTCCACATCTCGGGAAGACATGTGGCAACAATGTAAATAATCAGTTTGTGATAGTGGTAGGTATACGCACCTTCAGTTATAAATGTATTTGTTTTTGTTGTATACATTTTATTTGTATGTTTATTCTGTGACCTGAGTGATGTCCAAGCAGCTATCTTTATTTGTGTCACTTATCTGAGGAATTGCCACATAGCATGAAGGGTCTTGCCTAAGAACTGGATATTACTGTTTGCTTGGGACTCGGGTTTGAAACCTGATTGAAACCCAATCCTCTGCGTCCAAAGTCAGTGGTTTTAACCACTAAACTATCCAGCTGCAAGTTGTAATTGCACCGTATAAGATGCCGACAGACAAAACACATTTTAAAATGAGATCTCCAGAAAATTCCATTTTGTTGAAATCAAATTTAACTTTTATTAATCTTGGCATTAACACATTTAATTCCTGCAATTCTTTCTGGTAGAAATGAGATACATTGGCTCATCTCTAAATCAAACAACTCTTCAACAAATTTCTCATTGGATGAGCTGAACACAACTTAATTTTCAAGTATTTTTGGACTAAATTTTGACCACATTGGGTATCTTGTGTGAAAACACAACCTAGTTTTAAACAACTATTTTTGGACTAAATTTAGACCTCATTGGTTATGCTAAACAACCCAATTATCAAAGATTGTTTTTGGACTAATTTTGGACCGTATTGAACCCATTTTCCAACAGCTATTACTGGACTAAATCAAGTCTGAGATGGACTGCTCATATTTCCGTCCAGAAGATATCTCGGGGCTGGGTGGCAAATGAGGATCCCAACTTAAAAGACAACAATTTTACATTCTATACTTCGCTCAAAACATTGTCGGTGCGCAGGCTCAAGCTAGCTGTCTGTTGGAAAACAGTTCCAACTTAACCTGTATTGCATACCTCCTCCTCATATTATCTCCAATCCTACTGTCACTTCAAATTTTTTTCAATCACAACACTGCCAATTTTCTCCTCCTTCTAATTTCCGCAAAGTGTCTGTCCCGAAATGACTAATGACAAAAAATGATAGTCCTGGTACGGCTCCATTTTGGACAACAAGTGGATGGAAAATCGCGAATCAGTGTGTGCTTGGGCGACCACACAAGATATGTAACACAGAACTCGAGAGGCTCGTGCAGATGCAGTGCTTTGGCACTGTCCAAGCGGCCGCCTCAAAGATAACCGCACACGCACACGAGAAAGCGTTGAACTTAACCAGTTAGATCCAAACTACACGTTTCTACAACAACATAAGTGGAGCAAAAGCACTGCCTTTTATCTTTTTATTGCCCCCATGCACCCAAATTCTTATGTTTTTTTTTTCTTTTTCCTTTCTATTCTCTAAACGGTGTATCCTGAAGATTAATTTTGCCAAGACCTGTTACAGTCCTACAAGTCCAGATTCCTTCAAGCTGACAAGCATGATGTATATTGTTTCCTGTGATACATATTAAAGAACAGACAGCATACTGTTGATAACTGACAGCACAGCGGTAACTGACAAATGGAGAGAGTGAGGAATGGTCAGCTGCCTACGCACGCATACTGTAGCTCTGCACTTTTCTTGTTGCGACACCACTTGCATTAAACTTTAAACCCTGTCCCACCCCCACATGTTGTATGGACGTTTTCCAAATCAAAGACAAAGCCTTTTGCCATGCATCCAATTTCTAAAACTGGTTCATGGGAATCTAGAACCTATTCCTTCTAACCTTTGGCAAAAGGGAGACTCCATCCTTAAAATGGAAGTAAAAAGGACAAGTGGGCTTCTAAGTAATAAAAAGAGTTGTTTAAGATACAGTAGGAGGTTGCCTGCTAATACTTGACCAGTGAGTTGTGAGAGTGTAGCAAAAAGTCAAATTGTTGTGTATCAACTTCTTTATGAGAAGGAGATGCTCAAAAAAGGGATTCGAATTAGCTGACACCTTGGTAAGAACATAAATTTAATGATACTTATGATTATGGTTGATGTAGCTTTGTCTGGCTGACAAAATATAAAACTGGCTTCATATTTGATAACTCTATGGTTTTCTTAGTAATTAAAAAGGGCTGAACATAAAATTGCAGGCACCGTGTGATATTTTAAACATTTTTTAACAGTAAATACAGTAGTTCACAGATTTACAATAAGTAAAAAGCAATAGGTAACAAATATATAAATTTTAGTCCCCCTTCTTTCCCATTCTCATGCTTAACATAGTAAAATTAATTTACAATAAAATACAATAACTTTACAAGAGATAAAAACATTAAAGGGATAGTTTCATTATTCAAAGGTCAATTTGCATAGCTATTAAATTAAATATAGATAAAACTACTACTAACTCTTGGATATATGCCAGTGACATAATGTGACAGGTTGACTAATTAACTCATTCACTGCCAGCTACGTGAAAATTGGTCTTATGTCTATAGCCGTCATTGGCAGTAAAAGAGTTAATAATACATAATGCATTTTGCTACTAGCTGTCGATTGGCTTCAGATTAGCTCAAGGGTCAGGTAACAACCAATCACAGCTTAGCTTGCACAAATCACGTGACCAACCCCAGTAAGCTATGATAGGTTGTTACCTGAGCCTTGAGCGCATATGATGTCATTTTCAGTCCACAGCAAGTGGTGAAAAGTATTTTTCGAGTGATTAATTGTGCATGAAAATAATGATGAAATCAATGAGACAGAATGCTATTTTTATTGCTGTATAATATATATATGGCTGAATAAATTTGGTATCCCCTTAAATACATTCAATATTTTACAAATGTGTAAAATGAATATGAATTAAGTTTGAATACATGTACTCACAAACAGTCCAGGGGTTCTATTCAGTGGTGGATGTAAACCTGTGGAGTAGTGGCAGGCTAGTCCAAAGAGGCTCAGAGGGACAGCTTGGTCAGGGCCAAATCAAGTTTGGCCTTGGGGCCATAAACTAGTTTAATCAAAACATACCGCAGAGACCCCTTTTGTTGCCATGCCAAGAACAGAGGCGATGATTGAGATGGGGGTCGCCCTGTTGATAAAGCAATATTGATCTTGGCAATGGTCTCTTCAGAAAAGTTCATGTCTTGCTCACGCTGCTTTCTTGCTTATGAAACCGGGGTGCATTTTTTCTGATTAGGACTATTCTGGGTAGAATCACTTTCTCCTTTTTATGAACTCTTGAATAATTTCTATATTGAGTTGGGCTTATTTCCAGACTCCCTTTTTGCTCCCTGAATGCTCAAGTAGCAGGGTCTGTGTTTCTCTGCCTGTATCTGTCTGGTGTCCAAACCGCTCCTCTGACTGTTTGGGTTGCTTTGCAGTCTGTTTAACACGTGGACACACTTATCTCTCTTTAGTCTTTCTGTTTTCCGCGTGTAGTACACGGTTGTCTTCTAGAGTCATTGTTATCAGTTACTTATCTTATGGGGGCCCTATCATGACAAGATAACTTTTTGGAGCGTTTAACCATGCTACAATGTTGATTTCTCAGCCTAGACCCCCCCTAAGTGTTATTTTCCTTCATTGATGAATTTCTAAGCATTCCTTGTATTCTGCATCCTCACACCGGCCCCACCCGAGTAGCTAAACATGACTTGAGAAAAACTCATGACAACAAAAGAAGTTCTTACCTTCCCTACACCGCCAACCTTATCCGAGTCTTTTAGTTTTGTTTTACTAAACGGCAACATTTTATTTATTAGTTACAATGTTTTACTGTAGAAAATGCCAAAGTGGCGAAAATCTGGGAGCAGACAGCCAGACATTCAATGTCTGAATGGGAATTGATTTGTTAGGAGGATCATGTGCTATAGAGTGCAATCTAAAGACACCGTTTTGGATTTTAATGTCAGTGAGATGCCTGTTTTTGGCCTCTTTACTTCACAATCTTCATAAGGATAAGCATTCAAGATGATGGCTGCATGGCCGTTTCATGGCCGGTGGCATTGAATGACATCATAAAGGGGGCATGGCAGCTACATGATGAAAAGCACGACCCACCAACTAGATGAAAAACTCAAAATAGACCAATTTTTTTCACATTTCTGTGTTTGAATAACATAAAGTCAAATGTGAAATAAATAATGCCATTTACAAGGCTTAAAATGATTTTATATATATATATATATATATATATATATATATATATATATATATATATATATATATATATATAAAATACAATATAGTATGAATCCGTTTTAGCACAGAGAAATGCCCTTTCATCAAGCACTGACTTATTGCCTCTTTGTTGTCAACGGCGGACTTTGATGCATTATGAAAAGAAGAAGATGGCTTGACTTGTCTCCCAGAGTCCTTGGATGTGTGCTTAAACAAGCAACCTTCCACGCTCTTATCTCACAACAGTCGTCACTTTGGTAAAGAATATCCCAAGTAAGATGACCAGCAAATCATCTCCAAAGACCTCTTTCAAATAAATTGGACGGGTCTGAAGATGACAGCCTGTGGAGGAGTACCAAGGATGTTTGCGCAAATGTCGAGCAGTTTCTCTATGAGAAACGTTCAAATGATGGGATATGTTTTTTGGTATGAAGGGTATCTCGACAGTCGTAAGGAAGCAGAAAAGCCATGCATTTTTATTCATCAGTTTGGCTGAAATTGCAACTAGATATGCAACAGTCAATCGATTAACAGACAACTAATCAATTATAGAATTAATCAAGAATTATATTTGATAATCAATAAATCGTTTGCAGATCTTTTAAGTCCACGCTGCCCAAATGCTTAGAATTTAAGCTTCTGATTTTTTTTAGAATTGAGAATTTTAAGTGTATTGCTAAAAAAGAGTCTAAGGGTCTGTATAAAGTTTAATATTTTTTAATTTAAGATTTAAGTAAATATGTGTACTGGAGTAGTTCCACATCCGTGGCAAGTGCATTTATAGTTACCTTGACTGCCTTTCTGTCTTTCTACAATATAAAAAAAGAAAAAATCCACGATGCATTGAGGCAGCCGCAAAAGGCGAGGCGCAAACTAGCGAGTAATCACTATATATATTCATCGTTAGCCGCAGTCCTGATTGCAACATGGGCAGGGTCTGAAATAGCCTTGTCAGAATTTCTCAGCATCTAAACCTCAAAATAGAATCTTACCTAAATTTAACTGGGCACTGGCAGGCAGTGACACAAATTTGAGAATGTAATGATTATTTCTAGTCCGTCTCCGCTTTGGCCTGAATTGGCCTTGTGGGGATTTGGGTTAAAAGGACATCTTATTTGGCATTTTTTTTTGTAGATGTCTGACCCACGTCCGCCATCATTGATGTGGTGCTGGTCAGACATGGCAGTGACAATTACCATGGGCCACGCTGCTTGTCCAGCCTTGGAAGCAATCTATACAATTTCCTGACTTGTTCAGAGAATGTTACTTGTCATTATTTTCTGCAAAAATCCCTAGTTGCTCTGCTTTGTATTGTATCAGTTTAACTCATCCAATCCCAGGTAGTGCTTATTTATATATATTTTTGGGTTGTTCAGAGGAAGGTTTAAAAATGGCTGCTTCCAAAAGAGGTAATTGTGTATTAAAGTAATCCATTACTTTAGGCAATTAAGTCCTGAAGTCATCCATTGTGTTTGGTGATCGAGTAATGAAGTGTTATTGCTTTAAGTCAGAGGTGTCATATTCAAGGCTCGGAGGCCAGATCCGACCCGCCACCTCATTTTATGTGGCCCGCCAAATGCTAATTAGGACTTCAAGTTTCTACTAAAATACCAAATAAACAAGTTGACTTCAAGTTTTACAAATTCTTCAGGAGCAACAAGCGTTTTATTTGGTACCGATGACCTTTTTGAACAGTTTTTCAGAACTAGGCAAATGTTTGACGCTCATACTTCAAATTTATTGGACTTCACAGTCATAACGGCTGTAACTTCAATGTGGCCCATGATAAAAATGAGTTTGACAACACTGCTTTAGGTAATTAACTTATAAATGATTATTTTTTTTGTAATGATCTAAAGTAATTAAAGTGGAAGTGAAATATCTATGGAATTGCATGAGTTAATTAGACAAAGTAAATGATTACTGAAAAAATTAATTACAGAAAGTAATGAATTACTTTTGTACTTAATTACCCAAAGTATTGTATTACTTGAGTATTTAGTTGCCCCCTTTAGTACTAGCCATTTTATATCTTTCTTTGATCCAATGCTTTTCAGTTATATTTTGCCAAGTCCCCCCCCGCATGAAAGAGAACATTTTTCACGCTCCCCTGCTCAACGCGATGACTATAAATAAGATAATTATCAATAAAAAAATGTCTAAGTATACCTAAACTTGTTTCCTTTTTAACATTAACAAAAGAAAAAAGCAGCATAAATCCATTTTCAACAACTGCTAATTATTTCTTACAGCGTTTTTAAGGGTTACAGTTTAGTCTAAAACAGAAAAAATAACCTAGTGCATCAAAGTGCCTGAAACTAAAAAAAAAAACAAAAAAAAACCTCACATGACAAATAACAAAGCTTTATCCCCAGGTCATCTGCCCCTTGCCCATTAGGGGGGCCTGCCCCACTATTTGAGAAGCACTGATTTAATCAAACATTGAAAAACATAAATGAGTACTTGGTATTGAATGGGGACTCTTAAAAAAAAGTTACAAATAAAAAAATGTAAAAAAAATGCCTATGTAAATGAATAAGTCAATAAACTATTTTATTCATTTAAAATAAACACAGTTTACACTTTCCAGTGTTGAACGGATCAGACAAAAGTCAATTTTCTACACCTTTATATTCCCCTTATCCTCAGTGCCCCGAAAAACCACAGCCTCTCCTTTACCCATTGGCAACTGAGGCACAATTTCTGTATTCCAGCTGAGGTTTGAAATGAGAGAATGTTAAAAAAGTTTAAGAAAAAAAAAAAACAAAACTTGAGTTATAATAACATCTTCGCTAAGCAAGTACTCGCTGCATGGATTTTCAGCCTGTTGGATGTGGTTTTATGATTTAGAGTTGGCCCGTTCCTAGCAGTTTGAAACCCAAGATCCTACAGATGCTTTTGTAATGCTACTGAGCTTGCATTGGGAAATAAAGAAGGCAGTGGGATAGGATAAGCATTTGTTGTGCTCAGGTTTTTGGTAGTTATCTCAGTGATGCAATGTCTGTAACATCACTTGCCAAAAACGGGGTTGGAGTATGACTTGGAAGCGAGCAGATTTCGGTGCTCGGAGTTGTTTCTCGAGCCAGTTGATGAGAAGAAAGCACATCCTGAATGCATTCAAAAATGTGTCCCATGATGCCATCCAATCAGATTTATCCGGGGAGCATTGCTCGAGTTTCTGTCCAACATGTTAACAGAGCAATAATCGAGCGCATTTGAAAAATATGCTCCAGGAGATTGTATTTTCCCAATCATCCATCAGACTTTATAAACCAGAAAATCTGTACATCTGCTGTCAGATGGATGCCAAGATTATGTATGCAAAAAACATGATCGTAATAAAAGATGAGTTTTTTTCCCCCCCTTGCTAAAAAAAATAGTCCCCATGTTCCATCTGATGTTTATTTCACCGTGGATAAGACATTTAAGTACAATCAGAGCTGTCTAGCTTGATTGCTAAGTGCTTATACGATTCCATTTGAACCATAAAAAAAATCCCCGTTGTAGAGCACCATCTCTCTCTGCACATCAACTGTATGAGCAGTTGTAAAATGTTTCTTTGGAAAGTTTAAAACGTTCTAGAATGGTATCTAGTCCCAGTACATGACACCTTTTAGTATATTGAAAGGAAGATTTGAAAGGGGATAAATCTTCTTCTTGAGTTCACATATTTCTTATGGGGAAACACTTTTTAATCACCCCATTTTATTCTAAGGAACCACATGGCATTTTTTTTTATCATAAAAAATTGGAGTGATTTCCATGCCCATATAAACATTGCACAGTGCATTAATAATCATTTTATTAAAGAAGAAATATGTTATTGTTAGACTGCAAACTAGGATTTTTAAAATGCGTTAAAAATGCGTCAAAATTAAACAATTAATCAACAATTAATTGTAATCAACCCTTTTGGTCGTTTTAATTGAAATTAGGATTTTTGTTGGACCTTTTGTTGTACATTGATATAATGCACAAGTCAGATTTTTTTCCAATTTAATTTAAACCAAAATACCAAAAGAAACCAAAATAAACAAACTTAAAGGATCCATACACTCTATGGTATCGATACAATAACCATATCGAATTTAGTATTGATTCTATCAATACTTTGATCTGCGAAGCCATAATATTCTTGTTCATCTCTTTAAAATGGTGATGTCGAAGGTACACTTAAACCGTGCATTTTGCCTTCAAAAATTATTGAAATGTTGAAATGTTGGACGTGTGCATTCGAAAAGGTCAAGAAAGGTTTGCCTGTAAACTTTGGGTTCACTCAAGTGTAATAGCACTTCTTATGTGTCTTGTAAATTAAGCTAAATAGCACACGTGCACTTTTTAAACATATCCTCAGAAGAGTCAAGTCAACGAATGCAGCTGGTAAAATCTAATAAATTCTATTGTTTCAATAAGTGCCAAAGTCTGCACTATACCAGCTTTTTTAAAAAAACCAGAGTACAACTGAAATGACTTTGAAGATCATATTTCAAGGTGGCAGTATGATGTCAACCCTATAAGCAGTTTTCCCTTGTGTGGTAAACGTAATACGCCATGGGTGGGGGACTGCCGGTGCCAAAAGAAAAGATAAACTAAAGAATAAATGACATTGACAACATAAGCCCGGGCTTTACTCTCAGTGGAACATAGTTGCCCCAAATGATCAGTGTAATATTATATGCTGCTTAGCGGCATGGGCATTTACATTGACTTTTCTATCAACAATATTATACTGCTTCAGTGAATTTTTAGTGTTTCAGTAGCAACTTATTCACTCTGTTTCTCTTTATTCTATTCAGATACAATGCCTCATATTCACCTGGTAAATTCTACTTGATATCGCACAGAATTGACGTAAAATCGTTACGCTAATATGGTACTTTTTGGAATGAATTTCTTCTTGAAACAATGGCACTGAAATCATGCAGACCTCACACATTATTCTGTTTTCCATAGCATAATATACAATATGCTATAGACCGCCCTCCACCCTCTATACAGACACATGGCACATTACAAAAACGACTATGACTCAGATTTTAGCCCCAGGTGACTTAATGCGTTGACCAAAGCCCTCCAATGAGAAAAAAAAAAAAAAAATGCCAGGGAAGAGATTCATCAGTCCCATTGTGCGCGCTCATTTACTTCACCACATTCTTGATGCCCTTTAAGCTTTTGCAAATGTAATGGAAATGTTAACACTTAACACATTGGTGTCACAAAACACTTCATAGCGATTAATAACGTGCCAAAGTCTTAAAATTAGCTTTAGTGGTTTCTCATTCTGCATTTCTGGTTGGGTAATAACTCTTGCCAGAAAGTAGTGGAGCAATATTCTTACCCAGGTGCATCAGTTAAAAAAAAAAAAAAAAAAAGCTTTCTTACATCAATGCTGCAATTTCTTAGCTGAGAAAGCCCTCGATGTCCTAGATCAAGATAACACATAATCAAATATTAAAATCCCAATGCAGAGATTAATTTACTCCTTTTTTTTCTTTATATTTTCAAAAGTCAGTAAACTATTCTCCCAAAAAATGTTGACCTTTCCTCTTTTGTATTGACATAAAGCAATACCAAAATATATCGAAAAAGAAATCCGAAAGCTCATGTATACTATTATTTGTGGAAAAACAAAGACGATAGATATTTTGCTGGAAAATGCATTTCCCCGCAACAAATTTTAATGCTGTAGTAGTGCTTGCCCAGAATGTTAGCATGCAAAGTGTCTCCGTGTCAGATGAATTGCTGCCTTCCGCCAAACAAAGCAAATCAAAAACCCATTTTTATAGATTTCTTGTCTTGTCATTTAAAAGACACCGATGACTGTGGATGATATAAAATAGTCAATAAACAGCTGTAAGGATGATACATTCCATCATATTAAAATCAGCAGAGACAATTATGAGCACTTTCCCAGACATTTTATGACTGTCTGTCTGATAAATTTTCTCATTGTAAAAGCCTCACAAGTTACCTTGACTGATATATAAGATCGCTAATTGCATGTCTTACACACAAGCAGTCACATTGCCTCACACATACAGTACCAATGTTGCTGATTGCAAATGGCAGGCCGTTAGTTCATTTATATCCAGTTTATCAAATAAATAGACCTTCTCAAATTTCTGCATAAAGCATTCTACCAGTGACAAAAAGTATGCTAGTAGGCTACATGGACCTTGAGCCTGAAAATCAAGGATATTGAATAAATGACTTGCCCTAGTTGATTGCTTTGTTTCCATCATGGTAATGCGTTCACGGCAGCCAAAGATATAAAAAGCCAGTCTTGATGACTAAATATTGGAAGGAGGTTACAGTTGAATTAATAGTCACAACCCCGCCTTTGCTGTCATCTTTCTTCCTCGGTTTACTCTTCTGGGAATGTGATGGGAAATCCATCTGACTGACAGAAAATGTTCCTTCACAAGTTTTATTATTCTGTCACATACCAATTGGAGTATACTGTAAGTAGGGTTCTCACAAGGGATGCTCTGAGTTTTCGTCCACTAAAAATTTGCGACCGAATATGGTCGAAAAAAATGCATTTTCATCTTTTGAACAAAAGACAATTAAACCTGAAAAAATACACCCAGAAACTGATGTGATGACTCGAAAACCAGCAAGCATCAGGAGAAAGGAAGACATTTTGTTTGGTAGGCAAGCATTTCATCAAGAAATTAGCACCGCTGTGCTTCCACTTCTTTCCTGGAACTAAATTCTCTAACTAACCCCTCCAAAAAAAAAAAAAGTCCGAAACAAACACAACACAAATATTAAATAGACAACAATGCAAAAGGCATAGGAAGTTTTTATTTTGAAGTTGTCCTTCATAACAGTGTTAGCGGAGTGGCTAGCTTGAGTCCTTGCTACTCCCAATTTTAATACTGTCAGCACAGAACCACCGACCAACATCAACACACTGCCATTAAAGACATCATATTCAATCGCTGATTAAGCGTACTATCAGATTACTAATCAATTACACTTGGATTTTATGATATGACGGAAGTCTCCAGCGTTAGCGATAGCCAGTATAGAGGCCGTGCACATGGTGCATTCAAAAGCAGTCGGACATTTTAAATTCAAACAGAAAACAAGTCTGTCAATGCAGTAAAAGTTAATGACTGTAATTGTCTTAATAATATAAAATCTTACTTGTATCAAAAATAATAATAGGGTTGAAATTACTTTGATATTTTTGTAAATTACCGTATTTTCAGCACCAGATTATAAGGTGCACCCTCAATTAATGACATATTTTAAAACTTTTTCCACGTATAAGGCGCACGCGATTATAAGGTGCACCCTCAATTAATGACATTTTCAAACTTTTTTAATCACAATATAGTAATACTCAAAGTAGTAACAATAATAACTCAAATAATAAGTATAAACTCTCATCAGCATAATAACTCAATGTCAATACGACCAAGCTCGTTCAACTGTAAATACACAAAAGAAACAGGTGAAGCTTACTTTATCAGTTCATATCCCATCTACAAATCCCATTCTCAATATTGATCCATATATAAGGCGCACCTGATTATAAGGCGAACCATCAGCTTTTTAAAAAAAATAAGGCTTTTAGGTGCGCTTTATAGTGCAGAAAATACGGTAATTGATTATACAGTGTATGCTAGCAATTCTTTCATGGGTTTGATACGTATTAAACAAATTTTTTTCCACCAATATTCTTTAACCATTTAAAATGCTGAACTTCATTATTTTTGCTTTGGATATTTCCCATTTCTTTGTAAGTATTGGAAGTTTGAACGAGAAGCCGAGCGGTACACCAGTCACGTCAAAACCTTTCAGGTGGACGGCGGCCATTATTCATTGTATTATTGACTGTACATCTGCTCATTTTCTGCAATGACATTACAGTCATTGAAATGTTGACCTTGTCATGTCGTCTTGAGGAAAAATGACTTTTAGCAAAGCAGCATGTCTACTCTCACCAGAGTTCATTAGTGATAGATCAAGTAATGTCAAGTTGTGTTTGTGCTGGACCAGCTCGGCTTGTCTTTTGAGCAAGAGAGGAAAGTGTTGATCTTTGACCTGCAGTAGTTCAGTGTGACCATGCCATGAACGTTGACGTTCATTCATTTCCTGCACATGATGAGCAACTGCTGCAGATCCTATTCATCATTCAAACCATTTCTCTCTTTATTGTCGGCTCTTAGCTGTTTTTTTTTTCGTAAATGATTATGTGTGTTATACATTGCGGTCCTCGTAACTCTTAAGTCAGACTTGTAAAAGTTTTATAGTTTTGAAAAATATCCTAGGAGAGGGACCACAATTTCTCTTAGCTTTTATTTGCTATGGTGAAACCAGAATTGTATCTTTATATCAACACCCATTTAAAGGAGTTGTTCAGCTATGCAAGTCTTCTACAATAAATTAATACATTGTATCTGTCTGTTATAAAATCCATGAATTTTCACATATTCTTTTAGTCAAAATTTTTCACCAAGTTTACATTTAAATAATATTTGGGGGGAATGTTAAATCATTTGAGCTGAAATACAAAACTATTAAAACATCTTATAGCATTATATATGTATATACAGTATATATATATATATATATATATATATATATATATATAATATATATATATATAAAAGCAGATTCTAAGGGTGTCGCTTGCCCCTTTGACCCCACCCCCCCAACCATGCTCTGCCAGTGGCACCACCACCCGCATTAAAACTTTATTAGCTAACTTGATGGGTTTTTTTTAATGATATACACCGTTGTTGCATAATATTTCGAAATTAACTCTAACTACAATTGACTTACAGGCTATATTTTTATATGTATTTATTATTTATTATTATTTTTTAACGACTTCTCGTTCTTCTCGTGTTATGTTTGCTTCTGATGGTGCCAAATAAACACGTAAATGCGTGACACTTCTTGCTAGTGAGTTAAATCAATCAATAAATTCGGTCCTTCTCAGAAATCACTATAAGTGAGTTGCTCGTATTAACCCATTTTTTATAGTTGTCGAAATTTGGGTTGCAATAAATTTATCTGTTTCACAAATCTGAGTTTTAGGGTGCAGACCTTGTATGTTCTCCCAGTAGTTAAAAGATTTTTCGCTGGGTATCCTGGATAGTTGAAAGCTCTTGATTTTTCCTGTGTCACAAAGTAAGTATGAATAGTTGCTTTTTTGATATGTGCCCGATGATTGGCTGGTTATTGCAGTAGCTGGGTTGTACCCATTCTTTGATTCATGTCAACTAGAATAGGTCACCTCCAACTCAAATGAGCACAAATGCTCAAGGAGCATTTGTGTCATTTATTATTTAGGTCAATACCCATACACAGCAAAAATTACCACTCTGCATCTCTGAGTTTCAAAATTTTTGACAAAGAAACAAAATGTCCCCGTAGTTATTGTACCACTTCAGAAACGAGGATGATATTTGTCAGAAATGTGAGAAGCGCTGCAATATTGACGCCTGACCTTAAAATGCCATTCATTTCCAATTACTGAGCCTGTTTTTCCAAAAGGCCAGTTACAGTATATCTATAATATAATAACAATAAAAAGTTCCCAAATGGGACCTGCAATAGGGTGTTTAATATAGGCCAGATACGAGCTTGGCTCTCATTGAAAGGAGAGAGACTCAGAAACAGTCTCATCTCCTTCTGAATGTTTGCTGCCAGTGGACACATGGATGTCTTTAACACTTGTTGTTGTTTTAAATTAAGCCTAAAAGCATTACCCTTTTATTGAGTTTAGCGAACCCATACCAGCATTCTAAGAAACACGAGGAAAATGCCAATAAGTCCTTACGATTGGGGTTAACATTTTGATTCCTGTCCAAGCTTACTGTTCTTTTCCATGAACTGGGAATGACCATTATTTTGATAAACAGTCATTATATTCTGTACCACAGAACAGATGTCAAAGTTGGGCATGGTGCTTTTTGTTGGTCGGACTGTTTTGTATCTTTTTAAGGGGTGACATATTAAATATATCTTTTGACACCCTCATCTGGTGTCCTTGTGTTTTCGTTTCGTGTCTTTACTGGTGCAATTGGATTTATGTATGTTCTTTAGTTTGTGAACCGTTTTACAACTCGTTTCCCTGTGTGAACCAGCAGGGGTGACGACTGAAATGAAGTATAACACTTTTGGCCTGGCAAGTGATCAAGGGTTTATGTACTTATCTCACCTTTAACCTTTTTAGTACTCCTGAAACAGGCCATAAATGTGAGTTCACGCTTTGAACTGAACAAAACCACCAGCGGTGCCTTCTCCCGACTCCTCCACATGCTCCCAATTTCTATTTACCATAAATTTCGGACTTTGAGACCCTAATTTTCTCTCACGCTTTGAACCCTGTGGCTTATCTGCTTTTTTTCTTTTAAACAAGCCCCCAGGGGGACACAGTGGAAGACCTTATATAACTACTGATTTTGAATTTGAAATGCTATTTTACTCGCCACCAGGGGGCACACTCTACTTTAGATGCACCGGGTGTGTTACTGTTGTGTTGGTGCAGTATTCTAACAATTTGAGTGTGTTGGTGTTAAATTGAGAATATGTTGGTGCTGCACTTATTTCTAAACATGGAGGCACATGGTCCGGTGCTTACACATGACAATAATGCATTTTCTGTTATATTTGTTGGTGCGGTTTATAGTCCTAATAATACGGAACTAGCAAAGCTTTACTTTAGCCTCCCAATGAGAGCACTTAATCTGCTTGCTAAGGCATTGGCTAAAACACAAAAAACTATTTATTTTTATTACTGCAAGTACACAAAACATACAAGGGTTGGCATGGGCATGCAGGCACATTGCCCAGCATGGAGCCAGGCAGTGAGGGACTTAAGTAATCATTCCCCTCCAATCTTTGTCCATGCTCTCACTCTCTTCAGAAACCAGTAAGGCTAAGAGGAACCATGAACATTAGGGAGTTCATCTCATTTAATCTTCAAACATCATCTGACTGAGGAGCAGCGATATGTGAATTCCTACTAAAAGTTAGGCAGGAAACTTTTATACTAGTCTTAAATTTGTTTTTTCCCTACAGCTTTTGATTTGGACTGGTAGTTTTAAAGTCGAGTTCAGAGAGAGTTGTCGGTGTGATGGCGGTTTTTTTATTTATTTATTTATTTTTAAACGCTCCTACAGCAACAATGGTATGCATTGTTCATCAGAAGGAGCTTGCTTACTACAAAAGCAGCTCAAGTTTAGCTTACCACATTAATGCAAATTGTCCAGCGGGGACTGCAGCCACAGCTAATGATTACGAAATTGTAAAGCTTTTTGTCAAGTACAATTGTTGTATAGCAATATTTCGTATGTCACAAAAACACAATGTATATAAACAAATAAATAACACTTTTTTTTCTTTTGACAGTGACAATAAAATGAGATTAATTAGAGCAATCAGTTACCCCAGTTAACCCTAACCCTACCACTAAGAGTAATTTACAAGTAAAAAGTAATTTGCTAGACTTGGGTTATGTCCAATCCTTTGCAGTGTTTTTTTTGTTTGTTTTTCGTTTGATGGGGATGGGGTTGTCATTTGCCCTTGTTGTTTTTCTAGGCATTATTATTGAAGATTCAATAAATACATCGAAAGTCAATCCTTTTTTTATTAGACCTGTGATTGACTTTTTCAGGCATCCAATTACTCACCGTGATAAATAAATGAAATGTTGAACTATTTTCAAAGCATCAAACATTGGTTTGATGCTGGCAATTCTTGTGGATAGAAATGCCAATCAAACCAACGTTTTTTTTTTTTTTTTTTTTTTTCCCAACCCTGGTATGTGTGTGTGTGTTTGTGTGTTTGTGTGCATGTGTGTGGGGGGAACATTGTCCATTTTTTTTTTTTTAAAGGCCTGGGAATTGCCTTAATCATATAATCTATATAATCAGACAGCATATATAAATAAACACAGGTGATAGTAATGTATGTGTACTATGGATCATTTTTGTACACTCAAAAATAGAGACAAAACAGATGTTTATTGCAAAGGTTCAATCCATTGATATACCCATTGTCGTGTTTTAGGGCGACTTTGCTGACTAAATAACAATGATTATATTATTCCAAAACAGTATGAAATGATTCAAACCATGTGACCTTGATCATCAATGTGTAGTTTAGTTTCTTATCAAAGGATCCCTCTGTAGGTAAGCAGAGTTGCAGTGAAACCAGCTGTCGGACTAGTTCTGTTCTTGCAGCTACTGTTCAAACACAGGCTCCCTGCTGCTGCCTGTATGTGTGTCTGTGTAACTCTGTGTGAGTTGGTGCTGACAGGACTGGGCCTTGCATTGGTAACGGATCTCCAGACGTTGGCCCCAAGGTCTCCTGCCTCTGCTTCCTCTTCTCCTTCAGCACGCTTTCTGCATTTAGCCATACATGTGACATAATATATCTGGCCTGAATATATGTTGTAACAGTCAGGGGCATGATCGATGTCTTTAAAGGAATATCTTGCACATACAACACGAGAGAATACTGTTTGGGTGTTTTTTTTTACAAGCACAAACAGCATGTAAGGAAAGGGCATGTCAATCCAAATACTTTGTTTACATAGTTTTTGTGCACTCCCACTGTTTTTTGATCAATATTATGTTTGTGGATGAAATTAAGCAGCAAAATCCAGCTGCTGTCATTTGCAGTCTTTTTTCCTCTTTCTAATTGACTGCAAATGACATTACAGTGCCTCAGGTAACAATCAATCATGGCTCCGTTGTTTTCTGAGTTTGCAAGATGAGCTATGATTGGTTTAGTACTGAGTAACTTCGATGTCATGACAGCAAGCGGTAAAAGTGCATACCCCGGTGATGGATAAAAATGAGACAATTTTGTATTTTTGCATATGCATTATTAGTCAGAATTCAGTGTTTAGACTAGTGAGGGTATATAGAATGTAATGTTGTTTAGTAAAAAAAAAAGGGGTGGGGTGGACTTGAACTTTAAACTCATTCAAAAACATAAAAGTATGCCTTGGAAATTTTTCTAGACATTCAATAACAGGTATTTATTTATTTCGGTATTTTTAAGTGTTAGGCTAAAAGAAGGTCAAAATGACTGGTATTAAATGAATTAAGCACTAATGGGTAAAGTAACTGGTTACTTTATTGACTTAATTTATATAAATAAATACTAGCATGAACGATTACTTCAGGCAATCAAGTACAAAGGTAATAGATTATGTGCTAATCAATCACTTTAGGTAAATAATCGATTAATTTTAGTGCCTAAAGAAACCTATTTGAAATGATTCTTTGAACACTTTAGTACCTAAAGTTACAGATAATGTTTAATATTTTATCACCTAATTAAATAAATTACTAACTCTAAAGTATTTGATTACTTCTGATCCTTATTAACTAAAGAAACTTTAGAGCTTGATTCCCTAAAGTGATTTTTTGTTTCAGTACTTTAGTACCTGAAGTAACCACTTTGATAATTGATTACCTTAAGACAGCCTTTATTATGAAGTTGATTACCTAAAACAGTGGTTATCAAAGTTGGGACAGCAGGGGCCTGTGAATTAATTTGTGTTACTAATGAAAAAAAATATTATTACTGGTTGAATTGCTTGCTGTATTGAAGAGTCATGAATACGTTCATTATTTAATAGAAAATTAAATTAAATTGACACACACGCGCATATATATATATATATATATATATATATATATATTTTTTTTCTTTTCTATTAAATAATGAACATATTCATGACTCTTCAATACAGCAAGCAATTCAACCAGTTGAATATATTTTCCAAAATTTAATAATTTTGAAATATGTCAAAATGTATTTTATGTCAGCAATCATTTGCTAACGAGGCGATGAAGCCAGCAAAGCTGAACCAACATTTTATTATATAATGCTGTTTTTGACTAAGTAATTGGAAATTGAGAGTTTACTATTTTTATTTTCTAAACTTCTGTAACATTGAAAGGTAACAAATTTACTTGTTGTCAAATTAAATGTGTTGGTGAATAAAAAGAGCATTTATGCTTGTTTTTTGTTTTTTTTCCCACAAACATTTGCAAATGGGGTCCTTGGAAATTTTCCTTTCTAAAAGGGGTCCCTGATTCCAAAATGTTTGAAAACCTCCGACCTAAAATAATCAATTACTTCAGTACCGATTCAGTACCGGCTTCTTAAAAATAATCTAATAATGCGTTTTTTAGATTGAGTTAATGAACGGAGAGAATCCTGAAGTGTTGAGTGGCATAGTCTCAAAGGATAATAAGAGGCGAAGCAAAAGTAAAAGCTGTGTATTTCAGACATGGTGCGGTGCATTTGAAGACATGCGAGGATATTCAGGGTGTGTGACAGAGCTGTGATGTGGATTTTTGTTTTGTAAGAGACATCCTCAAATTACAAGGCAGAGAAGTGGACAATGAAAGATATTACGTTGTTTGTGTATATGGATCTTTGCATGCAACGGAAACAATTTGCTCCTTTAAAAAATAAAATCCATAAGGTATAAGACATTGAGTGAAAATAACTTTATCAATTTTCTTAAAGGAACCTCGGTCAAATTATAATCGCTACTCGAGGACAAATCTCCCGTGACATGCCTTGTAGGACATGAGTCTATGCCCTGTATAATAAGCAGGGCAGAACATTGTAAGAGTTATAAACAGACTTCTGTATTCCCTTAAATTATTTTCAAGCTGTATACCAACCAGAATCAAATGTTCTTACATGACCAATCATCGTAAAACTTTACCATGCTGTGCCAGTCACACTTAAAACTGTCTGTCCAAAACCCGTCATAAGCAGACCAGGCCTAACACAGCTTGAAATTCTTTCCACAATCTTTCTATGCCAGTAGCTTTGCTTTCAAAGTTTTCTTTCAAAAAGCATACATGGGGTTTACTTCATATTCATAAGTAATTAGTGTGAAAAAGAGAAGTTTGCTTGTGACCAGTTTGTTGTCGGGCAAAAATTCCAACAGATAGTCGAGATTTCGACATTCAGGGACTCTGCAGTCATAGTAGTACTGACAGGTGTTATTGATTGAAAGGCTAAATGTCCGAGATTATATAAAAACAAGCTGGGCCAAAATGTCTGTTTTTTCCATTTGCGAAGGAATACTATCTTCAGATCTGTCAGCGGTTAAAAAGTATAATCTTGAAGATTTGTAGGATTTTTCGAAATCATCTTAGCTGATGGATTTCTTTTGTCTGACAGGACACAAAGTGACTTCCAAAGAACATCAGTTCAAATGCTAATTTGGGGAAGATTATCGAGATGTTCCATGCAATCTTCTCAGCTCAACACTTACCTACATTTTCCATCTCACCTCTCAAGTACAGCGAATGCAAAGGGAATTAGTATGACACAAGAGCAAAATTGGCCCTAATGTGTGTGACAAAAATGAATTCTCATCACCATTTGCTTCAGCTCTTTTTTTATATTTGTTTGTTTGTTTGTTTTTATGTTTGGCATTTTCAGACTAACTCAGTCTCTCTAGCTCATGTATCTATGAATCTTTTATCTATCTACATCAGAAGTGAAAAGTTTTTTAGTATTTCACTTTTTGACCATTTTTCTTCCACTATCTCAGTCAAGCTTTCAATTTTTGTTTAGTGGATAAATACAGACTAGTATTTATTGTGTATTGACTATTTTGGCATGCATCCACTGCCTCGCACCACATTAGACTTAGCAGTAGTGAGATTTAGTGCTGGAGTGCTTGCCACATATTTATGTACATTACATGTTTGTTTTTTGGGAATCATTTGTGGGGTTGTGTAAGCCCAAATTTATTTTGCTGCCGTTTATAACTGTCAAATCATGTAAATACCACAAAATGCTTCTACGGTGATCCCTTTTCACTTCACGTTTGTTCAATTCATCTTCTAAGTGGTCTGTTTGGAGACTTTTCTATTTGCACAAAGTGAATTTTGTTTGCAGTTACATCAAAATCTTTTGCCGTATTGTGGATCATAAAGAAATTTACATTTTTTTTTTTTTTTTTGCCCAAAACCTGAAAATTATAAGAGAGGGATAAAAAGTTGGTTACATTTTTCTACACAAATGCAACAATAATGCAAAGTGAGCTAAATTCTGTATCACAATGATATTTGCCAACTTAATCTTACTAACTACATTTGAAAGTACTTGTCGGCTTAAATCAAAAACAAAGTATACCCTCTCATAATGGTACGGAAAGTTGACAATCATACCACATGGCATTATGGGAAAAATAATGTTTTTTACATTTAGCTTAAAATAATTTTGAATGTTTTTGCATATGTGTTTAAACATAGTTGCAAGCGCATTTAATCACATTTGAAGATATTTTAACATGTTTTGATCAAACATACATTTGAAAGGACATATCTGTTGAAAATATGTATTTTTATTGATAATTGAAATAATAGAACTGTATATAAACACATTGCTTGCACACTTACTGGCCCGCACACACACACGCATAAATACACACACTCTCTCTCACACACACACATAGATACTGTATAAACAATTCCTTATAGACTATTACTGTGAAACTTGTAACCGCCTTCTTTGTGAAGAAAGCCCGAGAACACTGGAAGACCTTGGTGCTCTCTCCCTCTTTTGCAAAAGATTGTTTTATCGCAATACCTCGAGATGATTGAAAAAGCTTACTTACCTGAAATAAACTTGGTGCCAAATCAAGACGCTCTGTTATGCTTTAAAACATATGGCTTTGACACCAAACACAGAATGAACCGAAACACTATCTGCACCCCATGTCTATCGTATGCGGGTGATAAGGTCACCCCTTAACACACCTTACTCCCAGCCCAGCGGCCATCCAGATGAAACTAATTAACTGTTGTTCGCTGCTGCTGTGATGTGACAGCTAGGGGGAGAAGGTTGCTGGTCCTTGATGGTTTTCCCAGCCTCACAGGCCCACCCCATGCCTGTTGCCTTGCAGCCGCCGGCTCTGAAGGCGAGAGTTAGGTCTGTTACGCAGCGGGGATGACATGACACCTGATGGGACACCACATCATGTGATGGGTAAGAGAAAAGGAAAACTCAGACAGATGCTCTCATAACAAATGATAGCAGCACAGGAACAGACAAGGGAGTGGCGACTATGATCTAATCAATCATCATATTACTCATGAAATAACTAACCAATTTCCATAGCATTTTCTTGTTATTCTATAATTGACCATTCTTGAAAAAATTTAGGAGGCAAAATTTTGTCATCTAGAAATCTAGCTTCTGAAATTGCACATCCGCAGAAAGTAGGCAGATGAACTTTCTTTTTGGTTTAAAAAAGAAGCTGATGTTAGGCGAGTTGTTTTAGACATACCTGTATTTGATTGAAGCCAAGCTGTATTTCCCTAAAAAAAAAAGACGTCTGCTTTTATGATAAAGGCTGTGAACAGTAGTCTCATTGTTTGAAAGACATGCTGTTGCTCCAGCAGGATTGTTTGAGCAGGAGATGTTTTAGTCAATTTTTTACAAATACCTGAAATAGTGATTGAGTGTTGTTATAGCACAGTGTTGTTGTAGCATAGTGGTTACAACGATTTGATTTAACTTTTTTTTTAATTAACCCTATAATAAATTATACTAAGCATAGCCTATCAGATGTCAGCAGTCCAGTTTCCAAATCTTATTTCATAACAGCATTGCAACTTAAATGACAGCCTTATTATTAATTAACAATGCATAGATCCACAGTAGAATCTTTATCTTTGGTCAGAAGAATAATTTAATGCATGATAAATGCCATCTTCTTGGCCAATTATAATGATTCTGATCATTTATTTATTTTAACTGTACACGTTTTATTAGCTTTTGTATTAGACGTTAATTGACAGCAATTACACTCCAACATTTACACTAGCATATAATTTATGTCCGCATTTATGTAAGACACAAATAGAACAAAAACATGGTTATTATTTACTGTATGAGTCCGTGGCCAGCAATGAAAGTCCTGCCGACTTTTTGTCCGTATGACAAAACTATTGTCCCACAGCGGAACAGTTTCCTTCACGGACTAACAAACCGCCTTCCATTCCCTGTCATCTTTTAGTCTCACCCCATCATCCTGTCATTCTTTAAAAACCCCTGCTGTTCAGGTTTTGGTTTGAATATGGATTGTTTTATGCCTCAGAATTTCTATTTGGGTATTTATGAATAAAAGCAGGGAACATAGATAGTAAAAAAAAAAAATCTTTATTCCACATGTTTAACCAACAATATAATCACCAGATGCTGACATCTATCAATCACATATTAAACCTTAAATGTATAGTTTTTCATACATGTTAAATTTGTCTTTATTGTCTCTAAAGCAACGTCTTTTTCAAGTACCATATTTTGCGGACTATAAGGCGCGCTGGACTAAAATCCACAGGTCATAACATCAGATCTTTACGCGAAAAGATGTTTATAATTTTTTTTTTTGTGATTTAATGTTTTTGTAATTGTCTGCCAACAGCAACTTCCTCTCTTTAACATACGGAACATGCCTACATGTTCAGTCCTACCATGTTTATAGAAAATGGATGGATGGATGGATATCTGTTATTTAAATAGCAGTTCAAAATCAATACTTTAATAGCATCTTTTTGTGTCTCTCTTTGTTTGATTTTTTTTGTGAACATAACACATTCATATACAATCATAAATACATAAAGTCACATATACTTTGCACTGTATATAAAATTTACACATCACAAATTCAGCCACATTTTTACTCATTATCTTATTACATTTAGACATAAATATGTTTTTAATAATATAGTTTCACTCTTTTTGAGCACAGCCATTGATTCACATCTTTTCAGTTCTATTTGATAGTTGTCCCATAAATTGACACCTCGAACAGATACACATTTTCGCTTGCTGGTGGCTAGCAAAGAAAAAAAAATCAAACCAAAAATAATAAAAACACACACACACACACACACAGATAAACCGCACTGGACTATAAGCCACAGGGCTCAAAACATGAGGCAATGCCAGCAGCCAGACACATCTGTGCGGCACACTTTGTAAATTCATATCACATTTTAAATGTTTTCAAAATGTCTCCTGATTGTGTCTTGCACATGTTGAAGTAAAATGTTCAAATGTCATGTTTCTTAACGCGTTGCCCTTGAGTGCCACTCAAGTTGCACTTTACTGAGTTTGAATTTTCGAGGAACCCCACTAGGTCCATCATTCAGCTGCTCCACAGAGGCTCAGTCTAAAATGCACGTTTAGGTAAACAGAGCTGACACCGTTCATCTTGTAAATGGCAGTGCTGGAAAGAAGTACAGTAAATTCCTGTCTCGCTTCTTGCATCTGGGCCATCTGCATTCAATTTCAACTACAGTATATCACAAAGATTTTGCTTCTCAATTAAATACTGTAAGTTGTGTTATGGTTGATCCACATTTTTTTTTTTTTTTTGTAGAATCCTTGAATCAATACAAGATGCAAAGAGCAGTCCTACAGACTCCTGAATTGTCCACCAGGGTCTTCAGCGGGCCCCTGTTTGATGAAGTTCCAAACCCCCCAACCCCCCGCTCGTCAGTTCACCAACTCGGCTTGTCTAACCTTCACATTTCCCCTTTCCACAGTGATAACTTTGATGGCTATGTGGATTGTGGAAAGGAGGTAAAATTGGTGAACTCAGTGAGGAGGAAGTTGCAGAGAAGGTCAGGAAAAGGTAAAAACATTCACTCAGGCTGCAGAAAGAAACCATTTATCAGCCTTTTTCCTAGACACTGGAATCAAGATTCAAACCCACTTTTCAGAACTTTAAGGTAGATACGCTAGTCATTAGGCTTTTTTGTTGTCCATATGAAATATTTGATCCAATTTCATTGTTTTACTGTGAGCCCCTCTCGATCTTCAAAAGTCTCTTCAGTATCCACATCCTCACTCCGAATACTCATTCCTGTGGCTGTTAGGAAATTCCAATATGCACCATTTGAGGTAAGTTTGAGGTACCACTATGGAGACCAGATTTTCAAAATTAAAAACTGTAATGAGAAGCTAGGTGATGAACTATGCAATTAATTCTTATTAAGGATTATTTATCAGATATTTAGTCAATCTGATTGTTGTCTTAATGCTAAATGCTATTGATCCAACTTGAGCTAACATGCAGCTGTTTTGATTAGTCAAATAAATGATGAAATGTTTCCTCATTCCCTCTGCAATGTGCTCACAGACTAGTCATTGCTGTTTGCTGCACTGAATAAGTATTTCTAATGATCTATGAGATGTGCTACTGTGTGAGTTGAAATTGAATGCATCTCCAGTTAAGTGTGTGAGCAAGTATTTGCTTTTTTTTTGCTTTTCCACAAAGCTATCGATGAGTGTGAGCATTGTTTGAAATGATCAAACTCTTATTTGTGAACCTCAAACTCATTTGGGAGAACATATCTGACTGTCTCATTCTGGGAACAAAGAAAGCTCAACATGCTATGGTCTGACTTAATTTCCCATGATTTGTTGACACGTAAGCAGGAAGTTCTAGTTCCGGTATGAAGTAACCATAGAAGTTAACACTTTAATTTTATTTTTATTTCATTTTGCGCAGGGAGTGTCCAGTCCCAGCTGCTCATTTTGTGGGCCACCGTCCATAAGTAGCCTACAGCATACAGTATACTAACAATGACATTGGCTACTAATAAATTTGTTCTATGTATTTGTAGGGATTTTCTAAAGATAAAGAGATTAAATTTAACCATAAAAAACAAAATTAGTAAGATTACTCTTCATAACACTGACGATAATGAGAGTGATTTTTTCCACTTTAATCTCTGTTAAACTACACATTGCGAAAATATCACATGAATAATTGTCAAATAATTGCTTTCAAATGGTAATCATATGACAAAATACTCTTGCATTGGTTCTTAGTAGAGAAATGGGATATGGCTGATGTTCAGGATCAGTGTGAATAATTTCTAGTACATTATATTGTATGGTCTATGTCCTCTAGAAAATATAGTAAAATTCTAAATTATTTTCCTTGTGAAAAGCTTTTCAGTTAGCATATTTTCAAAGAAAAACACATTTAGTACAAATTGGAATCGATTGATTGACTTTGAGGTCATTGATAAATTAAAAAATAAAAATCAAGGTGGTCCTGGAATCCTTTGATTTGTTTATATATGGCTCTTGGAAAAACTATGGACATCTCTGGTTCATCATCATACAAATCCCTATACAACTGTGTGATTGATATACACATCGCCCAAAAAATTGGGTTGCTGCATTATAAAATAAATAAAAAGAGAGAGAAAGAAAACGGGTAGTTGGGACGAGACGTATAATTGTGACAAAACAATGGTGCAGGCCTAATCTGACACAAGGGGAACTGTCCTGATTAAAATGGGATTTATAGTACAGCTGTATCTCATGGATACTACCTCGGTGACTAGTTAACTAGTTTTATTCATTTACAGTTCTTGACCTTATCCATCTATGAACTTTTTTTTTCCATTTACTCTATCCAAATGTTTGTCTTGTAACTGAATTACTCTGCAAGGAATTGATGTTGCCCGGCTACGTGTTACTAATGAGCAGCGCCTGACAAGCTTCATCCGAGGTGATGACACTGTCTTTTGTCATGCCATCAATTTGCTCCTTTCGAGAACTCCTAAGGTTGACTAAGCGATGAGTGCATTACCTCAGCTCAACAGAAGCAGAAATTTGCTGATTAAATTTCCTCGACATGGAGGCAGAAAGTCCAAGAACTACCCTGGAGAAGAACATGCTACAAAAATGTTGATACATTTGGAAATCTTACTATAGTCCTATAAAGGTTCGCACACTGCTGTGATAAAGTTGAGGTAACAAATCTCCTTGTTTCTCGTCAACATTCTGTCTGTAACTTCGAATATGCATCCTTCCGTGTGAGTGGAGCTCAGCAATGGCTTCTCCAGCTCAGACATGGATACTAACGTTCATCAAATCAAAGAGTGCAGTCTGACTATTTCACTTTCATTCCAAATACTCCAATAGTCCAACATAATGCCGTCTGTATTTGGAGATTTATGTTAAGTAAAGCTAAACCTTAGTTGCAGATGCTTCAGTTTTAGGTTACCTATATTGTAGCACAGTCTCATGAATCACACTTTTTGGGCATTTCAGAGTATTTATGTTTCAATGTTATTGAACCATTTGAACCAATATCTTTAGGTTGTGATGAGGGATATCAGCAATGTTGAAGCACAAATGTGGAGGAGAAAGGGCGTGTTAGGTTCTGATAAGGCGACATTGATCATGGCCTTCCAATTAAAACGCATGCTATGAGTCATTAAAATTATAAAATTATGGTGCTTTTACAGGCATTTCTACAATGTGTATCGAGTAATATACTACTGTGGTTATGGGGGTGGGGGGGTGGGGGGGGGCAGAAACGAGACATACTGCGAGGGAATGTACCTGTGTGTGTAGACGCAAATGCTCAAACTAATCTTTGTAACAAATGATTTGAAGTTTCAATGCTTTGTTTTTACTTTATTTTTTTGACACAGCTGAAAATTAATTTGTCTAACAGCCCTAAACGTCATCCTCACTATCTGACACGCCAAATAGCTCCTCCAATTTAATCACGGAAGTCCTCGTCTTCCTGAGTTGAATGTTCTCCTCCTACTTCCCAACATATGTCTGCTTAAGTCAAGCCGTCTTTTCCTTTTCATGATACGTCAAAGTCCGCCGAAAAAATAATTCACGCAGCCTTGTTGTTGACGAGGAGACAATTAGGCAGAGCTTGGCGAAAGTGCATTTTGCGATGTTCTTTTACAAACACTCTAAAATAGATACTGCATTTATTTAGAGGTATATAAAACGATTGTCAGTCTCGTACATGACATATTACTTATTTCACATTCTAATTAATGATATTCAAACACAACTGTGGAAAAAATTGGTCTGTTTTGAGTTATGCGGCTTTAAGTCAACCCCTTAATATGGGGGTTGAAAATGAGAAATAAGGTATAATAGTTTGTACATTTGGCCGTCCGTTTTTAAATTATGTTTCTGTCCTACATTGCTACTATTTTAATGCATTGGCATTTTTTTTAACAAGAAAAGAAAATTTTATCAAAACACTATATTTTTTTCTGACGATAGGGCATTCTGTTATAAGGTGCCAATACAGCAAATGAGTCAAACCTTATTCAACTTCAATTTGACATCCATAAACAAGCTGTTCCAGATTATAAGGTACACTGTTATTTTCGGGAAACAAAGGATTTATAGATGCCCGTGACAGTAGGTTATGTTACATTTTCTTCAAAGCAGGATCTGATTAAAGTGAAAATCTACACATCACAGTTTTTTCTTATATGCGGAAAATAAAACTTAGTTCATAGTTAAGGTCACAATTTCTGCTATTGGGCAGTTCAATCATGAAAATGTAGCTCCTATTTCCTGTTTCTCACAGCTCTGCAATTGTATATTTAGATCAGCATTCCGTTGTTTTTGCCATTTTCTTCCCTTTGGTTCAACCCTTCCTGCAGCATTTGGTTGCCATGTGCTTATTGATTTCTCAAGGTATCTTGACAAAGGTCTGCATTTTTGCCGTACTCATTATTGTTTTACCGTAGGAGCCACCTTGATATGCAAGTATAATTGTTTTACCATCCCCAGGTAAAGACTTTCATCATATAGTGCACTGCTGACAGAGCAAGAGCTTCCATGAAGTCATTTTTGAAGGTCTTTGTGGGCATGTTACCTTGAGCTTATTGCTCCATTAGTTGCCATATGGAATGGGAGGAGGAACTTCACTGGTTTTTACCCAGAGCATCTGTTTATGGTGATTTGTGTACAGATGCCGAAATAACTAAATGGAGCATAAAGCTCTATTTTCTTAAATTATGCCACACCTTAGTTTCTGATATTATTTTATTTTTTTGCCTCTGTCAAAGCCATTTTAATTTATATGAGCACTCTCAACCGTCATTATTAAATGTGCAGTTATCTAGAGGTCGGAAACTTAGTCCTTGGGGTTTCAAATCAGTGTTCACCGCAGACGATAGAAAAATGTCTCGTTTCATTGGTTTTGAAAAGCTCTCACTATGATTGGTTTCCATCAGGGCTTCCATTGGAACATCTTTGCGCAACTTCAAATCCAACACATGCGAATGTAAGTAGCAAAACATTGTTTCTCCATCATTGAGCCATACGCCATACAAATGGAATGTAGTTGTATGTCCAGCAGGGCTATGAGAGTCCAGCAGCAGTGTACCTGCTGACCCAATGGCTAATGACAGTAAGTGGATTACAAGAAGGCCCAGGTCACCAGTCGTGAATATTTAGTCCACTAAAGTTACCTCGATGCGGCTGCAGCTACACCACAGGGAATAAAGTGCTGGACCTCAAGGTAATTGAGTTGCCAATTTATTTGCGGAGAGTCATAGAAGATGATGGCGGCCAAGAAGAAATGACTATGATTCAATTATTTTTAATTTACAGCCGCAGAGCCAAGTGCACCAGCTAATATCAGCTTTTCTGGACAATGTCAAACATGTGAATAGCTACACCAGGACCTCCATGTATTCCAAATATAAAATAGTACACCATGATCCTTTTTTTGCTCAAATTTATTGTATTTACCTTAATGGAAGTAAGGTCACTTTTACAAGCTCATAATTAGCTATATCATATATCCTACATATCAATAAATTACTTCACTCTTCTGTGGACTTAAAGCGCCTCTGGGGTCATACGATTAAGAGTTCACCAAAATATATTGAAAACAATATAAGACTCTGATTTGCTGAGGTCTTGTAAATCTCTGTGAGCCCAAACTCAAACATTTAACCACATGTTTGCTTTGTTTTGTGTGTATTTTTACTTATATTTTAACCATTGTGAACCTGTCTTTGCACTATGGAAAAAAAAAAAAGATCATGACCATAGAACTGAACTGGGACAATGTCATAGGCCTTGTTATGTGGCATAAAAGTGTAAGGTTTACTGTTGTTTATTTATTTTTAGGGCTCAAAATAAATCGAAATGAAAAATGTTAAAAGGGTTGTATAACGGTTAGATTTGGAAGTGATTATTTATACTTTCACTTATACTTTCCAATGGGGAAGAAGTTGTTTTGAAATATGAAAAAATCCGAGGTTGACATGTATCCCGGAATGAATTCTGGTTGACCATAAATGTTCCATAAATATGAGTATGTGAAGTATTGAAGGACTTTGAGGGTTTTTAATCAGACACAAATGACAGCTCCCTCCTTTCATTAATTGAATTATGAATAATAACCTCTGTTAAAAGTGCATTGGTACCCTAAGTTCAATAATGCAGTCAGATGAAGCCCTTGAGAAATATAGTGTTTATCTTAAGAGACTTTATACATGTAGGTGTCACTTTATTTTTGGCATGTTCTGGGAAACATCTTGACACGTCAGGTGGAGGAGCTCCTGGAAAATCAGGATCAACGCCATGGAGGGGCTGACAGAGGCTGGAACCTGACCATGACAGTGGCAGATGTATCCTTTAGACCTGGCCTCCCAAAGACCTGTCCCATGAACTTACATACCCCACAAACCATGTTTTGACACGCTGTCACTCTTTTTTTTTTTTTTTAAATATAGTAGTGGTGGGGTGTGTCTAGATATGAGGAGCGCAAGGTGGCTACAGATGTGTAAACCTGCTGTGGTTGTTTATGTTTCTAATCAAGCACTAGTTGAGCCATGATAGAAAGCATTTCCCACCTGGGCCGTGTGATGAGAACCTATGTGATTTATGGGATAGAACAAAACAAACAAAATCAAGAGGGAAAAGATCCTGTTAGGGCCTTATGACATATGAGGTTGATGATCGAGAAGCGACTTTCTTTTGCGACCCTCTACAAGGTGGTGCAATTCAGAAAACTAAAGGTCACATTAAGGATGGCGGTACAATGTCCTGCTTAGATAGAGGACAGATCTGTGAAAATGTCCGCACAACACATTAAACTGTCAATGTGGCTGTGACTCACAAGAAAGAAACCATGTGGCAGGATCCAAGACAAACAAACTGTAAAGTGGTTCACCTTTGCCAACTAATAACAGTTAGCTTAACACCCAAGGGTGATGACTTTGGAATATCTGAAGTGTTTTTGAGGAAATGCAGTACAAGGTCATGAAAAACTGGTGGCTAATTGGTATGCATCTGACAAGCCATGTGCCAGGAAAGGAGAGCTGTGGCGAGTTAGTCAAAATGGTCAAACGTGAGTTCTCCCAATCGTTGAAAGACTGTGGCTGTTACAGTATGCTAGCAGGTGTTGATTTTGATTTGAGCTCCAGACAAAAGATCCTAATGAGTGATGAGCCACTGGGGCTACTTCAGAGCCGGACCAAAGCCAAGAGAGAGGAGGATAATCTCCAAACTGGATCCATATGAGGAGAGGCAAATGCCCACAGGTCCAAAGTCTGTGTGTCTGTCTGGCACAGTGTCAACTCTGTAGTCCTCCAGGGAGGAACCCGCCTAGAATTCGAACCAAAACCCTCTGTCTGCGCAACGGGTCTCACACGCAGGCTGCAGACAGACTGATTAGTCTGCCGGGTTTTATAATTAGACTACATTGTTAGCCTTGGAACAGCACAGACGTTGCTCTGCCTAGTTGAGAAAAGCCTGTTGAGAAGCACATTTCTCAAATTCATACATGTCAAGGATGGATATTATTTTACAGTTGTCATTCTCCTTTGGGATTGCTACTGTTTGGTCTTTTGGGGTGTTTTTTTTTTTTTTTTTTTTGTCTTTTGTCCCAGCCTTGTCAACACCATTTTCTAAAATTTGTTTTAGCATTTCATCCATACACTTGATGCACAGAAAATGTAATTTTTGGAAAGAGATATAAGAGTGAATAACACAAGAAAGGTACAGAAAATGCTGACATCTCGATACGTGTATGTACCTTGAGGAACTGTAATGTAGATTTGCCGTATTTTCCGCACTATAAGGTGCACCTGAATATAAGGCGTACACTCAATTAATGACATATTTTAAAACATTTTCCATATATAAGGCGCACCGGGTTATAAGGCGCACCCTCAATTAATGACATATTTTAAAACTTTTTCAAACACAATATAGTAATATTCAAAGTAATAATAATAACTGTAGCATAATAAATTAATGTCAATATGACCAACCTTGTTCAACTGTAAACACGCAAAAGAAACAGGTAAAGCTTACTTTATCAGTTCATTCCCCATCTACGGATCCCAATCTCAATATTGATCCATATATAAGGCGCACCTGATTATAAGGCGCACCATCAGCTTTTTCAAAAAATTAAGGCTTTTAGGTGTGCCTTATAGTGCGGAAAATACAGTAATTGTTTTGATCGGTTAATGTTCATGAGATACAAGATTTTAGGACAATCACCATATTTTTTTGGACAGTAAAGCCTCTATCCTACTGAGGGGCAAACAATAGTGAATGTTGGTGAACGTAGCAACATTTATCCTTTCTATGTTTCTTCAAGGTCACAAATGTTCATCAAGTGGTCGCCACACATTCTCCCGTACTGCTCGTCGTAAATAAATTTTGGCAACAGTCTGGCAATGTCTGTCAATTTTTTGGCATTGATTGTTAAAGTTTGTGACTTAGGACGAACCCTGTTGTGTTCAAAAGAGGCACATGTAAAATCCTTAAATTTTCGCAGAAATTGACAATGCACTTTAGTGCACTCTTAGCTATGGATTTCAGTTTTTTGATTTGTCATCTTTCTTTCAAATTCCACCCTATTTACTTTCACCTTGTAGTCCCAAAAATGTTGATGATTTACAGCTATCTACAACTGATTAGCAAAAATATTTTAAATAGGGGTGAAAATAGAAATTACGTTGAATAGAGTCGGATTTATATGCTGTACTGGTTAGTTTTACTTAATTTGCAGTAATGCGCATCATTATACAATGCACTTTATCACATAATGTCTCCAATAAATGAAATTTTCAAAATAGACCGGTCCACTGAGACAATAATTTATAATGCGGTTTGTAGTCCAAAAAATACGATACTGTAAATCATTGTGCATTTCTTCCAGGAATTGCTTTCTACAGGTATATTATTACCTAAAATGGCTTCATAATTTTAGATTATTTCACCTAGATTAAAAAGAATATATCAAACTGGATTAAAAATATCAATGTATTCTGACAGTCCCAAATTCGCAGTATTTTTTGTTGATATCCAAGCTCTTGCTTGCATAGAGTTCAAAATTGTTCTCCTTTAATTTACTCAGTTCGTGACTTGAGGACAGACTAATAATGTATGCAAACAATGAGCAATACTTTCTTACGATTGTATTTTCATTTCTATACCAAGAGGAAAGGATAGGATAATTTGCTCTCATTTAAACAGAATTGATTGATGGTAAAAATAAAGAAAAATGAGTCTGGTCATACAATTACTGGTACGATTCATTTGTGCATAGTTTTCGATTTAGACGAAAATAAATGCTTGACTGACCATTGTAATCTTAAAATAAATGTGGGTAAGCTTTTTTTGTTTTTTTTAATGATATTTCTGCGCTCACCTATTACATCTCTGTGTGCCTTTCAGGAGGATATGTAATCATTTCCAAGAAGTGGTGTTCCACCCTTGGTTCTCTTGTTTTATCGGAATGGCAGCACAGATGTTGGCGCGGCACCAACATAAAGTTTTCAAGCAGCACCTCCTCAAATGACGGGACCAACACCAACCTCCTCCTGAATCTGCTACCACTCTGTCATACCTTCTCCACTTTTTCCATTATTTTCCACTCTTCATCTTACTCCATTTTATTCACCCATGTGTTTGTTCACTTTCAGGTCAATTCCTAAAGCACTGTTCTCCATTCTGTCCCTTTGTCTTGCTTTGCCCACTCCTTTCTCACCCCAACCTCTTCTTTATCCCCCGGCAATGGGAGAGAGGGACAAAAAGCTCCTAATGTCTTCCCAGAGAGAGGTTAAAATGCAAAAGTCACATTTTGTTAGCGATCTCTGCGTTTAACCCAGTGAGGCAGTGCCAAATGTGGAAAGTCTCTCAGACCCCAAAAAATAATTACACTGTTGGAGGTGAAGCAAGGGAGACAGATGAGCAAAGGGGTAAAGGAAGGAGGAAAGCCAAATAGGGAAAAGATGTATTTTTTTAAAGGCGCTAAATGTTTGAAAAAGTAGAACCAGCTGTTATCTTGGGGCGAGGAGGAGTGGGAGCTGAGGCTACGTAATACATCTAACAGACTGAATCACACTTGCTCAAAAGTGTTAAAGAAGCCTTATCTGTGAGATAAATGTGTTTCTCACATAGGTCAGACAAAAGACATTAGGAAAAAATAGACATATAAAAAAGAAAAACTGCATGATGATGTCAAACTGCCTTATTGTTAAACATAATGCCTTTGCATTTTTAGCATAACCTAAAAATTTTAATTACATCATGCTTTTTATGAAAAAATCGAACATCTCAACAGTTTGCCTCGATGCAAAAATGCAACTGAAACAAATGATTTCATGTCATACATTCAGATGTTCGCATTGGTTTTCCTTGATGGCTCCATAGTCATAAATCTCATCTGTCCTCTATATTTGACAGGCATCCATCCACTCCAAAGAAAGCGCTGGCAGTAAATGATTGTAATTTGAAATACATACACTACGCTGTATTTGAAAGCCACAATTGCCGGTTCATACGCATGAAGAGCCTCAAGTGAGTTTATTCTTACAAAAAAAAAGAATACAAATATAGCAATATCATGTTTGATCTCCACTGACTCAAATATAACGATTGTTTTCATTAACTCATTCACTGCTGTAGATGTCAAAAATCCATGTTAACTGGGCTGATAGTGAATGATTTTTTTTGTGTTTTTATACCTATGATTATGCAAATAAACATCATCAGGATCACATACAATATTCACATACACATGTAGCACCAAGCTGCCAAATCACATTTGTCAGTTACTGTATTGAAGGCGCAAAAATATCAAGAAAAACCTGCGAGTCATTCATTTAAATAAATCCCATGTTTTAGAGTTGTTGTTTTTTTAAGCTGGTCTAACTTAAAAGGTAAAGGTACTAAAACTTAAAAGGTTGAAAAATTGCAAGAAAATTGTGACATAAACACGCAATAGCAAAAGTTCTGGTAATACATGCAAATTCATATTGTGAAGCTGCAATAAATGAACCAAAATGTAGCGAATGAACACTGTAACCCGCTCGAGGAGATAAGGCATGCAAAATCACTGACATCTGTTAAGTCGCTTCACAAAAACCCACTTTTACAGACTGGCTTTTATGTGATGTCATCTGTTTCTGCCAATATCCAGCAGGTTTGCACGGTCAATGAAAGTAGTGGACCAACATTCCATAGACTTCAATAAACATAATCTGATCAACTCTATGCCATGGTTTTCTGACCTTTTTGCCTCAACAAAAATGTACTTATAGTTTCCACTTCAGGCACAAAACTATTTGCATTAAATCCCATTAAATAAAATTTCAATAGTTTTTAGCACAATTATACTGCTGCTTATTGATGCTGTAGTAGTTAGTCAGTTATTTTTGGGTGTTGACAAATAAACTGTGATAAAATCCTTTACAGGCATCACCATTTTTTTCCATGTTTTTATTTTTATTTTTATTTTCTTAACAAGTCACACACACACACACACACACACATATATATATATATATATATATATATATATATATATATATATATATATATATATATATATATATATTTTTTTTTTTTTTTTCTTCTTAAGAAAAAAAATAGATGCCCATATTACACAGTGGAACATTTATAATATCAAAATGTTCTTTAATTCCCAACAGGGTGGGAAACAGTAGTCAGTAGTTAGCAGACATCCTCTTTAGCTTATGGGTATGTTTATTCTGAGTGTTAATGGCCTGTTGTGGAAGTTTGTGAGCGGATGCAATCATGATATTCCCTAGTAAGGAGCCGAGTGTCTTCTGTGTGTTACCGTGCCGTTTAATCAAGGACTGAACATATAAACAAGGCAGAGCAGTTTTGTTTATTATGTTGAATTAAGCTTTGAGTTTGAGAACATCCAAGGTGCTTCAGGGGAAGGGGCAAATCTGTTTGTAAAAGATCAAGGAAAGGGAAGCATTTCCTTAACGAATAGCAACTAGGTTTTAATTACGGACTAATTAATCATCATTATGTCATTTTTTTCAAGTGTCATCTGGTTTAAGATTTATTGCACTACAACCAATGAAAATAATGATAACATGTTCACAACAGGTACTAACGCCTTAATTGTTGCATTTAAAGTCATGGTCCACTTATTTAGCACTTTTTAGCTGTAAAAGTTAAGATTTTGTTAATAATTAACGTCTTTGGTACCAGTCATTTTTAGACACTCCTTTAGCCTAACACTTATTAACACACTTACTAACAAAATATTTGAAAGAGTATAATTAAGTACCTAAATGTCTGGAGTGTCACAAACGTAAAATACTGTCTTTGGGATTGAAATGATTTCATTTGATAATGTAATTATTTTACTCACACTAGTCATACTTTTAAAAATAAATTTTCACTTGGCTGTAGTTAAAAAGGACTCGTGCTGAAGGCTCGAGTATCAACCAACCAATCACGGGTCAGTTTATGAGTGTCACATGACCAACAGGTGAATCATGATTGGTTGTTATCTGAGCCTTGAATATAGTTGTTATTTTGCAGTGGTAGAAAAATGTGTTCGTAGATATTGATCTTACTTGATTGTAACAATTTATTCAGATAAAAGCTTAGTTACCAAAATTTTATCTTTTTACTGTTAAAATCATCAAAATACATGAGTATTATGTTTAGGCAAGTTATGCATAAGCTATCATTTAGTTTAATTTTGAAGCAATTATAAATCAGCCTTCGTTATTTTTGTTTGAATATCAAGTCTTCAATATTTATTTTTTGCTTTATTTCTTACATTAAAATAAATTAAAATCATAATTGTAGAGAATGATTGAAGAATATCGAGCATTTATGTTTCTTGCGACGTCGCCCAGCCCAAGTAACAGCAACAGGTCCGTTATAAGCAAGGCAAGTTTGTTCGAGCAAAGAAATTATGTCAAACAAACAATTATGCAAACAAAATTATTTTATATCATGCTCAGATGAATTTGTGTAAGCCTCTGAATGATTAAGATATATACAGTAATATAAACCCGTGAGATTGTGCACGGTTTATGCCAATTGAACGCATATAGCGCTAGGAAATCAAATATGTTAAGCAGGTGTCATTTGTGCCAAGAACGAATTGAAGAAGCAAGTCTTTTTGACGTCGGAGGAAGTGAGGTGTACTCCAGACTCTAGTTGCGCAGCATTACTGATTGTTACGGTAATTTTGTCATCAGTAACCATAGTAACTAAACTCAAACAGGAAGCGTCCTGTTTTGAGGTTTATCAATTACAGCGTGTCCATTGACGCTGACTGCTTTAAAGGTTTGTTTAAATCGTACCCATTGTGTTTTAAGGATTTACGCATGTAAGATTATTGACCAACATTAAACGGGTTTAGTTCTTGAGATTGTTATCAACACATGCAGCGCATCAGGACCACTGCGGGTTTTAAAATGGAGAAGTTATGGGCGCACGAGCCAACAGTTGCGATTAGAACCGTATTATGATATTAATGTATCTCTCACTGCGTTTTTGTTTAGTTGTATCGTAGCAACGAAAGTGTACATGTTCTTGTTGAGGGTCCCTATATATGTATTTGAAAAGTATTCCGTTTTAATCATATATACAACCACCTGAAGTGGTAACAAATCATCACGAGTGCAGTACATTTGATGACGTAATATAGTATGACTTCACTCTCTTTTTTTATTTAATTTTTAAGATCGGAGCCCCGCGGACCCTACCGTTAAGTATTGTGTGCAAGTGGAAATGTAGGAATTTAGGGGGCACATGGAGGTCTGTCAGGACCAAAAAATATTCAAGGAATAATAAATAAATGTATAAATCTGCAATCTGGTGACTGCATGAGTAATTAAGAAATCATGTATGTTCTTACATTAAAGGGGCCAAAAGCCCATCATTTAGCGGCAGTCTATCTTGGATGTAATTCTGTAACCTGAGTACAAGTTTGGCATATTTCCTGTGGTATTTTTCAATATGTACTCTAATCATATTCATGTTTTTTTTTCAAAATAAGTCGCAGTTATTTTTTAACTATTTCAATCATAAAGATGCAATTTGTGCTTATATGTTTGATCAATCAGTGATTTCTGGTCAAATCCAATCTAAAATCTTTTATTTATTATTCACTATTTGTGTTTTTCACCAGCACAATGGGTACATTACTGACCAGGGTAGCCAAATGGTCGGCACCAGACAAACTGGATGCCTCGCCGCTGAATGAGGTGATGCTGAAAGATGTCTTGCTCTTTGTGGAAGACTTCAACTCCCTGCACCCACAGGAGGCAGGGCTAACTTTTGAGGAGCCTCTGCAGTGGACTAGCACTTTGGAAGCGTCCGACTTTCAAACAGATTATGAGATCAGGTCAGCCTAATCATGACCCTGTTGTATTAAGTGTCTTTGCAAGAGATACTGTCATTATATTTTGTCAATTGAGAATTAGTTTTATCGTGTCAATTGTTGCAACTCATTGTCAGATTCATAATCGAACATTAATCATGTAACTATGTATGCATGTGTTGTCCCCTTAGCGAGACAGGCTTAGTAGAGTCCGTTGAAAAAGATGATAAAGGACTTCCGATGTTAGAGCTCTCTCCTCCGATTATTTCTGTCCGTAACTTCAAGCAGCTCTCCAATATCATGAATATGGAAAATGGCAAGAGAATGCATGAAGTTCAGGCGTGCATTGAAGGTAAGTGCTTCGGCCATTTGATGGGGTTTGAATCCCAGCATTTATATCTTGCTGTTATTATCAATTTTTGCTCAGAAAACAGAATGCCTGTGAAGAAGATGCTTGGTTCAAACTATTCCGAAATGCAGAAAATTACAAAAAGTGAAAAAGGACAAGGAGCGGATCAGCCACCAGACCCCAAGCTTGAGCTTCTTCGTGTTCTACTAGATTTGAATAAACAGATTGTTCGCAAGATCCTCAAAGAAATATCACAGTGAGTAGTTTCTTCTTTTTTACGTCTCAACACTGTCTCAAATAAAATAAATACTACATAACTGCAATTTTTTATTAAAGAAACACCAATTTTTTTGTTTTCCAGAAAGTTCCGGATGAATCCCTCTTTTGTGGACAACGAAGTGGAATATTTACAGAGTTGTTGCGGTTCAGAGGAGGATTCGGTGTTAAAGTCGATTCAATATACATCAGGTTTGAATTTTATCCATATTTCACTGGTTTGCAACTCATTTAATCCCAAAGACATTATTTTGCATTTTGTACCAGTAGATACATTCAATCCCTGGTTATTATTTATGTCTTTTTTTTTTTTTTTGGTTTGTTTTTCAAAGTGCTTGGTTAAAGGACTGTCTGAAAATGGCTGGTGTGAAATAAATGAATAGATTATTTCATGTATTAAGTAGTGAATTAAACAATTACTTTAAATGCTAAAGCAACCAATAATAATTACTTTAGTAATTTAGCACCTTAATTCGTAGATTACTTTAGTACATATTGTCTAAAGCAGGGGTCACCAACTCCGGTCCTCGAGGGCACCTATCCAGCATTTTTTCAGTGTAACCCTCCTCCACTGCACCTGATGCAAATTATCATGATCATTTTGGTGCTCCTGCAGAGCTTCTTGATGAGCACATCCTATGAATCAGGTGCAGTGGAGGAGGGTTACACTGAAAAAATGCTGGATAGGTGCCCTCGAGGACCGGAGTTGGTGACCCCTGGTCTAAAGTAATTGATTACTATTGTGCTGATTACCTAAAACGATTGATTACTTTAGGACCTAGAATAATCAATTACTTGTGTGCTTTTGGTACCTAAAGTAACCAACTACCTATCTCTGAAGTAACCTGGTATTGAATGTCTGGATGCTTAAAATAAAGTAAAAATTTTGCAAATTAATGATTTTACATTAACATTTTATGCACCCACACATGTCTGAACACATTATACACATCACAGTTGCGCAGAACTCATGTAACAACCAATCACAGTTCAACTTGCTAACGTCACATGTCCAGACTCAGAAAACAGAAGAGCCGTGATTGGTCGTTACCTGCAAACTGAGCAACTGTGATGTCATTTTTAGTGGACAGCAAGTGGCAAAAAGTCCACAGTTGAGATGGATTGAAATGGGTGGATGTAGCTGCTTAATTCATATTGCATAAACTGAACATCAATCTGTTTGTCCCTTCAACACAATTACTGAATGTTTCACATCATAAAAGATGTCGGCTGCTGTCTTAATGCAACTTTTTGTCTCTCTCCGTCCTTTCAGACTATGAATATGCAAATGGGTGTCGTGCCCCTTTATGGAGACAAATGGAAGGTGAGATGTGTTACCTGGTGATTGAGACTTTTGACACAGAGACGCTTTACGTCACCTGCAGCAGTGCTGGAGTTTTTCTCAACAAGGTAAGTGAGTGGTGAAAGTATGATGGACTTAAATCAGCAGCTGTAAATATGAATCATAGTTGAGATCCGTGATACATTTTTGACGGAGGACTATCCAATAGTAAGTCAGGTGTACCAATATTATTTGGGTGAAAAATAAGACATAGACATAAGACATAAGACATACATATATATATATATATATATATATATATATATATATATATATATATATATATATATGTGTGTGTTTGTTTTTAACTGATTTTGTCTGGTACTAAATGAATGATCTATTGAAATAATAAATTATTTTAACACTAAAGTTAATGATCAATTCAATATAGAATAAAAGACAAGAGAATAGAATAGTTCTTTTATTGGCATTGTAACACGTACCATGTACAACAAAATCTTAAAAAGTGCTAGTCAGTACAATTAAAAAAAACATAGTAAATCATATTAAAATACATTGAACAAACACGCCCACTCATACAGTACATTCTGCTTGTCACCATTGCACAATCCCGTAGGGTAAAACTATGATATGTTAATGATTGTTTTTTTGTTTTTTTTATGGAATTGATTGTTGTTATTGCAATCGATTACTTGTACAAATGACCTCATTTCTAAAGTAATTCATTCCCGTAAGAAATCAAGTAGTTAAAGTAATTGATTATTTTAATACTACATTCTTTTTGTACCTCCAATTTTTAGACCGAAGCACTTAAAAAAAAATAAATAAAAAAAAGTACTACTAGTATTACTAAAGTAATTCATTCCCGTAAGAAATCAATTAGTTAAAGTAATTGATTATTTTAATACTACATTCTTTTTGTACCTCCAATTTTTAGACCGAAGCACTTAAAAAAAATAAATTAAAAAAAGTACCCTAGAATTGAATATCTGGACTTAAAACGTAAAAATATGTCTCTGAGATTGAATATTTTTTTTTGTAATTCTGATAGAGTTTAGCACGTAGGTTTTTGAGCATATTTGCAACTGTTGGGTACATTCTTTATAGCCCTTCGCATTGGTTGTAACATCGGTATGTCTCATTGGCTTGGCTGAGAAGTCTTTTCATGAAACTACATAAGATGTTGTATAATAGTGTGCACATTTCCAGTGTGTGTAAAGCCACAATAGCGAAGTTATATTTTTTCCAGTATTTTTATAAACGTTGGGTATAAAGGTTGACTTCCACCCCTTTACTGGGTCATTAGACAGTCTATATCTGTCAAGATTTTTTTTTTTTTTTGGACCAGTTTTGTCTTAGACAAGATAGGCTTATTTTATTCAGACTAGGTCATTTTAGAGTACTATCAGGAAACTGAAAGGATCTCATACACTAAACATTGGCTCCCTTCAAATCTGTTTTCAATCATTTTAAAAGTCAATTTGCACGCTTGCTGCAACGTAGACTCTTTCACTGACGTTGCTGACAAGCCAGAGGTTTCCTGTCTCTGTTTCTTCACCTGGAAATATTTCAGCCAAAGTGGATGGGCGGGGGTGTTGAAACTACAGCTTGGCACCGACCGGGTGACATTGATGCAAATGAAACCTCAAAATACGGTAGTGTCTTAAACCTAATTTAGCGGTTAACATGGCTTTACACTTCCCTTTGGAGGCTGCCTGGAGATTCTCTCAGCTTTCTTGGCCTCTGTGCTACTCCCAAACTGGCATGTGGGTCACATTAGGATTGTGGTTTGCAGAATTAATGAAAGTGTTTTATACTATGTGCTCACGCAGGGTGTCAAACGTGAGGGAGACGAGCATTCCTATGAGCGAACCAGTGACGTGTTCAAGAACCTGATTAGTCTGCTGAGGAGCAAATCGCAAATCTTTGCTCAGAGCTTACAGGTACAGTGGAAAATCTTTTTAAAGCTATTGGCCTGTAGTTGAACACTGCCTTGTTAGAATATCAGACGAGCAGTAGCGTAGTAGTGTTCCCACACTATACCGCGGCTTGGTTATTGCGGCATTCCATTGCAAATTTTCATTTATGACCATAATGTTTTCTATTGGAGGTTTAGACAGTTTTTTTTAAATTCTATTTCTCTTCCTTTTAAGTCAGACTAGTCAAAAAATAGGGCAGCACAGTGGAAGACTGGTTAGCACATCCCTCTCACATTCGAAGGTCGTGGGTTTGATTCTGGTCTTGTGGTGTTTGCATGTTCTCCCCCTGCCTATTTGGTTGTTCTCCGGGTACTCCGGTTTTCCTTTCACGCTCCCAAAATCATGCATGCTAGGTACATTGGACACTTCAAATTGCCCTTAGGTGTGTTTGTGAGTGTGAATGGTCGTTTGTCTCTCTGTGCCCTGCAATTCGCTAGCAATCAGTTTTGGGTGTACCCAGTCTGCTGCTCAAAGTCGGCTGGGATAAGCACCAGCAAGGCTGCATCCCTTGTGAGGACAATTGTTTGAGAAAATAGATGAATGGATTGTCAAAAAAATATCAAATTTAGTCATTAAGAAAAATGTAACCTCTACGACTTGAATTTTCATTTATGACCATATCTACTGCAGGTTTACCTTTTTGTTTTTCTTAATATTTTTTGCTCCTAAGTCAGCCTAGACAAAAAAAAAATAATATTGATTCATGTTTGTTTTATTAACAAAAAAAACTTGAAAAAAAAAAGTGAATCGGGAAAAAAAAACGTTCAAGGTCTACTTTGCAGATTTCGGTTACTGCGGGTATTTTTGGGAATGTAACTCATGTGATAAATCAGGGAACACTATATATCCTAGCTAATCGAGAGCAGTCTTTTTCCTAGATTGGTTGGAGGCCAGTGGAAAGAAAAACAAAAATCAAATAACAAAAATCTAGCTCAACTAAAATGTATCATTCAAATTTATGGCCGTTATTGGCAGGAAATGAGTTGAGCTCATATAAACATGTAAACTGTTATTTTTTGTGACAAAGCAAACAAACAAACAAAAAAAAGTTAAATATGTTACTACTTACTTACTCTTATGATAAACTGTGGAACTGTATATCCTAGCTGATTAAGTGAATTATATTTCCTGGGCTGGTTGCTAGCCAATGGTGAAAACAAAAATAAACAAACAAAAAGGTTCTTGCTCAACTAAAATAGATCTTTGATGGCCATATGTATGATTGGCTGTGAATGAGTGTTGGAGCTCATTTAAAGTAATCTAATAAAAAAAATATCAAAACAGATACTTTATTAGAGAAAGAACTCTCTTTGTTTCTTCTGGTAAAAGCATTCTTTTTTTTAATGCTTCGGGTCTTTGTCTTTCTCAAAAGTAAAATACCTTTTAGCTTCAGCTTTCTAGCAGACATCTGAAGATTGTGAGCCAAAACTTCTGGTATTTGGAACTGTTCATGAGTGTCTCTACCTTGACTAAAGCGCAGGTTCTTGCTCAAGAAAAACAACCTTGAACAATCTTGATTGCCAGTACAATGCTTCACCTGATCTGGTTGTATTTACATTGTTATTTATATTGTTGTTCTCCTTAAACTTATTTATATTTTGATTTGTTTATTTATTATTTTTTATTGATCTAAAAGCCCACTATAGCGCAAAAATTTGCTTGCGGATGCTTTTTGACTGACTTGTACAGTACTGTATAAACAGGTCACATTGCGTAATTAGTGTCTGCTCTGGACTACACTGGTGAGCTAGTGTCTGCTTGTCAGTTTGTTGAAGTATATTTGATCCAACATCAAACAGCTTCACACAGCGCACAATAAGGCAAGCTTCCAGACATTCAAATCTGCGTGATTTATTCTGTACTTCTGCTTCCTGTTTTACTAATTTGACGATATAACAAATTGTCTCAATATTCAACACCAGCTCAAAAATCTGTGAGTCATTTGAGTTTTTTTTTTCTTCTTAACTTATGCTAAGTTTTGTTGGAAAATGTGCCATCATCACAAAGCTCTTCACCACTGAAGTGTGCCAACTGTGTGTGCAGTCTCGCTTTCTACAGTATTGTAACAATTGGAAAAGCAATTCAGGAATCAGGGTGATTCTTTGATTCTTAAGGGTAGCTAAAGATGAACAATGTATAACTTGACTTTAATCTGGGGAATTCATAATTTGTTCAACTCAACTGTTCTCAAATCAGGAACATAAAGGTTTCTGCAGATCCCAGCAAATTTAATTGATTGCTTTTTAATACAACTCAAAAAATTTCACTACCCACGTCAGCCTGAGTATAGATGGACATTGGTGACAAGAACAATAGTTTTCTTTTCAAATTAAGAGCAAATTAATTGGAACATGAAATGACTTACCACCATGAAAACAATAACAAAAATACGGATTCAAACAAACAAATAACATATTTGTTTATCAATATGTATATGTGCATATATATATATGGAAATATATACTATATATGTTTAACACATTTTTTAAAGCATAAAAAAATTAATTTAATTTAACGTTGTTTCATTTTCTTTCTGACAGCTTACCTGCTAACTTTTGCAAACACAGTCATTGAAAGACAAAGATGCATGTTTGCATATTTTACATACATATACAGTATACTTTGAAAAAATAAAACGGTTTTCAATACACTTTTATGCAAAATCAAGTGGTATCCAATTATTCGATGATTCGACTGAATAATCAACAGAGTAATCAATTATAAAATATTTTGTAGTGACAGCCCTAGTCTAGTATTACGTTGATGGTTAATACTTCTTATGTTATACTTAATACGGTGCACTAAGGGCTATGTTTTGTCTGTATTTTTGGTACACACCTTTCTAGAGCAAGTCATTCTGGATTGGTTGCCAGCCAATGGTTGTGATGCAAACCACGTGTAATTTAATTCAGATTTGCATTAAATTATATCGATTGGCAAATCTGGTCCAACAAAGTGGAGTGGAAGACAGACAGACAGACAGATACATTAGATGTCTTGATTGTAAATGAACAAAGCAGGAAAGGAGGAAACAGACTTTCCTTCTACAGTTAATGTTTTGGATTCATTTTGACATCTCAGCAAGATTGGAAATTGGGCATGCTGTGTATTTGCAAAAAGAAGAAAAAAAAAATCCCCAAATTAATACCAACTGTTGTATGCTGGAATCTGTGGTAGGAAAGACACTGACAGTTGTTTTCAGTTAAAGTCTGTCAGGACCCTACGATTTACTATCATGCTGAATTTGCATCAGTAATTGTGATCAAGTACCATAAAACATACAGTGTAAAAAGACAAAAAGTGTCAATGACTAAAGCTCACCTGCTAATAATTTATGGGTTTAACGCCTTTGGTCTTCTTGTGTTGGTTTATTTGCAGTACATTACTGGTAATGGTGCTTTTTATTGAGGCTTGTCAAAGAAATTTGAGTGTTTCCTTCTGTGAGCGCGCATGGACGTCGTCCATTACACGTATAATGGAATTAAAAAAGGTCAATTAGTTTGAATAAAGTCAGACTGTGGGTCTGTGGTCGCTTGGATTGACTTGAATATTTCCAATAGCCGGTCACTTTATGTTTAAGCAAAAACAAGTCTTTGGAAAAGTGATTGAGCATGCTTGGCTCCAACTCGTACGTGGACGTATTCTTGCTGAAATACATCTTAATTTTTTCCTCAGCCTTTTAAAATGTTAAGCCCCTAACAACCAGTGACAGCCTGAGCTATTTCTGCAAGGCAGGTGTCTGTGATTAAAACTCTGCAGCCTGCAAACTATTCTACAATTCGCATGTGTCTTATTGGCATCCATACATGTGGTTTTAAAGTTTTTTTTTTTTTTTTTTTAATAAATATAGACCCTCTAAACTTAACCAAAAAGTAATTATGGAAAAACTATGACATAGAGCCTTGACTCTTGTGTAAGCCAAACCAGTCCCTGTATTTGGTGTAAAAGTGTACTGAAACGATATCATAGAAATTTCCTTCAACAACTAAGAAAAAATAACTAGGGCTCAACTGATTAATCATTAATGGCAGATTGTGGTAGAATGGCTCCTATCTGCTGATTATTTTAACTTTTTACTTTTGGGCGCTCTAACCAGTTGCACTTGTGCCATTATTTATAACACGTCATTCCATACCATAATCCTCATCCTTAAATATATCATAAACATAAAGTAATGAATTACTTTACCACCAAAAATTAATCACCATATTATGTTTAATACCCAAAGTAATGGATTACTTAAGTACATTAGTACTTAATTATTTTAAATTTGCTACTTTTAGACTTTCTTTTATGCATTTAAAAAAATAAAATTTTACTGATTGTCTGCAATCTTAAACAAAACATAAATGTGTCTTTGAGATTGAATGAGTTATTTGTGCCACACAATGCATTCCGGGAATCAAAGTAGTTATCAATCTATTGATGGATGCACCCTACAATTTGCGAGGATTAGGAACCAGGTCAACCAATGAATAGTAAAAATCCATATATAATTGACACTTATTGAATGCATTGGGAGGAAACAAAAAACAAAAATCAGCAAAAATCTGCCTAAAAAAATCTATTATCGATCAGTCTCTAAAAATCACTGAATTATTCCAACTAAAATACTTGAAAGTCTGCAAAACACCATAATATTTTAAAACCGACAACACAAAATTATGCTCAAACGGTTCGAACATTTGCCTCATTGAACATTTGAATTTTTGTAGTTACATGGGGTTTTTCTGCTTTCTCACTGTTGTGAGAACTGAGCACGAAACTACCAACGGTCATTTTACGTTGCTATATGTTTGTGCAAGTCAGGTCACAGAGAAATCATGGACCGGATCTATGGCAAAAAAAAATACATTCTCTTTTTATTGAAGTGGAATAAGGCCACTGCCTTGTTACACATGTGTTAGAAATAAACATTTTCCAAAGGACTAACTTGAAATGCATTTTGTTGTAAAAAAAATAATAATAAAAAATGTGGGAAAAAAATAAAAACAAATGTGTTTGACTTGTTTTTGTTTTGTTTTTTTTCATCAATTGACAAGAATACTGAACAAGGACCCAAAGTTGTTGATGCTCAAACGCAACTGTCACTAAAAAGAATCAACAAGAGTGCTACGCCTCAACGGTAGGATATCTGTTTGTCACAAGTTGTGTTCATAATTGGAATTGCCCTTGTGATAATTTGTTTGTTTCTGTTGTTAGAAGAGATGCTTGAGTCTGTTCATGCTGTGTTTACTTCCCATATATGGTTTAAGGGCTAGTCAAAATAATCATCAAGATTAATAAATGCAGTAAAAGCCTGGAAAGCCCTTCTGCTCAATTAAAGATATGACCTGAAGAAAGGAAATGTTTTTTTTAAAGAAACACTCTGATCTCTTAATAATAGAGTTGAAAATATTTTGATGGTACGCTGGCTTCAAAAAATGAAATTAGTACTCGCAGACATTCCCATAGCAACGCTGGATCACCTACTGCTTAAAAATATGGCATGAATACCAAGTTGAATCTATTTTAAATGTACTATGATGCATTCATATCACACTTGGGAATAACAAATCTTTATATTCTGTCTGAACAGCGAAGAAGAAAAGACTCCTGAACCTGATGATTCACAGAAGGACAAGAGCAGGAATATGTCACATTTCTCGGAGTCCTCTTTTGCCGATCAATTGTCCTCAATGAAACTGTGAGTGTCCTTTTGGGTTTCACGAGTAACAAGTGTGCAATGAGTCTATGCAAGGCAAAAATGAACATTTTATTCTTGCTGACTCCTAAACCTTGATTACATATTTTGATTACAAAACATTTCGGAACAGCAGAGTGCACAGAAAAACATTTTTGGTTTGTATATAGGTTATTAAAATTGGGTCGAAATGAATATCCCATGGAACCCCTTAGCATTTATTTGAGTAACCCCACAGTCTAAAAACAATTTGCTCACAAATAACCCAATTGTAGGTGGTCAAAAAAGTACCTGGTTCATCTTGACTCAACTTTATCTATTATTTAATGTAAAACAACTCCCATTTATGAGGTTTTCTTGAAATGACCAAAAATGATTTGGGGTTGTTAAAACCGCAGAGATTTGGGTTAAATTGACCCAAATATTAGGCCGCTCAGTTTTGATGCATAATTGGGTTGTTTTTAACCCAACTTGTTTTAAATTGCATTAAACAACCCCTTTTCGGTTAATCATTTGACCCAATGTTTTGCGTTAAATGAATAACCCAAAAAGTTAGGTTGGTATTTTCATGGCTCTTCTGTTTCTGTAGAGTGTATCAGTCTATCGTAAAGGCTTGATCAATTTGAAAAACGTCATCTCATTCTGTTTGGATGTATGGCCGTATATGCATGATAATACCCCCATCGATATTCACTCCATATATATTTTACTTCTGCTAAAATTGTGAGAAACCCTCACCATTTGGTCTCGAGAGGTCATATTTTCTTTTCTTTTTTTTCTATTTTTTTTTTTTAGTAAGTCCCAATTACAAGGGGAGGTTTTCAGCGAGACATCATCTGGGAGTGATCAGAGTTATGAAGAAGAAGAGAATGGCCCGCGCCGTCAACGCAACACAGATTATCCCTCGGACTACTGGCAGATTCAAAAACTGGTCAAGTACCTCAGGGTAAGGCAGTGCTTCTCAATTATTATTATAAAAAAATTCTCAATGCGCTGACTATAAATAAGATTATCTATTAATATTGTATAATTACCTGAACCTGTATCCTTTTTAACATTATTGCTTTGAACAAAAAAAGCATATAAGAACCAATATAACTTTGAACAACTTTTATTTTATCTTTTATTATTTTTTTTAAAGTGTTTATATACGGGTTACAACTTAGTCTAAAGCAGAAAAAAAGAACAAAACGCATCAAAAGAATTGATGAAAATCCATATTTTATTTCAAACACTTCACATGACAAAAACAAAGCCTCTTCCCTGGGGTCATCCGTCCCCCCCCATGGCATCACCTCGCACCCCCCAAGGGAGGCCACCCCACTATTTGAGTAGCACTGGGGTAAGGGAATGTCACACCACACAGGGGCAGAGCTATATTGTGGCCTGTGGTGGCAACGGCCACCCATTTTCTGTCTCACCCCCTGTCACCCCCCCACTTAAGGGGAACATTTTGTGTTTTGCTGGTCCAAGTTAGTGAATCATTCGTGAATCACATGCAGCCACAATGCTGCATTTGAACCCATTGCTATATTATAAAAAGTGAACATCCTTTCCTATAATCCGACCTGTCTCAGTCACCTCAAGCTACTGATGAAGAAAAAATGATGACGTTTAGATTAAAGGCGACGCTTCTTTCAGATTGAAGTGGTTGGCTGTACTGGCGGATTCCTGCTTTGTGAGACAGGCCTGTTTGGTTGCTTTTGCGAGCCAAGGCAAAGGGGAAAGAGCTGTCGGACGGCACCAGCTGTACGGAGTGTTTGCCCACACCACAAAAGTATAAAAATGAAGCGCGCCTGTGACAAGTCTGACAGGACATATGGTGAATATTAATGTGTCAGAGAGGAAGGGAAAGGAAAAGAGACAAAACGCGGGTTATCCAGACTGGCTCAGAATCCTTTACACTACTTGATTTCAGATGTTGCTCATCCTCAATCAGTGGATTCTATGTTTTGCTTATTATGGAGAGTATACAAAGACCTCATGCATTTTGTATTGTCAGGATATAGTTTTGAAACCTCTTTTTTTTAAATTAATGTCATATATACACACTGAAACTACGTATTTGACTTCTGAGAACTTGATTACTAAAGCTAATTTACAATTCACAACCTAAACTGTCTTTAATAGTAAACATGACTCTATGTGTTTTGTACAACTGTCTCATCAGGTATAATGTTAAGAAAACAAAAGTTGTACACAGTTGTACAATGATAATGGTGTGGAATAACATTGCTTTCACACATTCAATTTAATAACTACATTATTTATCAAGTATTTTAATGTTAATTATTTTTGCATGTATATAATGTACATCACATGTGCTCAAGTTTCAGGTAACGGCTATTCACAGCTCAGTTCACAAAGATCACTTGACCAAAATTTAGAAAACAGGTGAGACACGGTCGTCACCTAAGCCTCGAGCTCTTGTAATGTCATTTTTGGGTCATTTTCTTTCATATCATTCTTGCAGTATTTTAGACAATTGAAGGCACACTCTTGGTTGGGTGACAACTATGTGACATGTTGCCACTGTCTGGATGAAATTTCAGCTCCCTAGTGTGTGTTTATAATGTTTTCCATTTGATGTGATATGCCTTTGATGTAAGGATCAAAGGGTTTGACAAAATACTGCACAAGACGTAAATAAAAAGAAAACAATCTTTACAGGTCAATTTACTTTATGCTTTGATAGAATGCAATCAGTGTAACATAAAATCTAAATCTTGTAATTAATTAATCAACAATAACAACATGCAAAACTCAACATGACATCGCTGATTCACAGATGGGGATCTGGAAAATGATGTCAAATGTTGGGATAAGGCAAACGGGAGTCTTAATGTTTGCCTTTTAAGGCATGGAAAACAGTTCTACTGTGAATCAACTACGTGATTTGATTCAGATTGTAACAAGCGTACGTATATATATATATATATATATATATATATATATATATATATATATATATATATATATATATATATATATATATATATATATATATATATATATATATATATGTGTGTATATATATATATGTGTGTGTGTATATATATATATGTGTGTGTGTGTGTGTGTGTGTGTGTGTGTAAAACACAGTAAATTAAGAAATGATGAATGCACCATAATACTAATAAAAGGTATGCCAAATATATATAGGTATGCCAAATGTAGTTTCTGTAGAGTATATTATAGTATCTGAGCAAATATGTGTAATATACTGAGATGAAATACTCATTCAGTCACTTAGTTGTAAATGATATGAAAGAAGTGAATTCAGTCAAGGAGAAAAAAAGAATGAAAAAAACCTTTGTGGGTTTTATGTATTTTATACTTTTCCTCTGTATTTTGGTGTGCAGGCTTTTGAGCTGTGTGTGTGTGTGTGTTCTTGTGTCAACAAGCTTCTACGCAGCAGGAAGCAACACATCCCAGCTATCTATCTGTCTTCAAACCGCACCAGGCAGTTATTTATGGGCTTTGTCCAGTACTCATTTTTATAATATCATTACCATCAGACGCTGAAACCTAGCAAGAGCCAAGTTAAATATCTGTTTTATTTTAGGGATATCTTTATCCTGCTGCATTATGGACAGATGTTTGTATTACAGGAAGTTTAATACTTAAAGTTACAATCGTATGTTCTGTTTTTTTGTTTAATGCACCTTTTTTTTTTAAACCACATGCATGCATGATTACGCCTGCCAATGTTTACATGGCAAAATTCAGTATTTGAAGTCAGTGACGATTATGGAAGAGTCTATTGCTATATTGGTATTATGTCAACAAATATTTGAAGCAACATTTCAAGGTTGCTACATGTGTTGTTTTTTTGAAGACGAGAGTTTTAATTGGAGTATGATGATCACAGTGCAAGGAGAATATCAAAAGCTTGAAGTTTGAAGAAAGACAAAAAATAGTGAACTGTCTCGTCAACAGAATTAAATCCTGAGTTATTTTAATTTGTAATCAATTGGAAGAAAAAGCTCTTGTTCTTGCAGTCCACCTTTGACTTACTGTCATAGGTAAAATGTTGGTGTTCGCTTGAGTTTTAAAATAAATGAGAGTGTTTGTACTGTCAAAACATATTTATCATTTGAAATGCCAAATCCACATTAGTTTTGGGGGGTTGAATGCTAATAGTGTTCTTTCTTTCTTGGACCAGTACCTAATGGCTTCTGGTCTTGGCACTGAAGTCAGAGCACAGCCCTGTGTTAGCAAATAATTTTTATTTCCATCAGCTCCCGCCACATCGCTAAATAGCGAACAGGCTGTGCCATTAAAACATTTTAGCTGGGGTTGTTATGGGGGATACTAGAGACAGAAGGTAATGTGAGGAATTCTCTAAGGATGTCATTTGTTGGCAATGTTTTCTTTTGATTTTAAGTTTAGCTGTGTCCAATTTCAGGGGCTGCATCCTTCTGAGACTGTATTTGGAAGTTCAAGACCATACTGTTATCTCCAAATTCATATTTAGTAACATCCAGCGACCAATATTTTCAGCTTCTTAAAACAATACAGTTTAGTGACGCTAAAATATAGCCACCTTGCATCGCCATGTAACTGTGGGAATCTGACTCAACCAAGTAATTCTCTCCAAAAGCAAAACCACTGAGTTAAACAAAGGTTGACATTGCTTTTACAGGTGCTCGTCTGTGAGAAGCCTATGAAGAAATAGGAAGCAGCTTTTGAGTGATCAATACTGATGGGGATTATAATTCCAGGCAGGCGACCAGACAGCCACTTTGCTGACTCTCTACGCCTTGATGGACTACGACCTGACGCATGAGACGTATCATTGGGCCATGCAGGACTCAGGTGGCCTCAAAGTCCTCACAAACATTCTACATTTAGAGGAAGTCAATCTCCAAGTGAGTCATTTCATCTCTGAGGGACAATATTTTGTGCAAATTTGTATTGTGTGTGTGTGTGTGTGTTTATGATTGTATAATATCTAGGTTTTAAACCAGGTAGTTCAATGCGTCGTCAATCACAGTTGAATGGTTGATTGTGAATGTAGTATCAGTACATCACTATGGTGAGAGATTTGTCTGAAAATGTCAAATTTTCTAGATTCAGAAAAAAATGCAACTTTTGGCGTTTTCAAATCCATATACATGTTCACTTGTTTTTCAGAGAGTGGTTCAAAAATATTTTTGTAGGTCTGTAAAAGACAATCATTAAAATCATGAAATCAAATACATGTGATAATCACAAATGTATTTGTTTCACCAACTTTGTGAGAAATCTCTTCCAATACATTGCATGACATAAGAAATAAGGTGCAAGAAATAGGGCTAAACGCTAACAGTAGATCCATCTACGTAATTGGTTACATACAGTATACTATTAATTTTCAAAAGCACTTGTATTATTAGGAGTAAAAATAACATTATTTATTATTGTGTTATGACATGAGAGCTCCAGTGGACGGTTGCGTGGTGACATCATGCTACTTGTGTGTTATTAGTTTTGCCAGCCTATAGTTTTAGCTAATTGGAAGCACCCACACGTTTGAAGTCATCATCCTTCAGTATATCTTCTACAAATGTCAGTCCTTCCTAAATTGCTTTCATTTTTTTCCTTTAAAAATTGTTTTGTGCTTTGATTAGCTTGGATCTCTGCGAATCCTCAGAGATGTCACCCACAATGCCCAAACCCGCCGGGTCATCGTTGACAACGGAGGCTTGCGGAGCATCGTCAACGTCCTGGATTCACGAAATAAAGATGTAAAGGCCTTAGCTGCTGAGACCCTTGCTAATCTTACCACCTTCCGCAGGGCGAGGAGAACTGTGCGAAAGTACAATGGGATTAGTAAACTAGTAAGTACTTGTCCAATAATAGCTATGTAGATCAGAGGGGTTCTTCTCAGTGGCCACGTGGAGGGAAATATATTCTCAAATGGGCCGGGCTTGTGAAATTTATGCATGCCGGGTCTCAGCCCAGTCTCAATTTTGTTCACCTATATATTCCAACATAAGATTTTTCCTTAAATTGCATGACATTAATAGAAATTTTCTATAATATTTTTCAATTGGCTCATACAATACATTATAGAGCACATAAGATGAACAAAAACATTTATGAATTTATTTACTTTGATGGAGGGAAAATGCGCCAATCAAAATATGTAGTTGTACAACTTCTTTTCAAGGAGTACAGTGAAGTGCAAAGAAATTTAACAAGAGGAGAAGGTGCTTTAGTATCTCATTTTCAACACTGGGCAGCCGTCACATAATGACATACATGAGAGGAGAAGTTAAAATCACGAGTTCATGTCGTCATGTCAAATACAGAATCTCTGTGTGCCAATTGCTGAGCATTTGATAAATAGTAAAGTAGTAAAGAGAGTAAAGAGTAAAAAAAAAAAAAAACACACAAAAAAAACCCAAGATTGTTTATAATGGGGACCCTCCCGCCCTTTGTTAATTTCTTTGGGGCAGTCAAGTATTTTACCTGTGCTGAGACAGAGCTCAATGCTAATGCTAACTTGAACGCTAATAAAGTGCTCCAGTTTGTCATTGAAGCAATCAGCAAGCTATTTTGAAGAAGCGTGACAAGTGGTGACTTGTGAATTCTGTTGCTCAGCTTGGTGTTGCTTGTAAAAGTAAAAATAAAATATTGTGTATGGATTATGGACAGTGGACTAATGAGTTCAGGCCGGTTCTGGCCCGTAGGCTATATGTTTGACACCCCAGATAGTGGTAGATAATTTAACATTAACTCATTCACTGCCAGCCCAATTCAAACTGATTTTTGACTTGTATAACTATAAATGATAGCCTTGTAAACCAGATCCTTGATGTCTGTATCCGTCAGTGGTAGTGATTGAGTTTTAATATATTTACCATAATTTAGCGGATTTCTTTTTTTTTTTTAAATCTGCTGCCACAATGCATTGTGATACGGCATAAAAAAAAGCCTTTGGATTACAATAATTTAAAAGATAGTGGTTCACCTGGCCTTTCTGCACCCTGTCTTGTACAAACACCAGAGTGGTCTCTGAAGCTAATCAGATAGAATGCCCCCCCCCCCCCCCCTTTTTTTTTTTTACATCCTTTGACCTGCATTCATGTTTGTTGACAGAGCGCCTTGTGATTAAAGGCGCTACACTGTTGTATATTTTCCTCAGACCCAAAATCAGATGTTCTAATGTGCGAGTCAATCAAACCGCTGGATTAATTTCACGCTGTGCTACAAGACCACCTTTGAACCGGACAGTGATAGCCTGTCTGCTTTCTTTCATTAGGAACTATAGATTGAAAATGAATGATGGTCATGAACTTTTCAGATGTAATACTAAAATCCTTGTTTTTTTTTAAAATTGTATCTCTGATCAGGTGAAGTTGCTGGACTGTGCCCCCGATTTAGCAAATGTGGATCCAAAACTGGAAAAGGATGTTGAGGTGGCCCGCTTTGGGGTTTTAGCACTCTGGAGCTGTAGCAAAAGTCCTAAAAACAAAGAGGCCATCCATAAAGCTGGCGGCATCCCTCTACTTGGACGCCTGCTCAAATCTCAACAGATGAACATACTTATCCCAGTGGTGGGAATCCTGCAGAACTGTGCCGATGAGGTGACAACTTACCTTCAATTTTGACCACAAGATGATTTTTGGGGTAGCGGTTCATTTATTCACTGCCAGTCCAGTAAAAAATAGATCTGTGACGTCGCTATTATTTATTTATTTATTTATTTTGCCACAGGAAAGTTGCAAGGATTCGATTCAAGAAGAGGGCCTTATCAAAGATTTGGTCCAAAACCTCAACAATGACAACGATGAACTACGGATACATTGCGCCAATGTCATTTTTAAGGTAGCTGTTTGATAAGTGTGTCTTGGTTCTTTCCATTTTTATTTGGAACTCAAATAGACTCAATTTTGACTCTATCCATCTATTTTTTGATGCGTTTTATCCCGGTGAGGGCTGTGGGGAGCCGAAGCCTTGTTTTCGGTCAAACAAACAATGACGAAACAAAAATATATACCCAACCTCAGTTAGATATCTATCTTTTTTTAATTACAGTGTGCAGAAGACAAGCGGACCCGCACTTCAGTGCATGACAGCAAAGGTCTGCCGTTGCTGGTTTCACTTCTGAGCAAGACGGAGAACAAACAGCTCATGGCCGCCGCCACCGGAGCCATCTGGAAGTGTTGCCTGAGCCCGGAGAACCTGGATGTGTAAGCTTGAGACAGAGTGTCCCCTTTTTTCTCCCACTAGTACACACATGCATACACACATGCGTTATTGTCATCATCTCATGGCGTTTAACTTTTATAGGGGGGCTAGATGTATCACTGTTTCCACTAGCATGATGATGTCTTTACTATTGTGTCTGGATGATGTAATTTGCCGTGTAAAATGTTCAGTGGTCTTTAGCACCTTGACTCAAAAATAATTTGCACCAAGTGCATATTTCTGACTACAGTGCAGAAATGGCAGAAAAATTAACCATGTCAGTTTTGCAACAAAAGTAGTCAGTAAATAATCCTGACAATATGGAATTATTCTAAAACCATAGTTTTTTTTTCAGTAGTTTTATGAATTATATGAGTTTGGGATATGTTGTGCTAAGCAGCCATGACAGAGATCCATGCCATATATTTATCATACCTTTTCTCTTTTCCCTTGTTTGTACACTGCCATGATGAATTCACACGCAAAAACACAAAAAACAAAAAAACAACACAATTACTTTAAAAATCCCACCCCATTTTTTGGGCCATTTTTCAGTCTAAATTCAATATAGTATCAGAAAGGGGATATGATACCCCAGAAGGTACAGTATGACACTTCAGGGGGTATGATTTTACCAGGATTTCTGCAGGTATCAGCAAATTTAAATTAATACCATGATAGGAACAGTACATCTTCTTTTCAAACTAAGAGCAAATTAATTGGAACATGAAGCAACTTCTTGCTAAACTGTGTTATAGTGACTCCTTTGCAAAACCTTGTTTACTTATATTTTGTTAAGTTTTATACGAATGTGCATTGTCATTATTTGTGCAATTTTCCAGACACTCAGCCTACTCATTCTTGTTAACTGTTATGTTCCTTTTTGGACACAAGTGAATAGGCTGTGTCTCAGGAAGATATAGCTGTCAGTGGTAATGAATGAGCCTGCTCACTAAAAATGAAACTTTGATGTCCATAGTTGTTAATGGCAGTGAATGAGTTAATCAAAGATGAATGGCACAGCACTCTTGTTTATACGTTTACCTTTTTGTTGTGCCGTATAGTGTCCATTCTTTGGACAAAGTCTTCCAGATTTTCTTTTAGTAATTTAGCCAAGGGAAGGTCTACTTCTGGAAGTGTGATACGTCGTTGTGCTATTTCAAACTTGACATGATGTCACCATCTGGGTGAAATTTCAGCTCCCTTGTGTCTTCTTTCAATGCTCTCCCTTTGTAAAGATCAAAAGAAAGGACAAAAAAACTGCATAAGGGTTAAGAGATATTTTGGCTGATAATACTATTTCTCAGGGGGTACTTTGATAGTGCGCATTAAATGACAAAAGTAAATAAGTGGCAGACTTTTGTAAGAACTAATAATCCAGTTTATTAGGAGAACATGTGTAGCATTTCGAGGTGAAATTATCTTCCCCTCCTCCTGAATGAATAGTTTAAATGGCGGAGAGGAATTTATAGATTTTGGAAAAAAAAGGCTGAGTCGCGCTTAAATGCGTCTTTCAGCACTTCATATATCATACGTGACAGAATAATATCCTACATTTAAAGTCTAATTTAAGTCTTCCCTTAGTGTAACCGAGTGTATGCTGCCACAAGTAAAGCTAAGCTTGCTTCACAGAAGCAGAAACATCACAAAATGTTTCACGCTCGACTGTTTCTCCGAAATCCGGCACCCAGAATTAAGCTGTAAACCGCAATATTTTTAATTGATTGTTGTCAAACAATCATTTAACTGAGTTTCCAAATAAGCGCAAAATAAATTCTCTGACCGCAACCTGGATTCATATAAAACAAGTTAACTGCACAAGCCCTGATTAATATGACAGTTTTGAACACTCTGTGCCAAAGCAGGCCGAATGCCATCTGTTCTTGCTTTTCAAAATAGTACACAGCTACTATTGATAGCCGCAGCAGCACTAACTTAACTTGTGCCCTACATCACTTGCACAGCTTATTTAGTAACACTTAAATGTACAAACACTAAACTATCTGCTTGCCCTCACCGTAAATCAAACTGTCACAAAGTTATCTTAATGATGGTGCCACAGGACCCAAATATGAATCGGCCTCTCATTTTGGAGCTCTTGTGGACGTTTGGGTGTGAAAGAAGGGTCAGATGTGGTCAGCTCTTCACAAGGAAGTCAGCAGGGTGCAGAGTAAATATTTTTAGGGAGTCCTTTTTTTTTTAAACTCTCTGCCTTATTTGAATTACTTAAAATGTCGAGGTCAGGCAAGAGCTTTGTGGACAGAGGTGACTAAGCTATTACTGTCAAATCATTTTGCAACGGCAAACATAAAAGGAGGCGTATTTATTTTTTTCTATTATTTTTCTGCTCTTCTTTGGTTAAGCGCTTGCTATAGGAGAACAGACCATGATCTCTGCATTTTTTTTTTTTTCTTCACATCACTGATGTTCTCCACCGTCTGGACAGTGTACTAGTCTAGGGGACTCCCACTTAAGACAAGAGGAAGCATGTGTTAGCCATTTTGACTGATTAATGTTTCATCAAAGTGTTTATTTTAAGACAATATTGTCGGCCACAAGCTTATGATTTTCAACAAACCTGCCAAAGCATGGGAAATGCGCGCCAACATTTTTATATAGTTTGGGAGTGTGAAAAGGCCTCTGCCAGTGAGGTGTGGAAAATGGAACTTTATTTTGTGCAGATTTATGAATGCATCAATATGTGACCCAGTCAGTCTGTACACAGAGGTGTTATGGACACGTGTAAAAGTGCTAACAAAAGAATGAACTCCTCCAATGGAAAACTGCGACTGCCAAGTTTCGCTAGTACAGTAATGTGTGGTTTCCAGTTTGGGTGAAACAGATTTTTAAGAAACCTGTCCTCTCAATCCCGACACAAATTTTTCAAAACTGAGTCAACAGTCAACAGTGATATTACAGTCAGAGTTACAAATGTATGACATTTTTGCATTTTTATTAAATTGGTAGTCAGACATTTTAAAAACTGATTTATATATAATATATACTTAGACACAGAGATTTTGCTGGTCCATCTTTTAGTCGTTGCTGTCCATCCATTGTTTTGTTTTTTTAAGCACCCCTCGTCGTCCTGCTGTCTGTCCATTGTTCTGTCACCATAATTTAACTGGGCTTTCATCATCATTTCATTATGAACCACCCATAAAGAAAGAAATGTTTACATTGGGGGGACAGTAAATGTCGCCTGTCCATCATCATCATTAATTGGTCATAATTGAAGGGAGGCTCAGCCGACAGCCATTGAAGTGAATATTTGATGTAATCATTTCTTAATACTTAAAGCTCATAGTTTTTGATTTTCTCTTGCAAATTAAACTACTATCCCCGTTGTAGTACCGTATTTTCCGCACTACAAGGCACACCGGATTATAAGGCGCACCCTCAATTAATGACATATTTTCAAACTTTTTCAATCACAATATAGTAATACTCACAGTAATAAGAATAATAACTCAAATAATAACTCTAAACTCTCAATAGCATAATAAGTGAATGTCAATATGACCAACCTTGTTCAACTGTTAACACACAAAAGAAAAAGGTAAAGCTTTATCAGTTCATTCCCCATCTACGAATCCAAATCTCAATTATGATACATATATAAGGTGCACCTGATTATAAGGCGCACCATCAGCTTTTTAAAAAAATTAAGGCTTTCAGGTGCGCCCTATAGTGCGGAAAATACGATAATTCCCACAAATAAACTCATGCAAGACACGCTCGCTGTCATTTCTGTTATTTGTCCGTGAAACAGGAATCTAACGGCGACTGACTTGGACCATCAGTGCTGACTCGGTTCATAACTGTTCCTGCGACAGAACAAAACCATTTCTTACATTGGAGCATAGTGTGTATTTTTTTTAAATTTCGTGTAATGTGCTGGAAAACCGTATTGTGTACATACCGTATTTTTCAGACTACAAGTTGCAAAACTCTGCTATTGGTTTTGATGTGTCACTAAAGAAGGTATTTAGTTTGGTTTGATTTTGTCAGAGTTCAGTGTACTGTTTGCATTTTTAACTGGTACAAACCTCAATTATGTGACAACTGACAGTTAAAACCTAATTTTTCTTTCCCTTATATATAACCGGCTTATTATGCTTCCAGTTGGGTGGAGAACAAGATGTATTTTTTTTTCTTGTCACATAATTTTGTCACTTGGAAATATCTTTCCAAAAATAACCACAGCTTACTATTCTTGTAACTACTATATTTCCAAAATTATGTATGTGATTACAAGATTCTACAGAAGTCAGTTTATCACATTTGGCTCATCTTGAAGGTGAGTTTCGCCAAAGTTAGCTTTGGCAGCTTGTCTGTTCATTAGCTATGTTTTTTCTTTCAAGAATAGGCTATGATTCTATGGCCCTTGACCAAACCTAAATGACCCTGATCCCGTACAATAGCTGAAGCATCGGGATGCCAGCAACCGTAACCGTGAATAAAGATAGTGAAACTTAACTCTATATCAGGGGTTTGTTGAGGTTTGCTTCCACCACATTATAACCCTCTTAAGTGTGTGCTGTAGTCTACTACTCTGTCCCACTTGGAAACAAGGCACAATCACCAAAACGGCAAGACAATTTTTCTTGTTACCTGTATACCGGTAATAGGAAATTGTGAGAGGGCCTTATACAATAAAACTTGTTACTGCTTGACTTGTTTTGACAATTGACAGCTGTACCTATGCCATACATATTCTTCTATCTCCATGAACTTTATGACTTTTCCAAAAGTGAGCCAAAAATGCACAAAAAATGCCGTCTTTTGTCCAGGTTTGTGTACATTAAAACTGTTCTTGACTAGAGTCCAACTTAAATGGGTTTTTGATTTATTAGTGTGAAGATTGAAGCAGTTTAAGAGTGATTAAACAGCAGCCATGACACACATGCAAGAACAGCACCTACAAAAACAAGTAGGTGCAATATTGAATGATTAATCATTTATTTGTGTCAGACAGGCAATTAACACATTCATTCCCGTTGACGGCTTTAGACGTCAAAAGATCCAGGTATTATTTACATGGCTGCCATTGACAGCAATGTTTGTCAAAAATCCATTTTAACTGGGCATAATTTAATACCCTCCTGAGCCCCATCGTATTTATTTGTGTCCACTGTTGTCCATGCTGTCTCAGCAAGAAAGCAAAGTTAATTGTATCCCACTCAAACAGACGTCATGGAAAATGTCCTCTACTAGGCATGCTAGGATTTAGTAGGGTAACTCAAATACCACAAAATTTTAGACTAAAAACAAATGGTTAGGCTAGGTCTCAGGAGGACCCTAATCATGAAAATTTCTTCTGAAAATGAATGGATGGATTTGTTAATGAAGATATTCAAAAGAATGTTAAAAATGAACCCAGAATATTCAATTTCGCACTGAAATCAATCTTTACTTTTTCCTCAAAAGGTTCCAGGACCAGAAAGTCCTTGAGACCCTGATTGGGCTCCTGACTAACCAGCCCGAAGAGGTGCTGGTTAATGTGGTGGGAGCCCTGGCGGAGTTCGCTCAAAAGCCTGCGAACAAGATCACCATCCGCAAACGCGGAGGCCTCAAACCACTAGTCCAACTACTCGTCGGAAGAAATGAGGCATGTTTCTGAATCGCATCCTACCTTTGTGAGCGTTTGAAGAGTTCATAAGTTCTCGTCCTTTCGCCAGGCACTGTTGGTGAACGTAACCAAGGTGGTGGAGGCCTGTGCTGAAGATCTGGACAACATGGCGTAAGTGTGCCTCATAATTTACACTTTTATTGACAGCATTACAATAGGTAGTCCATTTGATGTGACGCCATTGTTAACATGATGGAATCTGTTCAGCAGCTTACTCATGTCATCACTGAAATAACTTTAAACTCTACTCTTGGTCATTCAGGTCCTATGACAAGAGAATGACATTAAAATGCTGGATAGAAACACTGTGTCATTAACTTGTCACATGTTGATGTTTAAAGAAAGCTATGGAGCTTTAATTTGTATTTTGCAGATATATTTCTCTTTGATCCATGGTTTAATAATAGTTTTGTTTAGGCTTTGCTTATTTTACCTGCTGCTCTAAATATGGGTTGGTTTAATTCCTGGCATTTTACTGTAGCTTTGTGGCCACTGTCAAGACAAATACATGTAAAGCTTTTTTCATTTCCTAGACAACATGGCTGGGAATGTACAGCGACCCGCAGTCAAATAAAGTGTTTACTCTGTGTTCATTTAAAACCTCACTCTCCATGCAGGATAACTGTGGACCTTCCACGGGTGCCTTGTTGCTTTTACAAGGCCGAAGGGACCGCAAGACACTTTTGAATTAGGACACAAATAAAACTCACGAGGGCAAGTTCACATAGTTAAAAGCTGGCATTGTTATCATATCAACCATTAGCCTCTAGTTGCTTGGAAGCCAAAGACATGTCGGTTTTCTCACAGGATGAATATATAAGGCAGACGGTATAATTACTTGTTATAATTTACTCTTTATAGCTCTAAACAAAACCTTTGCAGTTCTTTTTCATGTTATAATTGTATTTTAAAACATGTGTAGCAGTAGTAGTATGCAGAACAATTAACATCAGTTTCTGAAAGAATTTACATGTTTATGCTACCCTTTTGGTGTATCTTTTTCTCCACAATATTTTTTAATATAACGTCTTTGACATTTTTTGACTGGGCTTCAACCTGTTCTAAAATATAAATCACTCTTCCTATTATTCCTATTATTTTCCCCATTCTTAACTTTGACAGATTTTCCATAATTTAACATTTTCCCCGCCCAAAATATCCGTGTGTGCCTACTATAAATTCTAAATGATCAGCTCAGTCAGTTCTACATTTTATTGCCAATTTGTACTTCACCAATATAATACGTTTCCAACATAAACACATTCCAATAATTCATACCTTCCGGATTATTCTTCCTTCCCTCATTCAAAAATTTCACATTTTACCAAATATTATACATTTTATACCCACAGAATTCTCATTGATTTCCTATGACACGTTCAAAATTAGTTTTCAAAATTTTAATAATTTAGATTTTTTTTTTAATTATTCAGACCATTCCAACATAAAATTGTTCAGCTCATCATGTTGTCCAATATCTCACCATATCTCACCATTCCACATTGTTCAAAATCATTCTATATACTTAAAAAACATTAAAATTTCCGTAATTTTAAAGCATTCCTCATCATTCAACATTCTTCCATCATTTTTCATTCATCTTTCAGCATTCACATAGCTTTTGTGAATAAATTCCTTCAACTAAATAGCAAAATAAAAGTGTATTTATACTTAAAATTATAGGTACAACGTTTAGTCAACGACTAAGTGATAATCAAATGAGTTAATGATTGTTTTTAATAATCGTTTCGAGGCCAAAATTGTTCAGATCTTCAGAATTTCAACCTCTCAACAGCATTTTCTCGAGGCGCTTTCATACAATTTGAAAGCAGGTGGACCATTGTGTTAAAGTGAGATATTTATTAACATATGCTTTACTTTTGAAAAAAAAAAAACATGCAAATGTATGGCCCAAAAAAAAGAAAAAAATTAATGAATGAAAACCTTTTTTTTTTTAAATCTTCTGCGACGGTAATTTTGAAAAATGTCCTTTTGTAACAAAGGGATTAAAATTAAAACACATTTTTAAAAATATGTTTGATCAACAGATTAATCGATTGTTAAAATAATCTTTAATTGCCACCCTACTTGTAACAATTGTGTAATGCCGTTAAATCTTGAATTCAACAACAGACAAATCTCACCTCATGTATCACAATCATAAGCCTGGAGGTTTTTTTTTCTTTTCTTTTTTTTTTAAGCGTTTTTAAGCTTTTCCGTGAAATTCTCCAGTTGTATTTTCTCCAATGAATCCTGTGTTTCTACAAAGAGAACACACAGTGTTTGATACCTCCAGGGTCTGCGGTGGCCTCCTCTAATCCATCACTGTCAGCTGCAACTTCTATGCTAATCTGTTTCATACCTGCTTCACAGGGAGACAGAGCTGTTTTGGCCGATGATATGAAGCTTCCTTTTTTGTTTTTGGTGCGGATTTAAGAGGCCCCGCAGACTGGAATCTGATGTTATGATCATTTGAGACTGATTTATGTGCAAACAGAAGACAGATGGTGCAGAGGATGTCTCTGATGAGTGTTCATTCATTGCCAGTCACGGAGATACTGTGATTAAGGACTGTTTAAGTAATTATGACAGCATTCACCGTTGGCCCTGTTGGGTGCGAGCTCGCACGGGGAACACGCATGTTATTTACACGGCGCAACGGGGGCACTGCGGTGTGAATTCAATGCATTCTGAACTATGAAAGATGAAATACAGCTAATATTTAAGTAAACTTCACACAAGCGCCATGAAATATTAGGCGACCTGTCTGGCTCTGTTTGATTTGGAAAGAGGTCACTTTTTTGACTGTGGTTAAAAAACAAGCCAACATAATGCTTACTAAAAATTTGCCTCGGTGTCTATACATAAAACTGTGCATGAGGCACTTTACACAGATGTCAGTTAACCTCTGACCCGAGCTTTTCCGTAGTGTGGGATTTGGGGTAAGCGCAGCAGCTGAGTGAGTTTTACGCCTGGGGAGGAAGTGAGTAGGACTGGGAATGTGTTGTGGTGAAATGCTGAAGCTGAAATTCATCAATTTTTATGGACCTCGCTGCTAGCCAGGCGGATTTAGGGAAACGTCATTTACCATGGCTGATTTGGCTTCCCAACTTGAAACTGAGTTCATATAGCAGGTTTTTCAGATCAAATAGGTCTTCGTTTAACAATATAATTATGATTTTGGTTGTAGTTTGCAGCAGTGTGGAACTGTACTGCACCATAATGAGAGCAATTATGGTTGCCTTCATGCTACATGAGAGTAAAATAAATTAGGAACAGCTCTAAATTTCATGTGCTGCTGTTGTCTCTGGTGTATGTGCTGTGTACACTGAATATGAATTTGTATATTGCATATTTTCTTATACAAAACATTGAATTATCTCATTCCATGGGATTAATTTTTGTATTTTTAGTATTTTATTTCTGTCTCATCTGTTTCTGAGACAGTTTAAGTCAAGGGGTTGTCGGATTTTTTTTGACATTGTTACATGATTATTTTATCTGCTGTGTTTTCTGAACTTCTCACATGAGTGTTTTTCCATTTAAAGGATCATTCAGGAGCTTGATGCAATCCGCTGGGTATGGAGTTTGTTGAAAAACCCTAACCCGGAGGTTCAGTCCAGTGCTGCATGGGCTCTTTGTCCTTGTATTGAGAATGCAAAGGTACGGTAAATGTCATTTGCCACTAAAGTTATATAAGTATTTTTTTAGAGATGGGCCTAGCTCTCGTACGAAATCTCGCGAGATTAGTAAACTATGAGATTTCGTTTGTTTTTTGTGCAAATGAAAATACGCTGCTTGTTAACTGCTCTGCACGACTGTAAAACTCATCCAAACAGGGTGAAATCAGCCGAGTTCAAAATGAACCTCATCATACCAAATAGTGTATGAATATGAATGCTTTGGAATGCTTATATTTTGAAGTTGTTCCTTGAAGCATGTCGCAACAACGATTGTCTTTTTACTGCACAAAATGTTGCTTTAAATAATTATCATAAATGCCAATTCAAAGTGCGAAAAAAATGACTTCTTTGCATTGATGTTTTATCTTAGCACTCATTGCCAGCATTTAATGCGGTGCCTAGCAAAAATTAGCTGCTAGCTAACAGCACTTGAGTGGTCTATATTAGCTAGTGAAAGCAGTTGATTACTCTTCCAAGTCTGGTTAATAGACATAAATGATTCTGCACACTGTGATGCTGACAGTTTACTATTTTTACTGATCACTTTTTAACAAACCAGGCTCTTCTTGTTTGTTTACATTTGCACAATAGATTGTTAATTGTCTTGTAGTCAGCTCGGTAAAAATAAAATGTAGGCATTGTTTTATATTACAAATATTGTGAAAATCTCGTCTTGTTCTCATGGGATTTGTATCCTGTCCCATCCCTTGTTTTTTTTTTGTTTTTTTCTCCCTCTGGCAATTTGTTTGTTGGTTAGCAGTATTACACAAGAACTACACACAGTTCCAGGAAACCTTTGATTTCCACAATATAGTAAATGCCTTTTTAATTTATACTCTCATACCAGATTTTCTTCATCCTAGAATACAAAGTGCAGATTCACATCTGCTTAATGTCTTGTCAGTCTCCATGAACTCAAAATATCCTACATCTAACAAATGGACAACCATCTCACACCACATTTGTTTTTTTTTGTTTTTTTTTTTTTAGTGTTGCAAATGTATTTTCTCTCTTTACCTTTTGAGTCATGATAAAACAGGTCCACCCATTCCAGATTCAGCATCTATAATTCATCTTCTATAAAACCAAGAATTGACTTGCTTTTGTATGGGAAAGAGAAAAAAACAAGAAAGCAATCATGCATAAGGCACTCAGCTTTTCAACGTTAGGGTCTAAAAAATTTTTTGTTGCTCTAGATCAAACTGTTAGGTGGGCATTCAAGTCCACTCACGGGCTGTAGCAGATACGCCTTAATATATTATCAACATGCTTGTCTGACTTCAACCTGTTGCTGGGGGTTAGCGTTAGCAGGGGCAAGGCGGTGTCAGACAGGGCTTATGTGAACCAGGCTTAATAAGAAGCAGAATGACTCCTTTGGCACACCAAGGTTGTTCAAGTGGGAAGCATGCAGGGAGAAAAGACCAAGTAATATCCTGTGGTGTTCCTTCTTTTTCCCGTGCTGAAAATCCTGACTCATCATGCTACTTATGCCAAGTTTAGCATCATTTTTATCTTCGATTAACTCAAAATTCAGCTTTGAATATGATTTTGAAATGCATTTTGACAAAATGTAATCTGCATCTACTAAATCCTGTGTAAAAACTAGAAGATCTTTGTGTATGTTCCTCAGGCCAAGATAGGCGTAATTATATTACAAATTCATCTTTGTTTTAATATTAAGTCCCTATATTTCAGAAAAATATGTTTTGAAATGAAGCTGTCAAAAAAGTATGTGTGAAATTAACGTTATCTTTATCATAAACATATTTTATCAGTTTAGATGCAACCATGGAAAATAATCCATGAAGCCTGATTGTTAACAATGTTAATCGCCTGCTGCTTTATTTCTAGATATCAATATTGTTTTAACAGATTATGACTGTTAGTCATGCAGACAACTTGCCAAGGAGGGAATCCGCTCAACAATACGGCCCAGATGGGTGTCTTGCAAGCCCCCCCCCCCCCCCCCCCCCCCTCCCCCTCCACCGCCATCCCTTGGCTGGAATATCTCTAGCCCAGAAGTAGTGCAAAAATGATGCATGGCAGGTATAAGCAGGATCACATACTTGTAAAAAGGCCCTTTATTTTATGGTGTTTGGCTGAATGTATTTGCTGTCACTTTTTAGAGAAATTAATGAATACAATTTAGTATTTTTTTAAAGTTAAATAATTTTTACATGTCGTACAAGCCCCTGTGTCTCATACTCATTGAGAAACCCCATGTCCTCCCAACACCCATTTGTGTCTACTCATCTGTCCATTGTGTCTCAAATAAACAGCAAAAGTAACTCATTCACTGCCATCTCTGGAAAAATTAATCTTTGACATCTATGACCGTCATTGACATTGAATGAGTTCAATGGTTTTCCACAAATTGGAAGATTGAGTTAGTTACTTAGAGCATGTAAAGCATTTTTGTTCTTCCGTACAGTTTATATTATGTGACATATTATTACCAGTAGAATTTACCCATTCTCTGCCAATCCAATAAATATGGATCTTTTGACAACTGTAGTCATCAGTGGCAATGAATTGCATCCTAACCCAAAAACATAAGACTTCATTGGAAGGCAAGAATGTCCTCTACTGAGCAAACAGGGACTTAGTCAAGAGCTATAGCCCAAAAACAAATGTCCACTACAGTGGACACAAATGATGGGCTGGCTTTGAATGGCAGTAAATGAGCTCGACATGGGCATTTGACATCTATAAGTTGTATCTCTCAACCTCTCATTTGCAAGCATTGAGAAGGGGTGGCAGCATGGCATAGTTGTCATGTTTTGACAGTCTATGCAATATTTTAGCTTCCAATTCTTTATTTATATTCTTTTCCTATGATATCACACATCAAAAAAGCCATGGCTGAGTTGGGTCGAAACTTCCCCCTTTGGTAATTACAATAAATAGTCCCACTTATGTTTACAATACCTAAACAAATAACTGCTCTCCTGTCTTCAATTCTCATGATTGGTCTGTTAGGGAGTTAAAATAAAGTATAAACCTGCTTGTTACATATGTAAAACATTTATCACAAAAAAACTATACTACAAACCACAAAAAAGATTCAATTCATTCCACTTTAATCAGGCGTTAAAACGTTGAACAAGTATAACATTCAGAGCCATAGTATGCAGTTTCATTTCATGTTCACCATTCACATACAGATCTGTGCAGGAAGCTGATGTAATGTTCCATTTTGATGCCACTCAACACACAAATAAACTGTACTGTTCTTGTTGTATTATGTTCATACTGGAGATTTCTTCGGAAGAAGCTAAGCACACACAACCTATAGTTTTATCAATTTCACTTGATCCCTGGTTAAGAGCCTCATTATACAGCATCTGGGGGTCCAGCCTTGCCATGAAAGAGATTCGGGGCCAGTCACATCGCAGCTGGTGTCTTGAGAGAGCTTCCGCTGTCGCTGGGACTCCCGGCCAGCCGTCATCAGTATTCCTGACGGAGGGCTTCCTGTGTGTATATGGAAGGGTTAGCTCGCTGGCCTTGGACTCCATTAGCCCCTCCCTACCTTTCTACCCTTCATTGCACAAATTGCTCGTCCCCTGGCAAAGCTTCACAGGACCCATAGAGAACAATTTGGCCAGGATTCAACCAAAGCTAAAGATGTGTTTTCAAATACAGCAGCATGCCCATTGAACTTAATGTAATGAGACATGACAAGTTACACGCTATATTGTTTGGCTTTACAATACTGTAACTTTAACATGGCATTGTATGTTAAAAAAACACACACACACATTGTAAGCAAATGCTGTCAAGATATAAACTCGTTCATTCCCAAATTGATTTTTTTTCAACAGTCTCAGCCAGTGGTTCTCATCCTTTTTTCAGTGAAGTAACTCCTGTGAAATATCTTTTCAGCCAAGTACCCCTTAACCAAAGCAAAGCATAGAAACTTAAAACATGCCATCAGTGTCTGATTTATAAACTTTATAGATCCTTTCAAACTTTATTTGTATTGGTCTACAAAAAAAATTAATCAACCAAAAGTGTCGTCTTTTTGGATCATTGAAGAAATATGTTATCATAAAGAAATAACTTAATTTTTGATCAATATTTCTCCACCAAAAATAATCAATATAAGGTGTCAGACCTGTTCTCAAAAAATAAATAAATAAATAAATAAATACATCTGTAATTGTCCACAGAAAAATAGTAAACATAAAGCATTCTGTTTTGGGATTACAGAAGAGATCTGTTCACATAAATAAATCATTAACTTAACTGTTAATAAAAAAAAATCAACAAAGTGTCAGACCTGTTCTAAAAAAGAAATCATTATAAATAAATATTTGTCCACAGAAAAATTATTCTACTTATTTTTGGATCATTGTAGAGATGTGTTCACCAAAATTAATTACTAACTTGACAGGTAACGAGAGGTGGCTTTTTACAATCATGAAATCAAATGAACCTGCTGAACATAAAATGTGTTTCATGAACTTATATTTTCCACAAAAAGTTAATTCAATAATTATTTTAAAATGATTTTTTTATGTTTGCTTTATTTAAAATCTCGGGTACCCCCTGTAGTTCCTTCAAGTACCCCCAGGGGTACTGGTACCCCCATTTGTAAACAACTGGTCCAGGCATTCAATTCCAGATAGAATTTCTTTTTCAAGTGTTAAGGTAAAGGTGGGTCAAAAAATGCCTGGCACTGAGTGAGTTAAAGTGCTGAAGAAGTTGGTGAAGAAAATCTTCCCATAAGAGAGGAGGCGGAATACATTTTAGATTTAGACCTTGCCACTTTGGTCTGTTCTTCTGCAATCTAGTGAGTTGTATTTTTAAAAGAGTGCCCCGATGTGCCAAGCCCGACTGAAGCCCTTGCCCCTGCCAGCTCTTCCGCTGTGGTTCTTTTAGTACTCCCTACCAGACTCTTGGTTAGGTAAAGCATTGCTCCATAAGTGGGTAAAAGCTCTTGCGGTACCTGCCATGGCCATGAATTTGAATTGTGAGGCTTCTCTCACAATTCAACACTTCTCTGGGGAAAAGGGCTATAAATGTCACCTCTAAGCTTTAAATTCCATGTGGCAATTTAGAGAGAGTGCTGAATAAGTTGTAGAATATTTTAGGCTGATTGCTTGTTTTGTGCAAAATAGATCCCTGGAAGGAAAGTGAGTTATATGGAATTGAATTCAAGGGGTGAGGGTAATGGTTGGGCAACAAAAGATACTGCTGAAAGTAGATGGGTGATCTTTTTTTTTTTTTTTTTTTACTCATTCACGGCTATTGACTGCGATATGATGGATGGATGGACGGATCCATTTTACATTAAATAATTATTTTGTCAATGTATTTCATCTTATTTGCAAATTGATCCCACGTCATCTTCTCTAACTTTTTTGTTTTTAGGAGTCCGGGGAAGTGGTGAGCTCCCTAATGGGTGCCATGGAGCTGGTCATTGATCTGCTTAAATCGCCCTATGATAACGTGCTAGCAAGCATGTGCGCTGTCATTGCCAAAATCGCCAAAGACAAGTACAATTTGGCAGTTCTGACCGATTATGATGTGGTCTCGCTGCTGTCCAAGCTAGCTGACAAAGTAAGTGCACTCCATGGCCTTTGTTCCGCATGTATCATCTAATCTAAGTTGACACTTTAAACATCAATATTACACCAAGCAACTTTTACCGTATTTCTTTGTCACAAAATATGTTCAAGCTATTCAAAAGACTGTGGCCTAAAGTGTTAATGATTTTTGATGTCATAACAGGAACAGTACATTTTTCTTCTCAAATTAAGAGCAAATGAATTTGAACAAGAAGAAACTTCTTGCATTATTAGTGACACGTTTTTTTATTGAACAAGATGATGTCACACAATCTATCTTCTAGAGTTGCTGAATTAAATATGCTGCGATATACTGTACCACTATGAATGTCGTTCCAAACATTGATAAATCAGACTGATGGTTTTCGTTCTTTTTATTTTTTCATCCAAAACTGATTTGCTCTGGCAACCACAGCTTTATAACATCCATCCAGTTAATGAGCCATGCATGTGTGGATGTTGTTGCTAGGTAGCATTGGACTCCCTTGACTTATCTGACCCATCCTGTTCTCCACGCAGCCCGGTGACCTACTTCACTGCCACCTGGCTCAGGCCATCGCACAGTGCTGCACATGGCGCAATAACAGGGCGGCTTTTGGAGAGGCAGGAGTCGTGCCCCACCTAGCGCAATACCTAAAGTCACAGGATATGAAAGTCCGCCACAGTACCGTGATGGCCTTGCACCAGCTGTCCAAGGAGTCAAACAATTGCGTCATCATGCACAGCGAAGGTGTAATGAAGGTCAGTCACAAGATATTTCATACCATTTTTGTTGTCCATAACTAACATAAAGGGCTTTTCTTTAGTGTGTTTTTTCATATGTGGTAACTAATAAACTCAAGTATTTCCACATCCTTTGATGGGAGAACCAGCAACAACAGTGTTTTTTATTCAGCTGAGGAAACACGGCTCAACTGTCTAACCATCATGGGAATTCACTAAAGCAAACAGTGCAGTGTGTGCAAAGTGTCATTTCTCTGGTAGAGCCTACATGCCATTACAGCGCAAGTCAAAGGCTTGTAGCTGGTAGCAACGGTTGCTACGGCCGGTTCCTGGACGTCAGGGTAAAATGCAGCATCAGGCTCAGCTGTGGGCTTTGAAAATAAGCCCAATCTACTCTTTCAAAACTTGTCTGTTTGATTTTTTTTTTTGTGTGTGTGCATGGCTCCAAGCTGTATAGATACACTGATTCAAAATTATGATACTTTTTCAGTCATCACATTCAATAAGAACATGCAGTAAATATACTCTTTTGAACATTATTGATGTCTATTTCTGCACTGTAACAATCAGTTACAGCCTAATGCATTTTAAATTGTCTACGTCACAATTTTTAGAAGCAAAATTTTTATAGCATATTGTGCTACACTATAATATATCCAGTTTATTGTAAATTTAAAGTTGACTCTATGACAGAGAAGTAATGGAAAAACGTGTTAACTTTTAGGCAGCCTAGCATTTGGTGAACATTTAAACCCTAAATGGCACCCTTTATAAAAGTGTTGGAACAAATAATAAAGTAACATAAGATATTTTTTTACGATCAACATATCAGATTGTTTCAGTAACCTTCAGTCTTAATATAAATGTAAAGTTTACGTTTTCAATTATTGTTGTTTTTGGTTTCCTTGTTTTTGTGCTGTTTTTGTCTTTTTTTTCCAAAGTATATACAAATTATGTATTATTTTCCTCCCCAAAAAGTTCCAAGTTAAATAATTTAGATGATTGCTCACGTACTAGGGCTCTTGGTGGGTCAATATTTCATAACATCTTTTTGAGCAATTACATTTATAAAAACAAAAACAACAACAAAAAAACCCTCTACTAACTCTATAAAACCAAGGGACTATAAATGGAGCCCATTATAGAGGTGTTTAAATAATGGAATAATAAATACTTTGTCCCAAGGAACAAAATATGTATTTTCCCCTTCAAAAATGTTTCCAAGTGGAATAATTGAGATAATAATAATCATCCCCTTGAATGGTAAATAATTGATTCCATTACTGATTTTAGTGCACTTGAAGAGTGATGACCGTTAAAAAAAAAAACTCACACTTTAAAGAAGTTAAATCAAAACTTTTGTTGACAATAATAGGTTCGATGAAATACAATTTTAAGCAACAAAATTCACCTGCTTTGGCCCATCTCGTGTGGTGGCCATTTTGTCACTTGTCGACTGAAGATGACATCACATTTGCTCAGAGCTCATGGCTCATCTTGCGAATGTCATATGACATTCAGAAAACAGGAGAGCTGTGATTGGTTGTTTGCTGAGCTTTGCAAGAGCCTGTGATAAAATGGTTGCCACCTGAGATGGATGAAACCAGCTGCATTTTGCTACGTATTTTATATTCAAACAGCACAATAATAATTAGAATGCTGTTTAGACTCATCGAGCTGCGTAGAACATTGTAAAGAAAATTTGTGGGTTGACTTCCCCTTTGAATCAAACGTATTTTATGTCGAGCTTTATTCAGTTTATTCTTGACACTGCATGATGTTAAACACATGCAACAGTACTTACAGCTTGCCTAGCTAACTCTTTATTTCCACAAAAGAACATTTAAAATACTATTTATAGTATTTTTCTCGCGTCACAAAATTGCTGTACTTTATTTGATGCCGTTAAAGTCGAAGCACTTAGGTATAATTGGCTTACTTCACTGAACATTGTGTTCCGAAAACACTTATGTTAAATTTGCTAAATTTTTGAAGAAATGTTTTATTACTCACAATACGAAGTTGCCATAACTTTTATTTCCCCATCTCCCTGTGTGAGTGGACTGTATATGAGTGTGTTTTGTGTACAAAGGTCTGTAATCTGTTACAGTATTTGACCTTATTAATGTACCAGTGAAGGATTGCAAAAATGCTCCATAATGTATTCTTGGACTTTTAAAGCGCTTAACTCCACCGCGTTGCATTTGTTGTTAATCTCAGACATGGAAAGCCATCACAGGCAGCCTCATTGTTCAGTCTGGCTTTGGTCTCAGACAGCATGAAACGTACCTGCCCGACCCCGAGGAGACATTACAGTTTGAGAGCATGTCAATCACTCCCGTGCAATGGGCATTATAATGATCTGCTTGGATGACATTCAGATATCCCGCTGAGAGAGTTTGGTTAAAAACAACACTATCGGTATTTTATTGACTATTGATATGAGGGTCTGTGTCCAATTTATGGTCCGGTGTAAATTTATAGACCACCTCTTGTGTTATTGCAGCAGTATTTCAGTGAGCCTTTCTGCACGGCGGAGAAGCTCTCCAAACATGTTCACCCACATGTAGTGCACAGTTTCAAATGAGCGCAGATTTCTGCGACTGCAGAGCTGCTTACGAACGTAACGTTCACGCTGGAGCGCACTTAATGATGTGTGTAGCAGCACCCCGAGGCTCGCAAAGGAAATTAGGCATCCAAAAGAAAGCATTTCGCTCTGGAAAATCGATTAGCTGCCTTTGTCATAGTTCTTTTATTCCTTACAAAATGCTTGAATATTGCCTTTTCATTCATGTTAACTCATTCACTGCCATTGACGGGTTTAGACATCGACATTTTTACCGGGGCTGGCAGGGAATTAGTTTAGTGGTTTTCATTCACATGTTTTAACGTTGATGCTAATGCTTCCTCTCAAAATATTTTTAGAGAAATCTATCAGCCCCTCTGAGTGTAAATCAATCAAGAAACAAGATCTTTTCAAAGTACAGTAAATGCCTTGAGAATTGAAGCCAGAAAGATGGATGATTGATGTGACGTCTACTCTTGATATTTCACAGTTTTATACGCATGCCATTCATTGTGTATGATGACTGCCATGGTGCTTTACATTGCTTCCAAAACGCTAGCTTTTGTAAATACTTTGTGGAATTTTAGGGCCGAATCTTTTTCAAATTGATTCGACTCCCGTCTCTAATTTGAACACCTAAAACCACGCCACTATAGATTGTTTCCAGTGACAGATTATATTCTTTGATAATACAGCCTAGTGTTTATAAGGAGGTTTACAACTTTCTTTTCTCTTCATTTGCAAATATTGTATTTAATGAAAGCCCGCTAACTACTAACACTGTGTTTTTAAGCACACAAATAGTATCAGGCGTTTTGCCACTAGGTGATGCACCAAGACAACAAACGGAGTTGTACGTCAAGACAGTCTTTGCATATGGGTGTTTTATTATTGGAAATTATCCCAAAATTGTGATCCCCTGCATTTTTTTTTCTGTAGCTGCTATTGCAACACTGAAGAGTAAGAAAGGTCTGAGCAGAACCGGTAGTGTTACATCAAATTGTCTCACAAACGACAATGCACATCTGCATAAAATTCAACAAAATAAATGCAGACATCTTGGAAAAGAGTCATTGGAACACATTTAGTTGTAAGTTGCCTAATGTTTCAATTAATTTACTCTCAGTTTGAAAAAAAAGCTGCAGAGACCCCATTAAAATTTCATTCACTCCCTAAAGTGCCTTCTTGTACTCCAGATGCTGCTGGTTCATAGGATTTTGTGATATTTAATCATTCCGTTGAAGTTGATACATACAATACTGTATTACAATCCTTGACTCTTGGGATTCAGAAGGTTCCAAATTAAAGGTGCAAAAGAAACACTCCCTCTTCCTTCATCCTTTTCCAAAACCGAAAGTAGCGGAACAGTCTCTGGCTCGCAGAAGGTTGTAGGGAATGTTGTTTACCTTGACTTCCTTTACCAACTTCCTCTCGCCAACTGAGCTCAGCTAAACTTGGCTGCCATTTGGTGCCCGCACATCCTAAAGCTCCAATCATGGCAACACTTGGGAGTCGATGGAGCCGTAATGGCAGGGAAGTGGAAGTCAGAACTACCTGCGGCTGGTCAAACGTGAACGCACTTAACACCGTGACACTTACATGTGCGATAGAATATGTGCAACAGAGTGCACAGCCCTCCCAGACTGCCTAAGAGGGAAGGCGGGAGGGGATTATATGAAGCGTGTATACTTCCTTTCCCTTTCGTCTTGGAGGTCACTGGAGTTCTGTAAAGTGCAAAAACCTCAGAAGAGCATGATTCCCAATTTCAAACGTAGCGGAAAGTGTTCGCCACAGTCGGGGAATATCTAACAAGTGGCGTTTTATATTCTACAAGATCCCAGCTGGGAGGGGAAGAGCAAGCTTGAAAGGTGGGTGGGGGGGTGGGGGGGGGCAGCAAAGAGAGACATGCTTATCTTAGCAGAGCCGCGTGCTTCGCGAGAACTTATTTGGCCACGTCTGAATAACATGCAGTGGAGTTGGCAACATCTCGGCCTTTGGCACTTCTCAGGCATCCTCTCCTTGCACAAAAGAGACTTGTGAGCAAGTTGCATGTTTTCTCCAGCCCGTGGATGCGAGTTTGCTCACCGAGGTGTTTTGGATGCTATTTAAAATCGTATAAACCCAAAGGGCAAATGTTTCACATAATCCCAACACTGCTGCATTGACATGAGCTGACACCTCTGTTTGCAGTGTGGCTTTTTCAATTAAATGAATAACATCCATAAGGACTGCTTTTTATATTCGCTGTTTTGCGTAAAACACTTTGGCTGTCGTTTTCTTATTGTTTATCTTTGTGGAGAAACAGTCAGGAATGTCCTTTTTGTTTGTTCACCACACATTGTGCAGTGAGAAATGTAAATCAAGGGTGTCTAAACCCTGTCCTCAAGGGCAGCTGTCCACCATGTTTTTGATTCACATTTTCATTTTGAAAATCTGGTCACCCAAGTCATGATGGTACTTGGTGCTCCTATAATCTTCGAAATAGAACCAATGTTCCCTGTTAATATCTGGACCATTTTTACATAATGTTACAGACTGTTTTTTTTTTTTTTTGCAAGTTGTACTTTCTTTGTAAGAATGTTGTCATTTATAATAATATGCCCCAAATGTGTTTTTTTGTTGATCCAACAACTTGTGATTGTGGATAACATGCTAGCTAATGTTAGTTGTTATGTTCCGCACGTTTATATAGTGCTGCCTTGTATGCGTTTAGCTCGTTAACATTTTCGTTTGTGTCAGGTATTTCTCTGTGGATAAATGCTGCAGGTGCAAAGGTTTTTCATTGATAAGTACTCATTTGCACCTAATTTACATTTCGTATTGAAATGAATAGCATTTGTAATTCAGTTATATGATTGATTTCATCAATGTAATTTGTGTACATTTTGGTTCATCTACATTTTTGAGGCTCAAAAGTATTTTGGAGACTAAGCAAGCTGAGGCCTCCCATTAGTTTGTTGTTAATGGTGAGCTTATGAATCAATTAATGAAAGTATGATGTATTGATAGCCTAAATCAGTGATTTCGTGGTTCGCAAGCCCATATGGGGTGGACACAGACAGAAAGTTGGTACAATTAGGAGGTATACCAAGTTCCCACTTGGTCCATACAGTTTGTGGTCATTTAAAAAAAAAAGTTGAATGTTTGCTATTAAATGCAGTCCGGCCACGACAGGTCCCTCCATCCATCCATCATCTTGACTGCTCATCCTCATGAGGCTCTTGGGTGTTAGAGCCTATTGCAGCTGAGTGAATAAAGGGGCCAAAAACAGTTTACTGACATTAAAATGCAAAACATTGTCAATTCACCACTTGTACTAATACTCGTTCCTATTATCAAATTTGTCCCCGTGGGAACCCAGCCTTCATAACAACAGTTCTGCCCGCAGGTGATTTCTTTACCACTGACATTCATTGTCCAGCTGTGTGCTCCCAAACACACTCTCTCGCCACTTCAGGATGTTCTGCAGGAAAACTTTGTAAATGATAAATTAAATGTTGCTGATTACTTGGCCGATCAGTAAAAAAATCTCCCATTCTCTGAAATGAAAGTAAAAGATGTGGATAGGGTTGGTGTGTATTTACTCTTGCACTGGCTTTTTAGCGTCATCAGGCCTCTCGCAAATCTGCTGGGACGAGGCCGCTGCTGAGAACGCAGACTAAGCAAGGAATGTTTACAAATGCATTAATAAAGGGAAATAATACTTAGGGGGTGTTAAGGCTGGGAAATTAACATTGTAACTTAAAGTTGAAATCTTCAAAAGTTGAACTTCTATGATTCTATGATTGAGTCCCTTGAAATCAAGTTTTGTCACAAAAATGTCTGTGCATTTATCAAGGTTTTTACCTTCGGTGCTTATTTCGTTCATGTATTGTTGTCACTTTATTATCAATGTAAACAACCCTTTTGAAAATAAAGTGCGGTTGAGGAAACCTCAGTGGCTTGCCATAGGGAATTTAGGAAGAGGCACACATTGAATAAATTTAGCCTCATCCATTTCGCCAGTGTATTTATGCTTACATTTACTTTTATTTTGACTCAATCCCACAACCACCCGCAAACGTAATGTAGTGATTTCACTCCAGATAAAACACGGGGGGGAAGCTCATCTCCCAAAAACACATGGCACTCAGTGGTGGTTTCTATTTCTAAATATAGTAAGATTGTTTCTTTTCCCTTGCTCCAACATGACACAAAACTGAAAATTACAAATCCTTTAGCTGTTCTTTTCTATTTTAAAATTACAATTGTGGAAAATGCAGGAGCGTGCCGCACTGCAATCCATAACTTGTTCCATTACACAAGCCACTAATAGTCAGATATAATCTGACCTTTGGAGCAACGGCAGGGAAACTGAGATGTGTGTTGCTCAGGTTTTGATGTCTAGCCTTAACTGTGTGGCTTTCATGCGAAAATGTGCGCTCGCGTGCTCTATGCTGCGATTATGTATGCTTCAGGAAAAACACACACGAAAACACATCAACACAGTTCATACAGTACATGCATTGCACTTAAAGTGTCTCTTGCAGACCAAAGAGTCCAATGTTTGTCTGTGTTCTTCCTGCCAGCCCAAACCTCTGTCTTGTGTACTCGTTGCAGCCTCTGATCCACTTCATGGGCTCTGATGATGAGAAGGTTCGCAACGCCGCCGCTGACTGCGTGCGCAACATTCGTCTGCTCTTTCCAGGCCAGTCCAGGGCCAAAAAATCAGCACCATGCATGTAATTGAACCAGGTGGCTATAAATAAAATGTTATGATTAAATCCAAACCTCGGACCCGTATTTATTTGCTGTTGTGCTTAATCTTCGTTTCACATCCGTTACCTCATGAAGATGAGGTAATGCGCGTAACGATGACATCATCAGGCTGATTGTTAGACAAACATGTTTACGATCGTTTCCGGTGCACATTTGGAGGTTTCAACAATCGGATGCATGCATTTATTACACGTTTGGGTGTGTGTGTATTTTTTGGCTTTAAAAATGAGAGCTTCTGAGCAGTAACATAAATACAGAGGCCTCATTCAAATAAAATAACACAGACGGACATGCCTTGAGGCTAGTTTCGTTTAGATGAAAAGTTGAGTTGGAAACAACCGACTACTGTATATTGAAAAACATGACAAGAAACTTCTGTTTGATCGGTTGAAATTCTTGATGAAAAAATAAGTCAACATAATTTACCGTCCTAAGATTGAACTTGAGCTGAACTGACTGGATATAAATACTAATTGTTTATCATCATCTACACCTAAAATGTGCCTGTGTGAAATGGTTAGCAATTAGAATTAGATTAGAATTAGCGCCCTGTGATTTCCAAGGTCAAAAAACACAAGCATTTAGGTCCCACCTTCATAATGTTATTTGTCATTTCCACATGTAATATCGTCTGTAAATTCACTTATAGACGATGCTTAAAAAGTAAAACAAAGAGTGTAGCTGCAACGAGGTCAATAACTTCCTGTTAATCTTCTTCTGCTGCTGCTCCTTGGCGAACAGTCTGGGCATGTTTTATGCTTGACTGGCCTCTGTCATTTGAACTCCTAAAAACCACTTTTTTCAGTTAGAGGTTATATTCTTAGATGATTCAGCTCGAGTGCGTTTTGGCCAGTACACATTTTTTTTTCCTCTCATTTCGGAAACTCCATGTGCTAATATTAACTGACATAATCTCACTGATGAAGAAATCAATATGTGTTTTTTTAGGCACGCAAATGGCATCAGTCTTTTGGTCACTAGGTGGCGCAAACAAGATAACAAATGGAGTCATAGGTCAACAGGATCTTAGCATACGAGTGTGTTTCGCTTAAGTGCAACAACTATCGATGTACTGCTGTGGTACGCCGGGCCCACTTTGAAATAATTGAATTTTACTGTTTGTCACGCTTTGTTTTTTTTAATCGAAGGTTAAAACTTTGCTGCCATTTCATCATTGTGTGGCTCTGCAAGAATGGTCAGTGTAGAAAACAGTTGTGCAGCAACAGCTCTGAAACGGATAGCGACCTATTTTTAAAGTCGACTTACCCGGCTTGGTCCCCTTTTTTTCCCAGCACTTAAAGGAAGTAACTGCAGGTTACTCTGTTGAGATTTGATCAGTTTTTGCCACATTTTGAACATGTATCAACTTATGGAAATTTAATTTCAGAGGCTTCATAGTGAATCATAAAAACAGAAGTTTCTTTTCCACTCAGCAGTGGATATGGGTTATTTTTGTTGCTTGGATTTCTTGTTTGATTGTGTTTCCCATAGATACTCAAAAGTTTCTGTGGCTTCTCCCAGCCAATCTTTTTATCCCCTGGTTTGGTTAACAAACCTAAACCCACCCACATCTTGTTTGACTTCAGCGCAACAGAATTTGGCACATTGTTCTCTCATGTTTGTCAGTCTATTTTAATTCCATTGATCTTAATGCCATGGACGCTACTTTGGCATTTCAGATTTATATTAACTGTGTAATAGAAAAAAAAGCAGAACTTTGGAACAACATGGCCCAAAATCTCCATCAATCTTTTAAACCACTTTTTCGTTTAAACCACTCCCAGCTGTTAGATGGGGTCAAGTGAAGGTGCATGATGCATGGTGGGTTGTGCATGAAAAAGCAACTTCCTGCCCAAACTAAGACAATTTGGAGGAACCCAAAACGCATTCCAAAACAACGTGAACTGTTTTGAAACATTTTAATTTCATCCAGGAAACCTTATTTTGAAAAACTATTTTCAAAACATTGAGGCCAACCATCTTATGAGAAAGTATTAGGGATTGCTCATACAATTTTTATCACTGAAGTAATTATAAAAAAATACAGGCATGAATAACGGGGGGGTCTTAATGTTTTGTTTCTTATTTTCCAGATGGTCAGTAACTTGAATTCATATCCTAAAATAGCGGCTTGGTTGCCTTTTAATCTTATCTTTACTTTTGCTTTCCCGTGTTATAAACAATATCAGTCATTTGCTGCAAAATGATTCCGATTAGAATAAGGATGATTATTGATTTTTTGTTACTTTTTAGTTAGCACCCTGTATGTTCTTTTAAAGCAGTACCATGGAACCTCCTCAGCTTTTGATGTGTCCGGATTTAAAAGAAAAATATCATTTTAAATAGGAGTAGTGAAAAAGAAAAAAAAAAACAATGCAGGAAATCTTTCAAGTTATAGAAAAAAAATGGCTGAACCAGTCCAAATAAATTTCAAAATTGTAATAATTAATTCTTGACTCTTTTCACCTAAAAATGAAACCTACCATAAATATTAATTGGAAAAACGCAATTATTGCCTATGCACCACCTTGTTGAGTAAACCATATGTGCGTTATTTCACCCAATCCTTTGATCTTTACATCAAAGGGAAAGCGTGGAAATAAGCCACAGTGGAGCTGAAATTTCACCCAGGTGGTGACAGTTCAAAGATGGAAATGGCCCAATCAACTTCGTGATCGCACTTCCAGTAAAGTTCCATCCCTTGGCTAAAAATAATGCAATAATGATGTGGAAGAAAGTAACAAAAAAAGTTCAAAATACTGCACAAGGGTTAAACTAGTCCGAACCACATTGCCCCTAGGTTATTCTTTTCTAATATTGTTGACATTGTGCCAGGATGTTTAACATTCAAGCTGAAATAAAACACAGTCACACTTAGCTGCGTGAACCTGATGGTGAACCTTGTGGAGCGCAAGGGAAAGGCTGGGAAGCTGTAGTAAGGTCTGGTCCCTCCAGGGCTTTTGGTCTTGGAGCCACAGCTGAGCGTATTAGCTGGGCCGCAAACCCTCTTAGAAAAGAAAGTGCCACTTTTTCTGGCTCGCTGTCCGACACTGCGACATTATTCAAGGGAAATTAGAGGTTAGGCCTCCACGCCTCAGCATAGGCAGCAATTACGTCCAGCGCTGGCCTTCCTGGTCACCTTTCAACATCCCATGTTTCTCATTGCTGCACATGGAAATAGTGGAGGGATATCCCTGTTGATGTTGTTCCTCCCCTTTGCAAAGAAAATGAGTGCTCTGCTATCTGCCACACCCCTGTGCCTCAACTGCCATGTCTCATCATTGGCGCAACATTCACCTGGGGTTCCAAAGCGCACATTTTTAGCCGTTTTGGAAATACAAGTGATCCTCTAAGGATTACCACAATCATTTGTTGATATTTCAAAATAACAAGAACAAATTTATTGTCAAACTTTTGCCATCATAAAAGCCATTATCTACAGTGTTTTTAATCAGGATTTTCCCAATATGTTTAAGTAAAAGCAGAAAAAAAATGAGAATCTTAGATAAAAAAGAAAAAGTAGTAAAGACTTTTTTTTTTTACTGTTTTTTTACTGTTACTAAGTGATATGTACCGTATTTTCTGGACTATAAGGGGCATCGCTATATAAGCCGCAGGATCAAAATATGAGCAAAAAAAAAAAAAGATTTTTCCCACGGATAAGCCGCACCAGACTATAAGCCGCAGATAATAACATCATATCTTTACGCAAAAAGATGGTATATGAAGTTTATAAGTTTTTTTATGTTGTTTAATTGTTTTTTGTTTTTTTTTGCAACAGACTGAACATTCCTGCATGTTTAGTCCCAACACATTTCTAGAAAATGGATGGATGGATGCATATCTGTTAGTTAAATTGCAGTTAAAAATCTAAATAAATACTTCAATAGCATCTTTTCTTGTCATTTTGTTTGATAGTTTATTTTACTGAACATAATAACACATTCTACATAATTCATATACAATCACAAATACATAAATAAAATCACATATACTGTGTACTGTATATACAATTTACACAACACAAATTTACCTAAAATTTTATACATTCTTTTATTGAATTTAGACATATATTTTTTTAATAATATATTGTTTTAACTCTTTTTGAGCACAGCCATTGATTCACATATTTTCAGTTCTATTTGATAGTTCCATAAATTGACACCTCGAACTGATACGCACATTTGCGTATTCTCACTGAGGTGCACATTTTTGCAAGTGTTGACGTACATTGACGTCAGGGGTTCGTCAAGGTTCATTAATCCCTTACTGGGCACAGCACTGATAGTCTCTAAACATACAAAAACGGCGTTTATTAGGCACACGTTTTCCTATTTTTAAGTCCTAAAAAGGCAAGAATTTTCTGGATTTTAAAGAAATGTTAGAATTTAAGCAATAGCTGTTACGGACGCTTTCGGACTTTTTGCCTGTTTAGACTAATGGCCGAAAACGGGCGCTGTGCCCAGTAAAGGGTTAAAGGTCACAATGAGCGGAGAACATTGGCGAGAGACCGCAGAAGTGGCTGTTTGGATCTCCTCCAGGGTCTTTTCAAGGTCACTGGAGGTTTCTTGTTGCAAGGAAATTTTGAACATGTTGAACAACAGCAAAGTCTGTCGACCTCCGGTGAACCTGTGGTGGCCTTTGTTGACCTCCGTTGAACTTCGATGAATGCTGCAGGAGATTAAAAGAGCTGCTACCTTCACCCCTCAGTGGAATACCAGATTTTGAAGACCTTAAACCATTTTGAGATAGTTAAGACTCATTCAGAACAATTAAGACTGTTTCAGAATGTCTTAAGAACATCTTAAGACCAATTGCGAACTTGAAAAAAAAAACCATTTTGGATTTGGAATGTTTTAGGACAATCAAGCCTATTTCAGAATGTCTTAAAGACATCTTAAGAACAATTGCAACCTTACATGAAGCTTGACTAGCTCAAGAAAGCCACTATCTTTGCCCCTCATTAGAATGACCACAGCAGTAGGTTAATTTGTTTTCTGTTTGATTTATTATTTTCATACCCTTTAACTACCCGTACAATTGTAACCTTTTGGCTGCTGGGAAATCAAAATAGAGATCTTAAGAAGGGTATTTTTTGGGAAAAATTGCAAATTCCATATTTTTGTCAGCAGTATGGAAGTTCGTTTTCTGTTTGATTTCGTGCTGGAGGGTAACGGTGTATTTTCACCTTTTATTGGTTGCGATGCGCATTTATATGAAGCCTTTGAGAAATGATGTTCGTTTGGGATCTGGACCTCCCTATTTTTTGGGACAGCTCTACCGAGAAGCGCTATGTAGCTAGTTGCGCAAACACGTTAGCAACAATGTACGTCATGAACTAATTCTTTATTTACACTCACTTCAACTATAATTAAAACCTTTTGGCTCCTGGAAAATCATAGAGATCTAAAGAAGGGTTTTTGGGAGGAGAACATTTCAAAATCTGTATTTTTGTCCACACAATTTACAGTTATCATCTACACAAAACTTTATCCACCAACCCTTTTTTCCAGAGTTTGTCATATACATGGACAGTTTTATGCTGAAAAGTGGCTATTTGACCTTAATGAACATCCATGGTAGTTTAAAAAAAAACACCCATCGGGTTCACATAATTGCTCTCATTCACACCTAGGAGGACTTTGGAACTCAAGCTTCACCCTGGAGTGATGAAAACAGCTTTCGTGTCGCATGTGTAGATGTAAAGTAAGTGTTCTTTTCAGGTTTCCCACATTTCCCTAGATGCTCTGCAGCAATATTTCCTACAAAAAATAATGAAAACAGTAGAGGCTTTCTCAAAATATTAGCAGCTTTTCAATGCTTTAGGAGCATTTTTAATATAAGATCACAGCGGTGGCGGCAGTGTTGTCGTGCCGCATTGCCATAAAAAATATACAGTACGTGCGCACAACAGCCCCTCAGAGCTCCGTCCAAGATGCAGGAAGCAGAACACAGCTCCTGTTCTCCACCTGTAAATTAGCCTTTCTATCATTGCAGCGTGAGCGCACCATAGCAGGTCTCGTGGTAGGAACGTCTGGTGTCGCGCTCGCGCGGTGTTTGCTCAGCGGCCGTGCATCCGCTTCCTCGCAAATTCTCACGAACCCTCATACGTTTAATTAGATCGCCTGCTATCGTCTTTATTTTTTTATTCTAAATTGACTTTCATGCCACATATGAATCCTGACATTCACTTCTGTAAAGTGTAAATACCAAGTAAGCTCGACAACAAATAAATAGAGAAATGAGTGAGCAAATACCACAGCATCTGGGTCACATTACAAGGACGTAAACATCTTCATTAAGACCACAGTCATGTTTGTTATTATCTTACTAAACATGGCAGCTTTGGTTTTTGAATACAGCCAAGCTTTTTGTAGATACTAGACAAAACCTTTCATTCATAAAGTGTACTGCACCATGTATTGTGGATAGAAGTGAAGAAGTGCACAGTAATTCCAAAGTTTAATAATTTAACAAGCAGGAATTCCAGAAGATGGATTGTGTAGCATCGTCTGCTTAATTTCTGGTTTTTCTGTCAAAAAATTGTGCCATTAATCAGTCAATCGATTTATTTAAAGTGCAAAATCACCATTTCTGACAATGCTCATCCATAAAAAATTGAATAAAATCAAAATAAAAGCAACCAAAAGAGTCACAAAAAAAGCAATTTAGCAATAAGTTGCTTTATTTTCCAGTTAATTTGTTCTTAATTTGAAAAGAATAAAAATTGACTCATTTATTACTACTTACTCACACAAGCCACCTTAAAAAGTCATATTCACAATATACTGTATGCTCGAAAACACCATTCAGGTCCAAAAGACTTCACTGACGTGTTGTATGAATATGACTGAAAAGAGATGCAAGTGGTCCCACTTCTCATTTTATTTATTTACTCAGTAAACACTTCCTTGGCTAGTATACACATCTTGGTAGGCAATGTTTGTAGGTCTGTAAAATAACCTTAACTGCCTTGTTAGACTTGCAACATGACAGTCAAGTGTGCTAGAGCTACAGTATATACTGCATTTAGTTGATTGTGTTACTATTTGGTTTGATTGGACAATTTCACTTAGAGGAATCGAATGACCAGACGCATCATTAGGTACACATGCACGATGTAAAAGGTCGTTTTCACGGATTTGCTCCTCTCAATCAGCGCGCAACATTTGATACAGGTCTTAAATTCGAGTACAGTAACGTTTAAATTAATCTCTGTAGCTTTTCTGTCTTCATCTGTCTGATTGTTAGATTAAGCATAAGCTTGAAGGAGGGCCTCGAGTTTTATATGGCTGTCAGCTATGTTAACGGATCACATCTTTTTTAATGCACCTGACCATGAAATTAGGGAAATTGTGAAATTGTAGACAAAGGTCTGATTTGAACTTGCAGAGTATGACTCTTGCTTGATTGGTCATAAAAGGCTTTCTTAGAGGGAAACATTGTGCATGCCTTCATCGTCTTGTTTACAACCTTGCCGTACATTACAGAATATTTGCATGTATCGTATATTACCTCCACCTAGTGCAAAACTGCACTGCAGGTCATCTTCTCGTTGCTATTTGTTAGCAGGATTTTGCAACCTTCCAAAAGGGTGTGATTTACTGTTATTGTCTACTTCCATTAGGGGCATGTTGTACAGTCACCAACTACTGTATAATCAGTATATAGAGCTCTAGCGACAGAATAGGAGTTGAATATTATGGCCTTAAATATCATAATTGGACATGTTTGAGAGTTACTCTGCTTCAGTGGTTCTTAGCTCATTCAACCCCAAAAATAGTTTTACTTTTTTTACATTCAATATCAGGTACTTTTATAACATATTTGAGTTTCTCTATTTGTATTTTTCTGCAGTTTGGCAAAAATATGATTTAAAAGTGGCTTGTGAATTAAGTTATTACTGATTTACGTGTTGAGTAAATGAGTGCTTTAGGCACTTAAGTACAAAATTAATAAATTGTTTTTGGTACTAAAGCAATCAGTTACTTTATACATTAAAATAATCCTGATAAATAACTTTAGTGCTTGTCAAAAATGGAAAAAGATAAGAATACTTTTAGAAAATACTTATTAAAAAAGGTAGAACTATGTCTTTGGGATTTCATTTTAAATGATGACTTCAACAGGGTTTATTTAAATATCAGCAAATCAAAGACAGGAACACATTTTTTTTCTTTTCAACTTAAGAGCAAATTAATTGGAACACGACGCAACCCTTTGCTAAACCCTGTTATAGTGACCCCTTTGTATGCCTTTATTTTGTTACATTTTATACAGGTGGGTCTTGTCATTCGTGAGTCAATTTTATGGCAGAAATATGTCAGAAATAAAACAGATGATACTACGCAATCTATCTTCTAGAGTTGCTGAATGAAATATATCTAGAGATACCGCTACAAATGAAGATTTATTATGGTGAATGTAGAGCACATTGCAAAGGGTACTGTATTGAAGTTGCCTCAAAATGCCATATGTTCCTCACACAAGAGAGCGTGATAATGTGACCCACGCTTCAAGCACAGCTGTAAAGCATTTGGTCGCATCATCCATGATCCAATCTGAAAGTTCTGTGTAGCACCTACAAATCCAGAATTCTCTTCATTGCTTTATTCCAACTGTGTTCCTTTGAGTGAATGACACATAATGAGCAGAAAGGCAGTATGGGTGCCGTATTTTTCTGAGCACAAGTTGAGTTTTTTTTTTTTTTTTCCTAATTTTTAACCCCCATATTCGGGGAGTCGACTTTTAACCACATAACTCAACACAGATAAGTTTTTTTTCCACATATCTGTTTGAATAACATTAATTTGAATGCAAAATAAGTAACATGTCAATAACAAGGCTCAAAATTATTATATACACCTCTAATTTGATATAGTATGCATCAGTTTTAGAATGTTTGCAAACAATGTTGCAAAATGCACTTTCGTCACGTGCGGAGGTCATTTTTTGTTCAGCGGACTTTGACGCATTATGAAAGGGAAAAGATGGCTTGACTTGGCTCCTTCAGCCCATGAACGTGGGCTTGAAATCACTAAAGTCGGGGGTATACTTATAATCATGTTTTTGTCAAATTCACCCAAACTGAAGTAAATAAGGGGTGGGTCGAATTATGAGCGAGGTTGTCTTGTACTCTGAGAACTATGGTAAATATTTTTTTTTTAATTTGTGATTGTATTCCTAGAGATGTGGACACAAGTCTGAATTAAGAATACAGTGGACCCCCGTGTTACAGCATCCCTGGCTTACGTTTTTTTTCATGTTGCAATGTGGAATACTGAATGTTTTCATCCCCTCTTTATGGTTTTTCTCTTTTCCCGGTTTTGCGACAAAAAACAACTGTCATGACCCTAGGGGGTTGGCTGTATTTGTGTTGTTTAGCCTCCATCTGCTGGCGTTTTTAGGTAATTGCACTTATTTACTATTGCCATCAAACTGCTTCCATGCAACGCGTCACTACAATGCTGGTCTGCTATTGGTCATCGTCTCCTGAAGGAGATGCTGGTTTGCTATTGGTTGACCTCACTCTTTTCAAAATGGCGGAACAGTAAAGCTTTGTTTGATTCTGAGTGGTTACAAAACCGTATTTATTGTGCATTTTACTGCTTAATTCGAAGTGGAAAGGGTTAGCCAAAGGTCCCAAGATTGCCAGTGATGTTAAAGAGAGAAATAAGAAGATGCTTTATATAGAAACGAAGCTGGAGATAATCAAGAAATACGAAGCTAGCCTAGCCTAGGTTACCCTTACTAGGGAATATGGGCATAACAAGCGCCACTCAAAGGTAAATAAATCCTTTCTTTGTTTTGTATTTATGATGTTTTCTGATTGTATACATGTACACAGTATATACATAGTACTTAGTATACTATTTTGTTACCAATTTTGAATATGTATGTTCAATTTTGATGTTTTTACCTTGGGGTTCTAAACGCATTAGCTATTTAACATAGGTTTGGTTTGCCCGTCATACGGTGAATTTGCCTTACGAGCCCAACCACAGAATGGATTAATCTCGTAACACAGGGGTCCACTGCATTAGAAAAGAGACCCAAAGTATGTTTCTACTTTAATCCACTTTTTTTTTTCATATGACATTCAATTCACCTCTGCTCAATGCATCAAAATCTATATGCACTGCCAATTGCATTTTTTCACAGTTCACACTCAATCTCACAAGATCTGAGCTAGTTGACCGGAGTAAAAGAGGTGATGAAATACAAACAGCTGAAACTTTTTCACTTACCTTTTTACCGTGGGCGTTATAAATGACTTTAAATATGTTTGACTATGAGTGATTAGTTCTGCTTTGCTAAACGTGCTATTTCACACATGCATCCATCAGTCCTGGCAGTTAACTGGCATCCCTGCTTTATAGTGTGCATGTGTGTGTTTAGCAGGTTTTTTTTTTTTTTTTTTTAAGAACAGGCACGGGATGTTTTACAGACGGGTGTTCCGAGTTGCACCTACGCCACACTGTAAATCCAAGCACCAGTCCCAGCAACTTCTAAGACATTCGGTTTTCACTCTTGATTGCTTTTGGTGGGCAGGCACAGTGCACGTTTTCTCTCGCGGATTTGTGTCCCGAATGATTAAAACCCATCTGAAAAACAGGAATTGGGTCATTTTAAAGAACCTGCAAATTTCTTCCGCAGTCACATTTTCCACCGAAGCAACGAACAAATATGTCTGTGGCTTTTAACCAGTGAGTCTGCGTGCTGCAATGTATAATTCCAACTTGGTTTACACAGTCTGGAGTAAAAACATCACCTTAATTGAGGGGCACGTTGTGGAACAGAGACAGGTTTACAAAATAATTAGGATTGTAATGTCTTGAGGTGGAAATGACAATGACCACCTTTCATAGCCAGATTCGTGAGTGATTAAGTGACTCAGACGCAAAGAGGAAGCCTTCTAAATTATAGAGGGAGAAAAAAAATCCTTTCTATAAATTTATTCATCTGGATTCCTGACTATGCAACACAAATTTTAGTCAATTTGCAATATCGTATTCAACCAAGGGGCGAGGTCTACGATATATAATTCATTTCAGAGCTTTGTCCTGCATATAAAGATGGGACAAGAAATAAATCCCACAAAATGAGATGTCTCAGGGTAATGTCCTCTAGAACAAGACAAGAATTTTGCAAAATTTCTAACATAAAATAATGCTTAATTTGAAAATGTTTTTTTAAATGAGCCGACTCAATGATCTAGCTTGCAAAAGTAAACATAAAAAAGAAGAAAATAAAAGAAGACAAAGTAACATTAATTTATCTGCAAATATTTTCCATCTTAAAACCAACATATCACCACTGATGATTTGAAAGTACATAGAGCAACCTGTTCTTCCTAAGTGCTGTACCTTTTGAGTATTTTTATATTTGGATGGAAAAAAAAAAAAAAAAAATATATATATATATATATATATATATATATATATATCCTTTAAATTAGTACCTGAGATTGAATGTTTGGATTCGTCAAAGAAGAATAAATATGTCTTAAGGGCATGAATTAGTTCTTTATGAATGACCAACTTTTATAACTTGTTTGGCAACCGACATGTTTTACATAACTTTAAAGTGAGGTACTAACCCGATAGGTTTTATCAATGACACAAGGTGACATCGGAACCAAAAAAAACCACAATCAGCCTGTTTTCTTAAAAAGTAATCAGTAGGAACGGCATCTGTATTAGACCGTCAGCATGAAAGTGTGCATTAACGTTTATTCATTTGAAAAACCATTCAAGTGTTCTTGGGAGCTCTTGAATGCTGCTAGCTAGCAGCTAATTTATGCTATATGCTGATCTAAATGCTGGAAACAGGCCCTACAATAAAATGTAAAGCTGTTTTTATGTGCCCTCTATTGGTGATTTATGTGATTTCAGAACAAGGTTGTGTTGTTTATATCAGTGGTCGTGACTTGTGGCTCACTCCAGGAGCAACAGTTTGTGAAAAAGAAAGTGTTATGATGCAACACACGGCCGGATGCAACTTCAAAATAAAAGCATACCAAGGCATTTGTGTTCATATCTTATTATGGTAAGGTTTAGTATTTTGAAGTTTGCAGGCCTTCTTACGCCGTTTGGCGATGTGTTTTATTGTTTTGCTGAGCGTTAACAAAGCAGTGCATCGACAAGAAATGTCATTCTCGCAAGATCGGGTACAAAATCACTTAAATCAGCACTTTCATTAAGAAGATTCCAAGATTCAAGAGTTTTATTGTCCTATGCATAGTAATACCACACAATGAAAATTTTATTCCGTTCACTTCCCCGAGCAGACTACATTCCATAATCGAGCAAATAATAAAGTAAGCAATAAAACCAAAACAAAAGTAATAGAGCAATAAGGGCAGTAATAAGTCCTCAAGGAAAGGTCAAGGCAGGTAACAAGTTCTCATCAGGTGGTTAAGCAAGCCCACTAATCTTGAGAAAATAAACCCCTTTTGACCTTAATTAAAGTGATTTCACCAATTGACTACTAAGAAGAGAACGTGTTTGCACAAGCCGTTAGTAAAACCTCCCCCATTAAATGAAAATAAGCACAAATAAACAATAATTACACAGATCCCCAACTCTTCTTATGGGTCCTGTTGCTTAGTCACCTCCTTCGAATCACTACCTTGGATAAACCCCAAAGGAACACACAGCTGAGGACTTTGGAGCTTATGAGTCATGAACACATTACGTGACAAGTTTTATAATGGAAGTCAATGAGAGGGTTGATCAGATGTAATCAGCAGCCGCGTGGTCAGAAACAGCCAGAATCCACGTTTTCGGTGTTGAGTTTTCTCCTGATGGAATAATTTATGTTGCGGGAATACGTCAATGTTGTACTTGATAGCAGAATTTGCTGTGGGCAGTTTGTCTAATTGGAGAAAAACAATATTTTGGATATTAGTCAGCCTCAATGGCGTGATGCTGATGATTTTCACCAAGCAACAAAAACCTGGATTTTAAGGGGTCAGCGTGTTTGGGTGATTTGAATCAAAGTAAACACCCTGCTGATCTTGAATGATATCCTACTCAGGAGTGTCACAGTCAAAGGTCAATTGAGTGCATAGTTTCATTTCTTTTGAGTGAGCTTTTCTCCTAATTTGAGGGATTATTGCTCACTTGCAACAACAACCCCACACATTTTAAAAGAGATCCCATCTGTTCTGTGGTAACTATGAAGCTTAAAGGTGCACTATTCTTTATTCCTCACTACTTGTTAACAACTTGTGGTATGCGATAAGCATTTTTGGTTTAACAGCTGGTCTTCATGTGTTTTTCCTTACAAACTCATCCTCGTCTGAGCCCACCAACAACCAAGACATTAAAAAGCCTCTAATAAGTTTCATTTCGGGAGCACTTTGGAATTTGATTGCCATTTTCAACTCGCATATTACATACATGCATACATACATATATACATACATATAGAGATACCTACATTCATAGATACATGCATGCATGCATGCATACTTACATACACGATTGAATAGTACTTTCTTATGCACACATGTACATACACACACTTGTGTACATATGCACATGCATGCACATATGTACAGATGTGTGTGCATACATACATCCAATACATGCATATGTACATACATACAAACATAGGAACATACGTACACACATCTGTATGTAGGTACGTATGTACAGATGTGTGTACATACATACATACATACATACGTACAGACATACAGTATGTACATACATACAAACATAGGAACATACGTACACACATCTGTACGTAGGTATGTACAGATGTGTGTACATACATACATACATACATACATACATACATACATACATACATACATACATGCATACGTACATACATATGTACATACATACAACTGTACATACATACATACATACACACATACATACATACATACATACATACATACATACATACATACATACATACATACATACATATGTACATACATACATACATACATACATACATACATACATACACACATCTGTATGTAGGTATGTACAGATGTGTGTACATACATATAAATGTACGTACATACATACATACATACATACATACATACATACATACATACATACATATAAATGTACGTACATACAACTGTACATACTCAACATACACAAATATCTATGTATATACATACGTACGCACATACATACCAATTACATGCATACATTACGTACAAATTTGATTCCAGTATTCCCATTAAGGTTTATAATAGAAGTTAACTAGAGTTTTTTCCATCTAATTTGTTATGTGTTTGAAAGAAACCTACATGCATATTTTGACAATGATGCAGCATGGGTTGTGTTTGGTTTGAGCCTGAAGGAAAATGTCACTGTTGGTTGGATACACCATCGGCATTGCAGCATGGCTTTGGTCTTCACATTTGCACTTATTAACAATTTAAAGCCATTTATGATCCAACACATCTTCACAGAATTCATTAGGAAGCTGGAATAAGATGAGAAAACTTGACGGGAGAAAATGCAAACTCAGAAAAGAACCCTGAAATTCAGAATTGAGACGCAGCTAAGATGCGCATCATAAAATTTTCCCAATTAAAACAAAAATGAAGTATCGGTATTGAATCGTGCAAGGGTAACTAATGCCGTTTGAGTGCAATGCATTCAAACCAGATGAAATGGTCACGGTTAACTTTTTGCAGCGGCACCGCGCCTCGCCCCCGCCCCCTGCCCCTCCCCGCCCGCCGACCCTGCCCATGAACCGGTTTAAGCCATCCACAGTATGTTCGCAGGCTCGGCTTGTGTGCTAGGAAACATGAGCAGGGTGACATATTCTGAGTCCCGGGCTGAGCGGCGCAGGTCGCCGGATAAAGCTGCAGAGGAGCCGGAGCTCCGTGAGTTTGGGCACCAGACCGCCAGAGGGGAACATGTGAGTGGGGAATGGGCCAGAGGTGACAGGATTACGGATCTACACCGCGGACTGACTCAGGAGGAGCACAGGACAGGTAATTGCTAATTCTCCTTAGTGATGCACTCAAAGCGTCTTTTATCGCATGGATGCAGCGGAGGATGACATGGAATGGACAATCGGAGTGGAATTCGGTGAAACTTGGCCATTACGTGAATTAAATACAAATATGCTACCTAAGAAGTGAATTTACAGTATCAGTCCATTTGACTGCTGCGCACGTCAGATGCGCATTTATTTCTGCGTGAAACAAGTGCAATAATGTTCATTTACAAATTATGCAAATACAAAGTGCAGCCGGCAGTGCTGTTTGTGATGCAATGAAAATCTTTTTCTTTTTTCAATTTTAAAACAAGTTGAAAACGTCGAAAGTTTTTAATCTATTCGCCTGACGTGAACTTTACATTCAAAACAGGTTTTAAATGACGCTTAAACGCAACACGACAAATAATCTGCGGGTTTCTATCGCGCATTTATAATAGGCTATTTTGATTTTTGTTTTTCCAAGTTCATCATCGCTAAACATGCGCGTGTCCTTCACAGGAGAGACACTTGCGCACTGTGACGCACCCGAGGGGATATTTTCATTTTTGCGCAACTCGGGGACTATCTGGCCAAAGATGAACGCCATCGTGTTTAACAAGCTAAGCGGCCAAGTGCTGTTTGAGGAGAAAGCCAACGAGGTGGAGATGAGCAGCAGAAATTACTTGGAAGTCATGGACGGACAACATCCGGACCTTCTCTCCAGCAATCAGGCGATTATGGACAACCAGGCCATGAGACACAGACGGAACGGGTAAGTCAATAACCAGTGTCCTTATTTCGCTCACCAATTGCAGATGTTCTGGACGTTATCGTGTGCAAAAATAAATTGAGATCAGATCAGACGTACACTCTCTCGGACCACTCTGATGAGATGACGTTTTCCTCATAACATTGTTTCTTTTTTCAATCACCCTTTGTGAAATATTTATTTTCATTCACGTACCCTCTATAAACAAAAATGCTGCATAGAGATCTCTGAAATCCTTGTCCCATGTAATAAACGTTGCCTCCACATTAGTAGTGATACAAGCATATTATATTCAGCAACTCCAGAAGATAGATTGTGTAAAATCATCAGTTTTAGTTTTGCCTCATCTACCAGAAAAATGTCACTAATTCATATCCGCATACGTATTAAACTGAACAAAACAATGGAATGCAAAATATTACAAAGGAGTCACCATAAAACAATGAAGCATGTACTTGTTTCATGTTCCAATTACTTTGCTATTAATTTGAAAAGAAAAATGTACTGTTCTTCTCAAGCAATAAAAAAAGCATTAAATTATGTTTGCTTAAATTTGACCCTGTTAAAGTCTCCAGAATACCTTGAAAATAGTACCTTTAACTCATTTAATCCCAATGACATATTTTTACTTTGTTATAAGTTTCCAGATATTCAACCCCAAGTCCTTTTTTAATCAAGATTTTTCAAGTGTTTGGCTATAGGAGTGTCTGAAAATAACTGTTATTACTGTTAGTAGAAAAAAATGCTGAAATATTACAGTATTTTAATTAAGTACTAATGTAATCGATTAGTTATTGTATTAAAATAATGAATATGTTATATTTCTGGCTCATCTGCCAGACCATTGTCACTAATGGCATTCATGTAACACGTAACAAAATAAAGGTTTGCAACATTTTGCAAAGGAGACACTACAACACAGTTCAGCAATGAGCTGTTTCATGTTCCAATTACTTTGCTCTTAATTTAATAAGAAAAAGATATTGTTCCTATCAGGCGATGAAAAGTATGTCATTAGATTTACTGGTACCCCAGTGTGTGTCTGTGAATGTCTGTGTGCAATTAATCTTGAATCCAGCGCATCCACGCGGTTAGGCTGTAATTGCAACTTTTTCTGCGTTCTAAGTCTTATTATGATCATATATCTGTGATGCAGTATAACTTATTGATGAAATTCATGTTTATGCTGGTGTCCATGCATTTAATTCCAGTGTAATAACTGGGTCAACCTTATTCAGTAGCTGTCTCCATCTGCTTCCAATAAATATATTTGCCCTTCAACTTTCTGTGTGGTCTAGTCCATCACACAAGGGCCATGTGTTAGTTGTCCAAGTATTTTATTTATTATTTTTTTGTGACAGGCAGCAGGTGTAAGAAAAGATTGTTTATTGTATTTTTTGTTTGTTTTTCTTAATTGAGCAAATAAGAAGGGATAGGGGCGATGACCTTAAATGGAAACCTTCAGTGGCGAAGATATGATTTGCGAGCTTATGTACTTGTCAGGTGTCTCTTTAAAGTGTAACATCCATGAGATGTAAAGTTGAAGTGTGTGCGTGCAGACGTCCTTTTGTTTAAAACCAATGTTCTGAACAGGGAGTAAAATGTACTTAAGGATGTTCATTCCGATCTAGATTACAAGAAAAATATTTGTAGAACACCAACCTCAGGCTGAGGTTAGACTAGAATGTTACATATGCAGTGTGCAAGGGAGATAAAGGAAGGGCCCAGAGTCCTGCACCATACTGACATCTACAGGTTCCTGAAATCTGGAAGTTTTCTGCAGCGCAGGTGCGAGTGAGGCTATTAGAAAAAGACACGTTGTTTGACTGATCATTTCACACAACCTACCGCTCCACTTCGAAGCTGTGAAACATTATTTCCTTCAAAAATAACATCTTTGGACCACTTTTTTTCATCAAGTTGAAGCGTTAACTGCAGTCAGTCTGAGTTTGACATTCGAGATAAATGCCACATGGAAAACTAATCGGTCTTAAAGAGCTATTTGAGCCCTGCAGATGATCAATTTAATGGAAAAGATAATAGACAATTCAAAATGATGGACAATTTAGGTTTACGAGATATATGGCAATTCTGATCTGTTCTTTATTAATTTAACATTGTGTTTATTATTGTGGTTGTAGTCTACAAGTGCTGTGTGCAGCGATACACTAAGAAATTTCAGTTTCATTTAAAAGCTCATGTGCAATTAAATAAACACTTTTCAGTATGATGGAGTGCAGTTGGACTACTGTAAACTATATGCACTAAAATAAATGTGTTGTTGAAATCAACACCTCTCTGATAGACGGTCAATCAAAATGAATGGCTCATTTGGATTACAGTTTTATGGAAACATACAGGACCATAATTGGCTAACCTTTCGTCTGTCCCCATCAGGGGTCGTCCCGGCGGCAGCAAAGTTCGACACAAGCGTCAGGCCCTGCAGGACATGGCGCGACCGCTCAAGCAGTGGCTCTACAAGCACCGAGACAACCCTTACCCCACTAAGACGGAGAAGATTCTGCTGGCTCTGGGTTCACAGATGACCCTGGTCCAGGTGGGTCTGCGGCCTTACACGCGCGCGTCTGTGCCTAATCAGCTTGAGTTCTGAGAACTGACATTCTGTGAGCGGAACATGTTTTCACAACTTGAGATGTTTATTTTATAACAAGCATGCACCCGTGGATATTATTTCTATCTTTGTATAACTGCTGTACTTTTTCTGTTCACACTCCCACCAATGAGCCATTATTTTATATTATTCTTGTACAACAGATCCAGCAGATGGCAGTATTTATTTTTCCCTTTTTAGTTTATAATGACTGTAGAATTATGATTCCAATTTAATACTAATTTGTAGCATGCTAGTTTGGGAAGATCCACTTTCAGTTTGATTTTCTTAGAGTTGCATTTGTTGTATGAGGAGGCTTGAGGGCACATGAAGACACTTCAGGGGGTATGTGAAATTGTAACAAGGTTTTTTAGGTATCGACAAGTCATACTTAATGTTTCTAATAATATGACATGAACACGGCCGTTTTCTTTTCAAATTGAGAGCAAATTGATTGGAACATACATCAAGTTATTTTTAGCTTACTAATTGTGATTCAGTTGCAAAATGTTGATTGAGAGGTGCACTGACATTAGTGACACAATGTTCTTGCAGAAGAGTCAACAATCAAAACACATTTTATTTCATGATCTATCATGTGGAGTTGCTGAATAAAATACGCCAAGAGATACAGCTACAAATGTAGTTAAAATGAGTAAAAAAAAAATTAGACAAAGATTGGACACAAGATGTTTTGCGCTAGTTAGGGGTCTAGGCAAGAACAACAACAGAAATCACTGGGGTACATCATTAAGAAAATGTAGCGAGACACATTCAACACAGAAAATTTTAGTTTGTTAATGTAATATGTAACAAACTTGTAATTTTTTTTTATGTGTTTCTCTTTCTGCAGGCCTGCTAAAAATATTTAGTAACTATTGTTATATTAAATTAAACATGCCTTTGTTGTTTAATAGCATATTATTGTGTGTTTTATGTAAGTGTCAGTAAATGAGAGTCCTGTTGTTTCTCATTTGAAGGAGCTTAGATTTTTTTAGACAAATTTTTGTGAAGGTTCAAAACAAAAATGCCAGTGGGTTCACGTCACATCATCCTACTGACCACTGAGTAGAAAGTACTTGTGGTTTCATCAGCTCTCAGATTAAAAAAAAAAAAAAACATCTGTGGCAGCATATTTATCTTAGCCATGATGCTACGTCTGGTTCTCATTTCTAATGGCCTGATAGAGGTGTTTGTTTTGGTAAAAGTGCTTCAAAGACTGCAAGGGAATACTTCAAATTTAGATTATGGGATCCTTTTAATGCGTATACTGCATAAGTTAGTATCAACGATGAGAGCAAAATTGTGAATGAATTGAAGGCAATCTTTAATAATGGATTTTTTTTAGTACTTTCCACACCCATTCCTCTGTCCATGCCCTTTCATAAGCCACTTGATGTCAAGTGAGCGTGAACAGTTATTCTAGTATAACCTCTAATGGTCTTCTTTCCCAGTAAAAGGAAGAACAGGCTCAAGTGTCTTATTTTTTTTATTGCAACTTGAGGTCAGCTTTGGAACTATGTGTTATTGAAAGAAGGCCAAGTAAATCCAGAATAAAGATAGAGGACATCCATTTAAGTCAACATTTATCAATAATAGATGATTTTTATTGGCGGTCCAGCATGTGGATGGTGTTAGGTGCAGAAAATATGAGAAGAAACTGTCTGGAATTCCTTTGAGTAACTTTGTCAAGTCTGAGCAGACGTTTTTATAAAGTCTTTGTTTCACCGTGAATGCGGATATGTTGAAGAGTCAAAACAGTAACCTTGTATTTCCGGACTCTCTTTTTGATTTCGCTGTCAGGTTTCCAATTGGTTCGCCAATGCCAGGAGGCGGCTGAAGAACACGGTGAGGCAGCCCGACCTGAGCTGGGCGCTCAGGATCAAGCTTTATAACAAGTATGTTCAAGGCAACGCTGAGAGACTGAGCGTCAGCAGCGATGACAGCTGCTCAGATGGTACGATATGCTTCACCGCATCATCTGCACTCATATTGTATGAATATGTCGCTTTGTAAATCACAATGAGACAAAATGAATTTAATTACTGCCAGCCCAGTTAATATGGATGTTTGACGTATATATCCGTCAGTGGCAGTGAATGAGTTAAAATCACCCAATTACAAAAAAAAAAAAGACCTAACCTCATGAACTATCATTAACAGCTGTAAACGTCAAAGATCCATTTTGACTGGGCTGGCAGTGAATGCGCGATGGATTTTTGCGTGTTTTTTGCATGCTTTTTATCGCTTGTCCTCAAATGAGAGCTCATATGACACAGCTATTGCTCTGAGAACATTTTGTCTTTCAAATTTGGTACACAATTGGAAGTTAAACAAGCGTTTGCAGGAGACTTCAGCATTTCGTTTTGTTTAGATCTTGAATTGAATTTTATCAATGTAGTGCTGCCTAACTGTGTGTCTAATACGGCTGCAGCAGTCGAGTATTTTTGGTATTTAGATATACAGTAGTATAGAAAATTTGAATGGAAGATCAATTAATTAGATTTAAAAAAAAATAATATATATATATATATATATATATATATATATATATATATATATATATATATATATATATATATATATATATATATATATATATATATATATATAATACAGCAGCAACACAACAGTAACATGCCTGTTTGCACTAACTAGTGAAGAGTGCCTCCTAGTGCAGAGTAAAATAGCAGTTTAAACACAAAATCAATACTTAAATATCGTCTTCTTCCTTATTTGGTCAAGAATGTTAAAAAAAGGAAAGAAAAAAAAAAGGCCAATAAGCCCCACTGGACTATAAAGCTGCTGGGTTCAAAGAAATATGAGAATAACAGAAAATAGCGTATATATGCTCATGAAAAACAATTATAAACACAGATAACCAAATGGTACATTTCAATTCAATTATGAATGGCCAGCTTTTATTTTGACGATCTACATCAGCTGTGCTTAGCAATACACTACTTTCCCCTCTAGAAACAGTAGATATTAGAGCTACAGGTATAAATATCTCACCATGAATTCACCAACTGGAAATGGGGCCCTCTGCGCCTAGCTAGCTAGCTAATTTAGCGGAGCCTGTGCAACCTTTACACCTTCTCATCAGCTGTTATATGTTAACGTCAGCATAATCAAGTCGTTTTTTTAACGCTTCAATTTGGCGATTGAAGGTGATTTCAGAACAAACTTGCGCTGTTTTTATCGGGCGCTGGAAAAACTTCAAAATAAAAGCGTGACGACTATTTTTTGGCATGTTTAGGTTTATTTTGAAGTTCTCGTGTCATTTCCCGCGATTGGCTCGAATTACTCTGGTCCTTCACATTACCTCTCACCTAGATTCCGTTCTGGTTCTGGACTCTTTTGGACCATATCGCACACTGTATAACATTTCAGTTCAAAGTATCTTTTGAAGGAGTAGAAATAGTGATGCTCTACCAAGTTTGAGTGTCTTGGGTTTCCACTCCCAAATGAATCCAGTCTGTTCATGTAAACGTAAAAAAGATGTGAACCTGCCGCTCTTTACTGTATATCACAACATCTCTTGTCGGTGATAGTAAAATGCATCTCACGCGAGAGTCAAATACAACAGAGGGACTTGTTGTGAGTACAGTACAGTATATAGCAAATACATTATTTTCTGGCAAGAGTGACCTAGCTAAGAGTCGCTGAGGCTAGCGGGCTGTAACACGCTGTTATTAAGACACCCTGCTGAGCCAACCTCTGTCGCCCAGTCTGCAATTGGGAATGACTAACTTTCTTTCAGCTATGTACTTACTGCAAACACACGCTGCTTCTCCAGGCGAGAACTGCCTCTCGCTAAGCCACTAACAGGACAGAAAACATACACGGGGAATAAATACATAAACAAAAAACATACAGCGTATCCTCGCATAGTGAGAGATTGAACAGAGAGGAAGAGCGCTGTGGTGTGAGTAATCTTTAATTAGGTCCTTTGAGAGGCAGAGGCCGAGCGTGCGGCTGCAAAGGAATGCGCGCATGTTGTTTGCATTGTGTCCGCCGCATGCCATTGTACCACCAGTGGCTCGCTTATATCTCCCGGACTCTTCCCCCTGTCACATTATGGTTATGAAGTTTTCCGCAGCCGTATCCCGCATTTGACCCGAAAGGCCCACCATTATTTTTAAAGTCTATGCTTGTGCTCCAGGGACTATTTATATGAGGGAGATGTGACCGACCCCGCTGACCCGTTGACCATTCTTCTCGGTGAACTCCCCCAGCTTGTTTCCTAGCTTACTCTCGCCGAAGATAATGTTTGAAGGTTTATTTAGAGAGGTGCCATGTGATCATAGTGGCGGATCAATCGTGTTTGGATGGTTTTAGAGTAGAAGTGGACTTTTGAGAACGTCCGCTCAGAACGCACGGTGAACACTGAGCGAGTTCCTTCATGAAGTGTAATTAGAATTTGGCTGAGACTTCATCCAACCTGCCCAGTGGAGCTCTTGATTTTCCTCCCGATATCTGATTTTCCAGAACATTGTTTTTTTTTTTATTTTTTTTTTAATCTACTTCCCCTGCTTCTTTCATCAGGGGGCTCGTTTAATTTGATTACCTTAGCAGTGCACAGTGCCACGGCTAGTACTGTAAGCTTTCTACAGACGGAAATAGAGGGGCGATGTGCTCCCATCCATTATGGTTTGCTCTCACATTTCTCAGCTGCTTTATTCTCCTGAGTGGAATGCCAACGGAAATTAAGCATTAGTTCATTTTTATTGAGCTTTTCATCATTTTTCAGCCCTGCGCAACAGTGCGTACACAGACTCTCTTTAAACACTAAAATGACTGGTCATTTAATTTCAAAATAACATATAAGTCACTTTATGGCATCAAAAAGTGTAATTACAAATCATAAAAACAACACATTATGGTAATAATTACTTGTGACTCCCTGAGACAAACGTAATTTTGCACTCATTCAACTGACATCAGAGTGGTATTATTAATCCAACTTCTGTACAGTTCTACAATTGTGACTCAGTCTGTTGTTAACTTATTTGACTTGTTGTTGCTTCACTTCCTACTGTATATGATGAGAATGAATGAATATAAAAATATTATGAGAGATGAGCATTTAAAAGGGTTTGCAGTTACCAGCAAATGAAATGTAATGCTCTGACAGGAACAGTACATTTTTCTTTTCAAATTAGGAGCAAATTAACTGAACAAATGAAATTTAATGCTCTGACAGGGACAATGCATTTTTCTTTTCAAATTAAGAGCGAATTAACTGAACAAATGAAATGTAATGCTCTGACAGGGACAGTACATTTTTCTTTTCAAATTAAGAGCAAATTAACTGAACAAATTAAATTTAATGCTCTGACAGGAACAGTACTTTTTGTTTGTAAATTAAGAGCAAATTAATTGAACACATCCTTTGTATTAGTTTAGACTTCCATTTAAGTGATGCGTAATCTTTTACGAGCTCATCGGAGTACCCTTGGGGATTCGTAAAGGCACTGCAGGGCATGACATTTTAGGACGGCTTCTGCTAAGGTATCATTAAATAATTTAACAAATTTGTAACAAATTTAACAGCCACACATAACTTTTTATGCATACTCAATGTTGGACGTTGATGATAGGATAAGTACATTTCTCTTTTCAAATTAAGAGGAAATTAATTGGAAGATGAAACAACTCTATATATATATATATATATATATATATATATATATATATATATATATATATATATATATATATATATATATATATATATATATATATATATATATATATATATATATATATACACACACACACACACACACACATGTCTCGAAGATGGCTAAGTGCCTTTGCATGATTCTTCAACGTATCAGATGGAGACAACCCTCAGAGGACCCAGAACGGCGCCGTGGAGCTCACCAAGCCCATGTACCAGAGTGTCATTAAAAAGGAAGGTTCGGCCATGATGGGCATGACCATGGGGATGGGAACGGGCCTCCGCTCGGCCACCGAGGCGGCCTCGCTGGCCGACGACTACGTGTCCCCGCCCAAATACAAGAGCAGCCTGCTGCACCGCTATCTCAACGACTCTCTGCGCCACGTCATGGTGGCCAACGCCGTCATGGACGCTCGCAAGAGGAACCACTCTGGCTCCTTCAGCTCCAACGAGTACGACGACGAGCTGCTCTCGCCGACCTCCTCGGAGGCCGAGGCGAACTTTGTTTATCGCGCTGGTAAGGAGCCACGTTTCTTGCATTCCTTCTCCATCTTTCACGCTGTGTCCCGTCCGTCTGCGCGCTTTTGTTTGACTTTTCGCAGCTGCGATGTTATTCCTAAGCCTGTTAATCACACTCGCATCCCATCTCCCTTGTTGTATTTGATACGCCGCTTGTGTCGAGGAATGCGATTTTCATAATGCAGTTAGGAGTCCCAGTAGCACACATGTTCGCGCATGGGAGCGCGCACTCACAGCAGACATGGAATTCCCTCCAACAGGCTCCTCTGACCAAGCTCGAACAAGCCAGACACAACAAGACCGTATGGAACATGCTCTCCTCTAAGACTACTGTTTGGCCTGTTTTTCATTCTCTCCAGTAGTAGGTCCAGTAGCAATAGGAAGCAAACGCTATCACTAAAGGTCAATATATTACCTAAACCATAACTACGTTTTGGATTCTCCATCTCTTACTATGGGCAGTATGGTCAAAGGCTGGTTAGGGTTTGCATGATCTCCCCATGCCATGTGGGTTTTCTTCGAGCGCTACTGTTTCCGACCATATTCCCATAAAAATGCATTATAGGTATATTGCAGACTTCAAATTGCCTTTAAGTGTGTTTGTGAGTGTGAAGCGAACCGGGGATCACAGAATTATCAGGCGGACAAGCTAATCTTTCTGCCACCCAATTAACAAAGCAATAAATGATAAATAAATATTAATAATACAATGTAAAAATACAGAAAAACTGTGTATAGGCGTATATACAGTACATAAAATATGTTATATATTTATAATATATATTGTATATACAGTATATATGTATATATAATATAGTGTTGTTGACGTTTAAAAATTGAAAGACAAATCGTGTAATTAATTTATTTAATAAATCAAATTTTAATCAAACAAAATATATCTGAGAAAAACCCTCAACCAGATCTTTTTTAAATTTAGATATATTGTGTTATTTTGGCAGATTAAAAAGGTTGATATACAACTTTGTTGTTCCCATTAGCTGTGTCTGCAGTTGCAGCTGGGTGCTTTGCATTGATGAGTGTGGCTAAACATAAGATGCTTCTGTGCTTAGCAAGCTCTTGATGAAAATCTATATCACTCTACCTTATCTAAGGTGCCGTAGGGACATTTTTTTCAAGTTAAATTCACGCTTCATCGTACTGAACTGGCTCTCACACCATGTGATGTCATTCACAATAACAGCCAATCAGTGGCCTTTGTTTTCCAACCCCAACAAGTCAAGCACAAGAAGCCTGACATAAAAACGGATCTGATCAGCAAACAGAAACCATAAATTGAGAGATTAAAAAGGTGATTACCGCTGTAAAAAATGCTTTAAACTTCACCGCAATTAATTGATCGCAACAATTAATCTGACACCCCTAATACATACATATACTGTAGTCATATTATCAGAATAATTCTTCACAAGCTACATTTCTCCCCTGTGATTGGCTTTCAACTAGCTTTGTGCAGTCTGTGTTTTGTCAAAATTCAGCTGGCGTAGGTTCCGTTCACAGCGACCCTGAACAGTATAAAAAGTTGTTGGATGGTTGTACTGGAGCTCCGCTGCACAAAAAGTCACAAAAGATTAAAGAAATGTCTCGTGTCACGCTCCATTAAATATCAGGAGAAGAAATATTTAATCTGCCAGTAGTTTTATGAGTATCCTGTAAAGGTTGTTGTAACATTTTTCAACAGAATGGAAAACAATTTGACGACCAAGATAAAGCTTCGAATCGCCCGTTTTGCTATTTTATTGAGGAAAAGAATTAAGTCTGCAGAATGTCATAATCCTTCCATTCATAA